>NC_088247.1:13954851-14282629 GCF_036013445.1 Caloenas nicobarica | reverse complement strand
AAGACTTGATGTAATTTCCTTTAGATCTGTATTTATATAGTTGCGTCAGCTCTGTATTTATATAGTTGCAATGTATTAATATATTGTTCAAAATACAACACATATTTATATATATAATATCCTCAAATGTAAGTGGAAATTATATCTATTTATGTAGTTTAAATAGTATATAATTGCATAAATATATAACATTTCCACTTACAGCTCCAGATACATGTCTTCATTTGCAGAAACCCTGGTGCAAGAAAGCCAGACAGGACAAGGCACTGAAGTTACAGGAGTGTGTTGACATAGAAAAAGTACTAATTTCAAGGAAAGTTACATACTAAAGGAGGAACTGGAAAAGCGTTTTTGGAAATAAATCCTTGATCCTCTTCTTTACCAGTTCTTCAATACTGGTTTAGATAAGGAAGTATTAGGCAAAATGTCACGTGTAAAACAAAAATCCAGGAAAAATCCTTGGAATTTTATTGATGCCTTTGTCTCACTCCACTATTGAAGCAGTGGATATTGCTGATACTGATGGGTATTTTTTGTTTTGCCGGATCAAGTCAAACTCTCTGAAGAGATTTGTGGTTAAGCTATCTTCATTTCATTCTGAAATTAGACACCATATTCTTTAGATCTCTATAGAGAGATAGAGCTTTGAATGACAGGAGGGAGGTTGATCATTAATACACAGTAAACTCATGTTGACATATGGCTTTAAGCTTCAGAGGGACATCTGCAGCTTGAGGTATAAGAGCTAGAAGTGTACTTGTTATATAACTGTTTGTACATACGAAGATTTTCTAAATATCTTTGCCTGACACTAAACAGATACACATTTTCAGAAGACACATAAAAGAAGAATAGATTATCAAAATATTGTTAATTATCAGTTAATTCATTTGCTGACCTTGACTTTCTTGTGAGAATGACAGTTTAATTTGAAAACATGTACAAACGTGTTATAAAAGTCACTTCTTTGGCTGACAATATGAGTGTGTTGACACAAGCAATGAATAAATAAATATGTAAAAATGAATGATGACTTTTGGGGGAAAAAGGCAACAAAAAAATTTAACTTTAATTTCAAATATATTTCTGTCAAATGATTGCTGTAATACACAGCTTGAACTGAGTAGCATAGATTTTTACTCCATATAGAAAATTGTTCACAGTTCACATGTTGTTTCCAAGACAATGAAAATACCATGTACAGGGAAACTGAAACAGTTTAAAAAACTGTTGATAACTTTGAGAATGTTTTCTGTCAGAAGTTCTTCTAACTTTGCAATAATCATGACATTAGACTGCTACCAAAAAAAAAAAAATCAGAGGTATTTTAATAGTATTTGAAATTCAGACTTGCTAAACAAAGCAAATAAAATTAATTTTGAGTATTTGACATATACCAATTTGTTTTGATTTTTCTACCTTAAATCACAGAATCACAGAAAGTTAGGGATTGGAAGGAACCTCGAAAGATCATCTAGTCTAATCCCCCTGCCAGAGCAGGAACACTTAGGTGAGGTTACACAGGAAGGCGTCCAGGCGGGTTTTGAATATCTCCAGAGAAGGAGACTCCACAACCTCCCTGGGCATCCTGTTCCAGTGTTCCGTCACCCTCACTGAGAAGAAGTTTCTTCTCAAATTTAAGTGGAACCTCTTGTGTTCCAGCTTGAACCCATTACCCCTTGTCTTACTGTTGGCTGTCACCGAGAAGAGCCTGGCTCCATCCTCGTGACACTCACCCTTTACATATTTATAAACATTAATGAGGTCACCCCTCAGTCTCCTCCAAGCTAAAGAGACCCAGCTCCCTCAGCCTTTCCTCATAAGGGAGATGCTCAACTCCCTTAATCATCTTCGTGGCCCTGCGCTGGACTCTCTCAAGCAGTTTTCTGTCCTTCTTGAACTGAGGGGCCCAGAACTGGACACAATATTCCAGATGCGGTCTCACCAGGGCAGAGTAGAGGGGAAGGAAAACCTCTCTCGACCTACTAACCACCCCGCTTCTAATATACCCCAGGATGCCATTGGCCTTCTTGGCCACAAGGGCACAGTGCTGGCTCATGGTCATCCTGCTGTCCACCAGGACCCCCAGGTCCCTTTCTCCTACACTGCTCTCTAATAGTTCGTTCCCCAACTTATACTGGAACCTGCGGTTGTTCCTACCCAGATGTAAGACTCTACACTTGCCCTTATTATATTTCATTAAATTTTTCCCCGCCCAACTCTCCAGCCTATCCAGGTCTCACTGGATGGCAGCACAGCCTTCTAGCGTGTCAGCCACTCCTCCCAGCTTGGTGTCATCAGCAAACTTGCTGACAGTGCAGTCTAGTCCCTCATCCAAGTCATTGATGAATATATTGAATAATACTGGTCCCAGTACCAACCCTTGAATCCACTAGACTCTGCCCCATTGACCACGACTCTCTGGCTTCTTTCCTTCAGCCAGTTCAAAGTCCACCTCACTACCCAATCATCCAGTCCACACTTCCTCAATTTAGCAGCAAGGATGCTGTGGGAAACTGTGTCAAATGGTTTACTGAAATCAAGATAGACCACATCCACTGCTTTGCCATCATCCAGCCACCTGGTTATGTCCTCATAAAAGGCTATGAGGTTGGTCAAGCATGACTTCCCCTTGGTGAAGCCATGTTGACTGCCCCTAATGACCCTCTTATCCTTGATATGCTTTGAGATGGCACCAAGGATAAGTTGTTCTATCACCTTTCCAGGGATGCAGGTGAGGCTGACTGGTGTATAGTTATCCAGGTCCTCCTTCTCGCCCTTTTTGAGGACTGGAGTGACATTTGCTTTCCTCCAGTCCTCAGGCACCTCTCCTATTTCCCAAGACTTGGCAAAGATGATGGAGAGTGGTCCAGCAATGACTTCAGCCAGCTCCCTCAGCACCTGCGGGTGCATCCCATCTGGACCCATGGATTTATGGATGTCCACATTGCTTAATTGCTCCCTAACCCAGTCGTCATCAATCAAGGCAGACTCCTCCATTGTCCTGCCTTCCTCTGGTGCCTCAGGGTGACAGGGCTCCTCAGGACAGCCTCTGGCATTATAGACAGAAACAAAGAAGGCATTCAGTAACTCTGCCTTCTCTGTATCTTCTGTCACCAGGGCACCCACCTCATTCATCAGTGGGCCTACATCGCCTCTAGTGTTAGTTTTATCTGCCATGTATTTGAAGAAACTTTCTTTTGTCCTTGACCCGTCTTGCAAGGTTTAATTCTAAGGAGGCCTCAGCTTTCCTAGTTGCCTCCCTACATCCTCTAACAACAGCCTTATATTCTTCCCAAGTGGCCAGCCCCTCCCTCCATGATCTGTAAACTCTTTCACTTGAGCTTACCCAGCAGTTCCCTGTTTAACCACGCAGGTCTCCTGGCTCCCCTCCTTGACTTCCTACATGTCGGGATGCTCTGATCTTGTACTTACTATAAACGTTCATAAGCAGACCTCAGTGGAGAGATAAAAAAGTTGCTCATTCTTTTGTTCCCATACCTCTAAAAGCATTGAGTCTCTCAAACATATGTTTTCATTCAGTCATTTTTCTGTCTTGACAACTATATTTGACTCAGTGGCTTATTAGTATAAGTCATGTTCTTTAGTTTAGTTGACTGCAATCATGTTATTTTAGATCCATGACTGGTTGAACATGATGTCAGATCTAAGGCTCAAAATCATGACTGAAAAACAGGATAGGGCTTCTTAATGGAGTCTACGAACTTTTAAAAGCCATTTTCTTTTTTAATAACTTTGTAACTAAACTCAGTCAAATAGTTTGCCAAGGAAAGCAAACATAAAATTGTGGCAAATATACCAGAACAAATTAATTTAAAAAATCTTATGATGATCCAAAAAATATTCCTCAAACTTATTATTCATCAGTTCAACACACAATGAGAAAGTGAACATTGGTGGTCCCATGAGGCTGTGTAGAATTATAATGGTGCAGGTGGTTCTATATGCTAGCAATAATGCCAAAATGTTTGATGTGATAAATCTAAATCACAGCAATATGCACTAAACCTTATCTAGGACGTTTCTTACTGGAGTTGAAAAGTGAAAGTCAGAAGAAAAAAAAATTATTCAGTTTCTCTTATGTGCACTTGATATTCAATGATATAATCAAAATATGATTATATTTCTCAAGACCTCTGACTCATTCAGTGCGTAGGTTTGATGATGCTCATTTAGGAACAGCTGTTCAAGATTTTGTTTCTTTTCATTGTTATCTATGTGGTTCCATGTTTTATTATTACATACTAATCAAGCCTTCTTTTGAAGATAAGATGCATACTCATGGCTTTAAAAGACTTTTCTAGTTTTCAGGGTTGTTTACTGCCTCCAGATCTCATCAGAAATCATTTGAAATATTCATGTCCATCATCTTTAAATGCCCTTTTAATACCATCTAATTATTCATATATTTTGATGTGTATTTGTTTATTTAATTTCTGTGTCTTAGAACGAATTCAGCCCCTAATGAGGTGTACTTCAGTAGCAATGTTAGATTTTTTTGTTATTCTTTTTTCTCAGCTTTAGTTGATTGGCGATGTGAAAGAAAAAAAAAATAATTGACAGTTTGGTTTCTTTTTTTAGAAGATGTAGGATTTTTTCTTTTTTCTCAGATAGAAGGTAATCACCACGAAGATGCTGAAAAGATATTGTCTCTAAGAAAACACTTTAAAGAATGCATTGTTGTCTCTAAAAAAATAAATTTTTAACACATCCAGATATGGATTGTAGTATCACATTTAATGATCGAACACATAGCTACTCTCAGCTATAAAGAAATAATAACTATGGAGTGACCTACAGTAAACGTATTAGTTAAGAATCCAATGTCTGGTATGGGATAAGAATTTGTCTCTTCCAGCACAGAAGCAAGACTGATTAGGTATAAGATCCTTTTGAACTCTTTCATAATTATCTTCTAACTTCTTAAAATCACTTTCACTCCTACAGTGTATAGCTATTAGAACTTCCAAAGATCAATAGACTGCTTTTTATTATTATTGTTGGCAAACTGATGAATAGAGAGCCTGAGAACAGGTGAAACTAAGCAACCAGTGAATGTGTTAAGTTGTTCTACCATGTGCTGTGATCCAGTGAGATATGTCAACCTTGAATTGCCTCTGAAGACCGAAATGTGCAGCATAACTGTGATAATTCACCGGTGACACACCTCCATCTGAATTAGCCCTGATATATCACTCCAGACTGAAATAATTATTAGAAATACTGTATTTTCCACTAAGTTGTATGTCTCAAGCATTTATAGATGACTTTTTTTGTAAACAATGAAATGCTGCATAAGCCTGATGTTCCAATAATGTTCCTACATCTGACGTAGATTTAGAAAAATATAAATTCTTCATTTTTGAAACTGGAGATGCACTGACATCATCTTCATATTTATGTGTTTACTTTCTTGCATACATTTACATAGACTTGCAGTCTGACAATTCCCTGGTTTTCCTTGTAGCTTTTTTTGAATCTGGGAATTGTTTAATCTAATTTTTTTGTACTTTTGAGAAGCTGCTCAGCTTCAGACCAGAATGCAGTCAGCCTTCATAGTTTCTTTCTAAGGTGATTAAACAGTTGTTAGAGTTCTGGTCTGCTCTGGGAACCTCTGAGAATAAAAATGTCATATAAATATTGGTTATTCTTTTTGTTAAATTAATCGATACACTATTTGTCTTGAATTAAAAATTATATATATGTATACATTTAACTAATCTACTCTAGGGAGCAAAGCATAGCACGGAACAAACCCAGTATAATAAAAACAACTATATGTATTATTTTAAGACTCAGAAGTTCTATAATCAGATTGCAGATATAAGGACGAAGTTACAAAAGGGGCCGTTATAGTGTTATATCTTCTGCTGCATCTCTTACAGAGCAATTCAAGATTTGCTGAAACAAACTAAATACACACTTCCTTTACAAGTGTAAAATTCTTTCACAACAAAACGCACAATTTTTTTTCCAGAACTGATATGTTTTGCAGAAACCAGAAGTCCTCTGAAAAAAAAAAAAAGATATCTTAGTCCCATATTTATTGGGTTTTTAGCTGTATGTTTTACTAAGTACATAGTCAAGGTTTCAGACTGAATACCAAGAATCCTAAGGTATAGGAGAATGATACAACAACGCCTGTGAACTCTGTGATGTATCCTTTGCATGAATACACCACTATAATCTCTAACTTCAGGTGAGTCTGTAGGAAGGTGATAGCAGTAGATACGTTGTTATTTTGCAAGCAGGTTTTTGTGATTCATTCCAGCCTGGTATGTTCTGCCAAGCCCTTTCTCAATAAATAGTTGATCACTGCAGAAGCTGTTTAGCTGACATATGATGTAAAAATTGACCTATCAGTCTCTGTGAGACATTCATGAATAAATCACCCACTCATGCAAACTTCAAAGAAATCAGCTGTCTAATCTGTGATTTAATCTGCTGTCACTCTTACAGAAAGATCTTTGCAATGTCACACACTAAAGCAGAAACTTCAAAGAAATGCTGATTGCAAAGAACTGCAAAAGAGGTTTTCCCTTCCTATGCCTTGAAAAATAGTTTTAGAAATAAAAGCCAAGGACTTTTTTACTTTGGGCACAATCAGGATTTTGGTATCTAAACACAAATTTTCTGCAATCAGCTGTAGGAATAGTGTACATGCAAAGAAACCACTGCCCAAGTGTGGGAGAGGTCTGATAAATTTTTCTCAGCGCCAGATAAAGAGTGGGACATAAAGTGACATCTTTGGCACCAAAGTAGTCTGAAGAACTGGAACAAACCCAGCAGAAGATTTTTGGTACTCGGAAGGATTAGTTAGTGCAGTTGCATCCTGGTTTGTTCAACCATAGAGCTTTAAGATCACCTCGATCAGTTAAAAAAATCATAGAAAATTAGCACAGTGCTTATCTAGAACTGCTGAGGAGTCACAATTTTTAAAAGTCCCATGCAGATTTGCTACAAAGATTTCACTTGGTTGCTAGTTGCCTACAGGCAACATTTTTCATATGATCTGTGCTACAGGCCTTCTTCAGTCACAGTACAGTAGAAGCTGAAAAATATTTCACTTTTTTATTTATTAGTAGTACAAATAATCTGGAGAATTAAGCTAGATTTAAAAGACATTAAATATCGAATAAAAAATTCGCCTGATTCTTTTAGGATAGTTTTTTTTCCAATTTGAAAATCGAATGACAAGCACTAATGAAAAGGTCACCTCTTGGTTTATGGTAACTGTGAAAGAAAACATATTAGATTGAAGCATAGTACATTTTTGGCTACTTGCAAGATATTTGAAATAGGTGATCCTTTGTGTCAATCATGAACTCATGTGGGTTGTAATCGAAAGGATTGTATCATAGAATACTTGAAGAGTCTGAAATGTATAAAAAAATGTAGTTGAGTATAAAGTTTCTCTTGTGCCTAGAAACAAATATTATTTGAATTGCTGCTTGAGCAAGACTGAGAGAGCATATAGCAGCAGCATAAGTACATCTAAGTCATTAAAAAGTAGATCTTTATTCAGTGAGAGGTTTGCCAGGCAAGAATTGCCAGGCCAGTCTCCTCAAGACAGCAAGCTTAATTGTAGGCTGCTTTTGGCCTACATTTAAGAAAACATAGAGCATTTTCAGAATGAAGTACAGTAGGAAATATATGTGTAATAAATCCAGGAAAATCTGGTGTTCAGTTTAGGTAGATTGAAGACACCAGTTTGCATCTATTAGTACCAGTTGAAATTGAGGCCTGAGATACAGAGTAAGTTTATTTGATGCCCCAAGTGAAATGTTGTACAGAACAATCATGTTTTACATGAAGCTCACTGAAATGGTAAAGAAAGTTCATCTCTGAGTGGGAGTTTAGATTTTACCAGTGATGTCTCTTTTTCATTTTCAGTAAAAATCAGAGACTACTATTTCTTTTTCAGGATGAGAAAACTACCATTTCCTTTCTCCCTCAGATTGGAACAATCCTCCTCAAACTGAGTAGAAAAAAACATAATTGTTTCCATGACTTATAACAGGTAATTGTGAAAATATCTGAAAATATGTCAATAATTTTGCTTCTTGTTACCAGTGCAGAAGTCAAGCTACTTAGGACAAAGGAAACAAATAAAACAGTTATATGCTACATTACATTTTGTGACTCCATGCTGAAATACCTGTGATGTTAACTGGACAAAATATCTGTATTATTCCATAATGTCTTTTATGGTAACACTCAACTTGCTTCTGTAGCATGACTTCATTTTGATACTTTACTGATTGTGACACTGAATGAAAAATTGTGTTAATGAAAACAATGCAGTCAGCTTTTTATCACTGAAGCTTATCAAAACATTTTTTGAATTTGTGACCTTTTTTTCTGACATGTTGGAGCCCAATTCTGCATCTCACTCTACAGAGCAAATATTTTTGGAGTTTAGTCTCTGCTCTTTTGAAATCTTGCATAAAGCATTTCAGAATTTGAAGCTAATTGTGAAGTTCTTGGAAATGCTCTTTAGAAAGTTGAAGCTTTGTATGACATTCCAAAGTTATTTCCACAAAACAGTAAAATTTCAGAAATGAAGGGAAGCCTGAAATATATGGTCCCTGTAACAAATCTGCACAACGATAGATATTGTCAGAGATTGAAAAAGAAGTTGGAGGACAGTTATTCATCTTTGTTTAAACATGTAAATGTTAAAACTAGTACTTTAAGCTCCACAATATTCATTTCTCACTGATTAAGTCTTCAGACCCCACAGACGTTTGGAGCTAACAAATCCTTTTTTTAAAAAAATACAGATTGTTTTTGTGTAGATAATGGAATAAGTATTTGAAATACAAACAAAGAGCCTCATGCATTTGCAATATGAAAATAGTGAGTACAGAGGGCTGTGTATTTGAAGAGTGTAATTGCAGTCAGGGCAGCCTGCATGGCTCTCATTGGTATTCCCATCTACATCTACAACTTTTACGTACCCTTCGTATATCGTATATAAACAGGCTAACTTCCATAGGCTTCCCATTCCTCTCTGAGCATCTTCAAGACATCTTTAATCTTTGACCTCAGAGATAGACCATTGGTCAAGACAAGATCTTGGCTGAATTTTTATTTTATACAACAAAGTAAAATACGTCAGGCTGCAGCATAGGCCAGTAGCTCCCTGGGGCCAGGAGCAGTTGTGGCTCCTCAGAGTGTCAGGGTCAGTTCTGGCAGCCAGTACTCATTCCACTGTCCCAACCAGCTCCAGGACAGCCAAGGGGCAACTGGAGACAGCCCGAGCCCTGGGCATTGGCTACCTCCCTGGGGATGGGAACAGACTGAGGCCAAGCAGGATGTCATCCCTTGGGCTGGCCCTGTCTCACTGGTAGGTAATATACTATAAAATCATCAGAGATGTCTAGCAAATATCTTTAGATGGGAAACAAGCAGAGCCAAGAGCTGACAGCCCATGCTGAGTACTCTTTTTTCAGAGTGGTATAGACATAGCCATGGTGCTCACTGGTGTTGCTAAAATCTAGCTGTGTCCTCAGTGCATTAGTCATTCCATATCTTTCTGTCAAATTACATTGGTTTGAGAGAAATGAATGGTTATGCAGGCAAAGAGAAGAGGGGAATTTAGGAATATTTTAAAGCTGCATATAAGAGAATTGGAAAAAAAATGTCTCTAAAACTGCTGAACTGAAACTTCTAGGTTAAAACCAAAATGTCTCATGGTGTCTCCTCTCATAAAAAGTGCATTCCCCATGGCTGTCATGTCAGTGGTGCATGAGAAACCGCTAGAAGCTTCCTATCTTTGCATTTGTAACCTGGAATAAATTCTCAGTGGGATAGCCAGTAACTTTTACAAATGCAAAATCTATGAAATCAAAATGCCAGGGCATGGACAGTTTCCATGTACACTGGTCAGAATCAGCTTACAAGAAATGTAAATAGACATCATCAAAGTTTCGGACTGACAGCAGCTTCCATGGAATTAAAGTACTTTGTAAATTGCTGGTTTAATGCAATGAGCAGTAGCACGCTTAAACATAATATATGAAGTATTCTCTTCCAGCAGGTTTTTGGTTCTCTTTGAGAGCTTGAGCATCAGTTTTGACTAACACTAATTTAAACCGGAATAAAGGGTGTTGTTTTGAAATACAAAATTGTGAGGATTTTCTATTAGTACTTGCATACTAAGTGACACAAATCACAGAGCCTGGGGATTCACAGGCAGAAACCTTGGGTTTAGTTCTGTTCTCTGAAAAGAAAAAAAACAACAACAAAAAACCAAACCAAACCAAACAAGCAAACAAAAACCACAAACAAACAAACAAAACACAACAAAAACAAAAACAAACCACTAGAACCATAAGAGTGATTGGGGTCTCTAAGTAAGGAATACGGAGATTCATTTAAGAATGGGTAATCTTAGGCTGTATTTCATAGATATGGAAAAACTGAAAAACGGTCTTAGAGGAACACGTCCTCTTCTTTCCCTCAAAGAATAGGTGAAGCATATTTAATAATCCAAATCGATAGCTAAAATCAACATACATAAATAAATTTATAGTCAAAGGCAAAATTCACACTAATACAACTGTCTGGCAGAAATTAAAATGCCTATTTTCTGCACATCATATTTATATTCTTTAGTCAAATTACTATTATTAGCTTGCTTCCTAAGACCTAGAGCTCTTAAATTGGATTTGCTACTGGTGATCAGACTTCAGTTTGAATTATCATTCTATTCTGAAGAAAGTCTATATTAAAAATAGAAAACATGTCATGAAATGCTTGTAAAATATCATTTTCAGGTTTTCTTTCCATATATTTTGGGGACTTTTCTCTGTTGCTTAGTTCTTGTGGTTTGTTTAGTTTTTGTTGGTGGTGGTTGTTGTTTGTTTGGTTGTTTTAGTTTGGTTTGGTTTGATTATTTTTGTTTTCCAGAACCCTTTTCACAAACTGTAATCGGAAATTTCCTTTCAGATCTGATTAAGTACTTTCAGAATTAATACCAAAATATGAAAAAGTCTCACCCTTTCTTTTCCCATATGAGCAAATGAATTGTTAAAGCTGATGATATAGTTTAATTATTGTTCCCTTGATACCATCCTTGATCTCTTTTTTCTTCATCCAAACCCATCATTTTTTAGTCTGTTTAGTGTAATTATATATCATTGTTAATCTTACCACAAAATAAAATACAAATGTGTTATTCAAATGTATTGATAAACAGTTGCCCAACTGCAAAACACTTTTTCAGATAAGATATCACAACAGGCTTTAACCTTCAATAACATTTATATTTAATAACATAAATGAAAGAAGATGACATTAAAACTTCAAAGCAGCAAAGACGAGACATTTCCAATCATGCTGTCACAGTGGGATCTACAAACAACATACTAGTACCCAAAGAACTGCTTTTTTATTTACTGAAGTTCAAGCATAGCCTCATTCAAAATAATATTTCATTCTACTAGTACTTCAAATCCACCAAAGGCCATTAAAGTGCCACGACAAATACATGTGGTGTTTTGGTAGACTAGTCTCTTAATATAAGAGAGTTAAATGGTTTTTTACTCTTTGTCTCAGGATGACCATCCAAATTTAAAAGACTGGAATGTTAATACATTTAGTCATCTGATATGGTGCTGTATCAAAATGACTGTGTATACAGCAGAATGCTAAATGTCATCTAATTACTTCAGGTCAAGACTATAAGTAAAAATTGTCTTCTGTCCTGCCACTCATTGGTGCTGTGGTTTGACTGAAGCTATACTTCACCTGATTTCACCAAAATTTTGACTGGGTTTCATTTCACATAGGTATCTGAAGGTATGTTGTTTAAGGCCAGCATATGTTGTATGATTTTGCAATGTTTTTAGTCTATGCAGATCAATAGGTACTTTCGTATACAGATTCAAGTTCCCTTAAGATAGTGGTACAGAATAATTTAATTGACCCCCATAGGTTCTTTGAGCTGCCCATTGTTAATAAAGAAACAAAGAGTACATAACTAGAAATTACATATCCAATTTATAGATATCTGAAATTAGATGAGGTTAAAACCACCTTTAAAACTGGAAAGAAACATGAGAACATTCCTAAATAATGTTGTGATTGTTATATATCTTTACAAAGAGGAGCTAGTGCCATGCCAACTCGTCAATATGCTTCACTTTCCATTTTAATCTGACTTTTGTTAGGTTGCACTTCAACCCTTCACTTTCTTGTCTATAAATTGATCTCTGTACAGCATTTTACTATCTCTGTGGTCTGTAAGTGGCCATAATTGACAAAATAATCACTCAGAATCTTGTATTACTATCTTAAGTATTAAGTGTGAACACAATGGAAGGGGTTGACTGCCTAAATTTGTCAGAATATCCACAGGATTGACCACAAGGTCCTACCTAAAAACAATTTCATATAAAATGATATATATGTTTCACTTAATGGTTTTGTTATTCTATGTTTTTCCTTAAAATTTATAAAATACATACATAAAATATATATTGTAAGCTACTGCATTCGTAAAAGGAATTACAGTTCACAGGCTGAAAGGTCACACTTCTCTGAAATGTGGAAATTTGGGCTGTATGAGCAGAGCGTATCTTGCAGGTAATTCTGCTCTCTTATTGAGTACTGCACTAACCTGTGTTTAGTTTTGTTTTTCTGTGTGGTGCAGTTTAACCCCAGCCAGCAACTAAGCACCACACAGCTGCTCACTCAGTTTCCCCTGAACCCCAGTGGAATGGGGGAGAATCAGAAGTGTAAAAGTGTAAGTCGAGAAAAAAACAGTTTAATAATTGAATACATAAAATAATTATTGATAATAGCAACCCAAGAAAGTGATGCAAATGGAAACAATTGCTCACCACCAACAGATTGATGCCCATCCAGTCCCTGAGCAGGTGTTTTCAAATTTGGTCTTATACTATTTCAAATAGTTTTAAGAATTGCTACATGATTTTCAGAAAGCGTCAACAGAACAAAGATCTGCTTTGAAACGAACTTCATTCTGAAGGTGTTTGAAAGGAAAAAAAAATACATAAAGATACCTAAGAATTAAAAAAATATATAAAAAAGAAAATGGTCATTTTTTCATTTCAAATGCAGAAGCAATGTATGCACCTTGACAAAGGCCTAAGGATATCACTAATGGACATATTACTGCATGAAGGTCAATAAGAGGATATGTTCTTCCCAAAGAAATGTTAAATAATGTGGTATGTCTATGGGATAATACTGGTGAACTGGCAGCTGAACTGTTTCTGATTAATAAATCTGATGAAGCAGTTACTTTTTCTTATAGTACTATTTGCAAAGTAGTCTAATTGTATGTAATCTGTTCAAAGGCTATTGTCAGGACGATTATTTTTTAACATTGTTTCTTTGACTTTTTTTCTTCTGTAACTTTCAGGAAGTGCAAAAGTTGTTTTATCTTATCTGACCAGCACCTGACTAGATGCTAACCTTCTTGCGAATGTCAACTATTGTCCTGCAAAGAATCCAAATAAAAAAAAATGTAACATTGTTTTTGTGATAATGATTGACAAAGAAAACATTACAGTACAGATCCTGTGACAGAAGCACTTAAGAGTATATCAAAATTGTATCCAGATAAAAATAAGAGTTGAACACACAGAATTATTTTGTCATGGGAGGAAAACATTCAGTGCATTTCAACACCCTGCCCTGCCAAATGGGTGATCCATCATACTCTTTGTGCATATGCTGTAGAATCAGTCTCCCACTTGTTAACAAAAGAGCTCTCAGACACCACAGTACAATGTAAGGACTGAAACAGAACCATACATAGAGACAGTTAATTACCCCTGAAGTGTTGGCATACACAAACAGTAGAGCAGCTTTTACTGTTGAAAGTTCTCTACTCATGACAGCAGCCAGACTGTCTGCATCCAGCATAAAATCTTTTCTCAGTCACCAAAATGAATGCCTAGAGCTAAGTGCAAGAAGAAGGCAAGAGCACTTCTGCCAAGTACTGTGTTAGCCTTGTGTAGCTTAAGAGTTTCTTCTATCAGAAGTTGTTTGTCAGTATTTAATAACTCACAGTAGATTTCTATTTTATGAGTTTTTCTAACCTCCCTATGAAAGCTTTTGGCAATCACAGCACCCAGGGACAATGAGCACAAGTCTTATGAGGAGCAGTTGAGGGAACTGGGGCTGTTTAGGCTGGAGAAAAGGAGGCTGAGGGGAGAACTTATCGCTGTCTACAGATACCTGAAAGGAGGTTGTAGCATGAAAGATGTTGGCCTCTTCTCCCAAGTAGCAAGTGATAAGACAAGAAGAAATGGCCTCAGGTTGCCCCAGGGGAGGTTTAGATTGTATATTAGGAAAAAATTCTTAATGGAAAGGGTTGTCAGGCATTGGAACAACTGCCCAGGGAAGTGGTTGAGTCACCATCCCTGGAGGTGTTTAAAAGGCATTTAGATGAGGTTCTTAGGTACATGGTTTACTGCTAGAGCTAGTTTAGGTTATGGTTGGACTCGATGATCCTGAGGGTCTCTTCCAACTGATTCAATGATTCTATGATCTCCACAGCTCAGCTGTGCATTTTATTAGAAACCACCAATACATCCTACACCACCTAAAACTTGCACTAAACCACAAGAAGGGTTGATATTTTGTATGATTGGAAAAATGAGTCTTGCTGTAGTTTGGTTGTTATGCAAACCAGTTTTCTAGAATAAATCTTAGAACTAGAGTTATTTTAATAAAATTATAGGCTATACTCTGAAATTATGACATTAAGAACAGTTTAGAATGCAAAATAGGTAAATTTCAAGTGAAATAGCTGTCACATGGAAAATAGCCCATTGAAACTGTGTCTATTTTCAATCGTATCTTGATAGTGTACCCTTGTGCAGCAGCTTTATTGGTCTATAATGGGCATTTAGGGTGTGGAGAAACCTAAGGTTGTGAAAATACCTACAGGAAAATGGTCTGTCACACTGTAAGATTTATAGAAACAAACCATTTTGCAGCCATGTGGAATTTAAACTTTCAGTATCTTTGTTCTTGTTCTGCACTAGCTGCAATTAAGTTGTGAAAAGAATCCTCCTTCACTTGTGGCATATCTGACAGGAGACAGAATAAGCATCTTGTAGTACATATAACACATAGCATATAATGAGTAACTGATCTGCTCACTCTCCAGAATACCGTCATTTGACTCTTTTAAAATATTGGGTGAAAGTCAGCTAGCACAGAGCCCTTCCAGAAAAAAAACAAAAAAACAAAAAAAACCCAAAAAACTGAAAAACCCCCAACAACCACAACACCCCCCCCCACCCCTACACACACACACAAAATAATTTTGTTTATTCCCATTATAATCCTCTCTCTGATATTGCCTCACATACAGGTCTTTAAAAATATCTTGGAATGAAGTGAATTAGCCACTTCCTTGGTTTGCTCATACTACTGCCTGAAGGGCCCTATCTTAATTCTTTATTCAAGTCACTTTTTAAATCCCCAAAGATATTAATGGTGCAAGATGAAACAGTAAAAGCCTTACTCTTTAAAGTTATTTCCTAAAACATAACTGAAATATTCCTGTACGGTATCTTCAATTTCTAGATTTTTTTTCTGAAATGTCACTATGTAGTAGGCCTCATTGTACTCAATTTATATTCCTTCGAGTTAATAGTCTATGTTGATGGTAGAAGAGACACTACAGTAAATAAAGTTGTAACAACCCCTGTAACTCTCACACTTTACCTCTGAGGTATTTTTAAGTAGTCACATCATTCTTTATAGTCTTCTCTTCAAGCAGTAGCATGGTATATTAAATTGTTTTGATCTCTTCTCATATGTCACTTTCTCTAATCCTTCTCTCTGGATTTTTATTATTTTTTAAGTTTATAAAATGTTCTTTCTATATCGAGCATATTGACAGAAGATTCGAAGTGCAATAACAGCAACAGGCTACAACTTACTTGGACCTAAAAATGTTCATATGTTCATTATCATTTAAATTCACAGAAGAAAGAGAGTAACATCTGTTGGAGCAGCACACCGGAAAGCCTTATCTACTAGTCACAAGTGTCCATGATCCTTTTCCACTCTTCCTGTACAGAGAATTCTCTGACAGGACAGAGCTACAAAATTAGGTAGTCATTCTCCCAAGCATCTACCACCTGAGTTTTTACAAAAGATCCATCTAAATTCAATCTCGTGCAGAGATTTTTGTTTCTCTTGAAAATGGCTGTCCTTGCCAGGGAAACACACAAAAATCACTTTCAAACATGGTCTACATATCGACTTTTTTTTTTCCTTTTTCCATTTTTTTAATATACTAAAGAGTCCAAAAATTGTTTTCTGGCACCATTACATGCCCGCCCAAAAATAATGTTAATAACAAGAAAGGCAGGATTACCTCTACAGACTCTGTCCTTTTGTTTACAGTATTACTGTGAAGCTGGATGGAGTTGTTTAAAACTAGGCAGACACTAAAAGCAGTATTGCACTTGAAAAGAATTGAGGTGAGGAAATAATCCTCAGAGATACTGAGAAAATAGTCTGAAAAATTTTAGTGAAAAAAAGAAATTACAAGCAACTCTCCTTGTGAGGCAACTCCTAGGCACTTACAAGGTAGTTTAACTTGTGCGATCTGCTGGCATCACTGTTTAAAGTAACACAGCTGCAGGTTGAAGACTAACTTACACAGTGCTTTGTCACCCTGCAAGGTACAAAATTTGCCAGCACTTGCTTGCATCACTGCTCAGTAATTTCTGATCTATCCACCAGAAGTATATAGGACAGTATTGAGTCCTAACAGTATCTCAATAATGATGGTCTTCTCTATAAACAAGCTATGGTTCAAATGCCTTGACAATATAATTTGAAGTTGTCTATAGATTTTCCAGCAGAAAGGAATAGAAAGGCTTACAGGAGTTTGTTGATTGCAGTTACTAAAAGTCACATGTCAACTAATAAACTGAATCTGACTTTGGAAGTACATATAGAGGTCTGAACATTTTAACAGCAACTTTGGATGCAGTCAATACCAAAATTGGATCATGAGCCTGTAAAACAGCTGACAAGACAAATTTAGTTTGTTAATGATGCTCAACATAAGTATGCTTTCTTATCGTACCAGTATTATAGTCCTTTTCTTGAATAATTCCTTGTTTTAGTTGCCTGAGTTTCCCGAGTAGCAGGAGAGTATGATTACAACAGGAACAAGGAATGTAACTTATCTTTCTTAAAAATTAACATCAAAGGTAATTTACACCATTCTTATTATAGTGTATGTGTTTGGGCATGACTCTGTGGAACTTGTGAAAAAACCTTTACAGATGCAATAAGGCAAAAAAGACTAGTAAATGAAAGCTTTATTCTGAACAAACAAGTTTCTGTTTTATCACGGCTAGTTCATAAACAGAAAACACTATATATAATCTTACTCCTAAAAGTCACTAGAAATTGACACTACTTTCCTTGCACTGTTCTGTTTACCATCTTACTTCTCTCTACAAAGATTAATGCCAGTGGGTCAGAACTGATGCCCCTCTTGTATTATTTGTTTTTACCACATTCATTTAACCACGGAATAACATAGTCTGTGGTTGTTTCCATCAATCCTGACAATTCATTTAAATATATTTTCGGCTCTGTTATTCATTGGTTTTAGCAGAATATCAACAATGCATTTAGTCAGTATGAAACTGTCATTTTACTAATGCTCTCATTTGCTTCCTATATTTGTTACCACATGCTTTGATTGCTGCCTCGATAGCCTATTGGGATCTCTTGTCCTTTTTCTATACTGTTCTGCACTATTTTGTATATGATTCACTGCCATGTTTTGGTTCTTCAAGTAACCTTCTCTCTAGGTCTCACACATTCTTATTCCGTTGCATAGCCTTAGTGGATTGTTTGCTTTTCTGCCTTCATTTTGATATTGTCCTCTCTGAATTTATCTATTTATTCCTTAACATCTCTGCTCACGGAATTTGGGCCATTTGTGAGGTCTAACATAATTGAAGTGTATACACGATTCAATGAAAATATTGTAAACACCACATCAACTACACTGACTGTCTAATATTTACCTAATAATGCTTTATAGATTTGGGCTCACAGCTTCCCATCCTACACATTCTCTGTACAGCTACAGAAGCTTTTGAATTTCTAATTATTTGTCTTCTTAAAGGCTGGATAGACAGAAGAATAATTAAGAAGCATCCAATCTCATGACCTTCCTGTCTTTCCCAGGTTAGTCCTGTCCTGCTCCTATACTCTCTTGTACAAGGGAGAAGGAGAGGTTATCTTCAAAAGTGAACTGCTCACTGCTCAAGATTTCTTCCTCTAAATATAATACAGCCTTGCACTAGTCTTGTTTACTGATGGAGAAGAAGAAAGTAACAAATGTATTAGGGTTGAAATTTTGCTTTTCTTTTTTGTACTGATAGACTTCCATGTCCTACTTCCTTCCGCCTAACTTCTATCTTGGTATACGTATTTCTAGTCATTCAGAGTAATCACAAAATTCCCAAGAATCTGTAGTCCATAGCTCTATTACTCATAAATTAGTCCAAATCTATTTCCACAAATCTTTTTCCACTACTTAAAGCAGAAAATTAGAATTGTTACCACTTGCCTCCCTCGTACACAGCTGCTGCTTTTTTTATTTTTGTTGATACTTCCCCAGCATAAAATTGAGTAATTAAACTCTCCTAGAAATGGTATCTGATTCTGTGACTTTTAAACATTTCAAGTATTTTATGTATTACCAGTGGTTTGGGGTGGGACTTTTGTGTGGATTTGGCTTTTTTTTCCACTTTTTTCTATGACTTGATAGCTTGGGGCTTTCATTTATCTTAACCTTGTACAAAAATCTTCAGTATACAGACTTGGATTCCTTATATAGATGTATCTGATTATACATGTAGTATATATTTGGTACAGGCTAGTACTTTTCAAGTTTCCCTTTCATATCCATACAAAAAAACCTCAGTTTCTTTCAAATATCATTTTAAGGATTGAGGAGCATTTATATTAAGGCACAATTGATTTTTACAGGCTTGTGTTTAGCTGGCAATTTCTGCTGTCTCTTCCAGGCTGCATAAGTAATTTCAGATAATCTTAATTATAAAATAAACTTAAATCTGTAAAGGCTTATACAATTGGTTTGGTTCTCAATGAGCTCAAAGTTAACACCATTTCTGTGATGAGCTAAAATAGATAAGAAGGCATATACCAACATAATGAAAGTGTTCCTGTTTAGATAACATGCAAGTAGTTAATCCAGTATTCTGGACAAGCTTTGAAAATTATAATTCAGGGAACTAAAAGCTCTGAAAGACCATGTTCTGATGTGCTATATGATTCAAAATTAATCCAAATTTCAGACCTTCAAGATTTGCACAAAATCATAGCTCTGGGGGAATATCAGAAAGCTAGACAAACAAAAATGAAACCTCAGTTTAATTCTTCAAATGAAAAATTTGATTCCTTTAGTCAGCAGAAAAACATAAGTCACAATTTTCTGTGACTCTCTCAACTTTATAATGTGCTATAGAAACTATTTTTAGAATATTTAAATTAAGAATTCTGGATTAAGGAACATAATTTAATTTCTTATTTTTCAGCAAAGACTAACAACTGGAGAATCTACATATGTGTATTCTCTTGTCAGTTTTTATAAATTGCTTTTGAAATAAGTTAGAGGTGGTACATATTTCTACAGAAGTTCTCACTAAATTTCCTTTGGGTTAATTGTTAGAATCGTTTTGTCTTGTTTTTTAGTGAGAATATCCATACATTTAAAGCTGAAATATCTTGAGGTCTCAGATTTAGCATGCATAGCAATATCCAGACTTTTTCTTGGCATCTAAGAAAGTATTGGAAGATCCACTCAGATATATGTTTATTTATACCCCTTATAAGTTCACACATATACAAAAGGCATATGTAATCTATATCTACAATGTTTGAGAAGGATTTTGTCTTAGGTTTTTCTCATAGCTAAAATAGAGGCTGAATAAAATTGCTATTTGATCCACAGCTATTCACTGTAGAAAATAAAAAGTGAATCATTGAATATGGTGTCAATAAACAATTTGGGATGGATAGCATTCTTTATTTCTATGACTCAGAATATTTTACAAATTCTATAGCTCATTTGATTACAAAATTTGTTTGGAAAGAATGTTATCTATATATCAATATTGATGTCAACATATATCCTTCTCCACATATATATATGTGTGTATATATATAATTTGAATTTATATAAAGTACTCAAGCTCTTTAAACAAGCAAGTATCTCCTTAGCTTAGCTATTTTTAGAACAAAAATCTTAGCTCTTGGAAAGAAATGTTGCATAGTAGAGTACAGAAAGCATATTTAAAAGTACTAATCTTACAGAAAAGCATGTACATAAGGAAATAAGAACACATACCATTGATCAGATGAATTTATATAGCCTGGACTACGTATTTGGGCCAGTTCTGTGTAATATCTTTATGAATGATCTGGATGAGAGGATCAAGTGCACCCTCAGTAAGTTTGCAGACAACACCAAATTGGGTGGGTGTATTGACCTGCTGGAGAGTAGGAGGGCCATATAGAGGGATCTGGACCAGATGGATCATCGGGCTGAGACCAATCATATGAGTTTTAACAAGGCCAAGTGCCAGGTCCTGCACTTGGGTCACAACAACCCCAGGCAGCACTACAGGCTTGGGGAAGAGCAGCTGGAAAGCTGCTTGGTGGAAAAGGACCTGGAGGTGTTAATTGACAGCCAGCTGAATATGAGCCAGCAATGTACCCAGGTGGCCAAAAAGGCCAACAGCATCCTGGCATGTATCAAGAATGCTGTGGCCAGCAGGACCAGGGATTGATCGTCCCCTTGTACTCAGTGCTGGTGAGGACGCATCTCAAATTCTGTGTTCAGTTTTCGGCCCCTCGCTATAGGAAAGACATCGAGGGGCTAGAGAGAGTTCAGAGGAGGGCAAAGAAGCTGGTGAAGGGTCTGGAGCACAAGTCTTATGAGGAGCAGCTGAGGGAACTGGGGCTGTTTAGCCTGGAGAAAAGGAGGCTGAGTGGAGACCTCCTTGCTGTCTACAACTACCTGAAAGGAGGTTGTAGCATGGAGGGTGTTGGTTTCTTCTCCCGAGTAGCCAGTGATGAGAGGAAATGGCCTCAAATTGAGCCAGTGGAGGTTCAGATTGGATATTAATTTCTTCATGGAAAGGGCTGTCAGGCACTGGAACAGGCTTCCCACAGCAGTGGTGGAGTGACCATCCCTAGAGGTGTTTAAAAAGCATTTAGACAAGGCTTTTAGGCACATGGTTTAGTGCTAGATTTAGGTTATGGTTGAACTCGATAATCTTGATGGTCTCTTCCAAACAAAATGAATCTATGATTCTATGTTTTTGACAATGGTCAGTATCATAAGAAGAGGGTAAATATAGAGTGATACACCCACCTACTTAAACTGAAAAATGGATAACATTTCAGGAAAGCATCTCTGCGTATGATTAGCCTTAAGCACACACTCAGGTTCTTTGTTGTTTTACACTAATTCTTTTGACAGTGTAATTACCAAGTCAATAGGTAGGCATATGAACTTGGGTCTCTGGATATTTTTGATTTAAAAGAAATAAACTGGTCCTTGACAATTTCTAACTTAAGAAAACAAAAGCTTTACTCAATGTATTTCACAATTATGCATCCTCAAGTATCGATATGTTGTACTCAATGATCTTAAGGACCTTTTCCAACATAAATGATTCTCTGATTCTATGATTTTATTCTGTGTAAAAAGGCAGCAGGCCACACAAAACCAGTTTCTCATTATTGGTAATTCATACTTCTGCATCTTCAACAAGAAATTTAATACTAAAGCAGTTGCTGATGCTCGAGATACATTTTTTTATAATATACTGGTAACCTTTTTTTTTAAAAAAAAGCGTAAGTGATAAAAACAATCATTAATATTAGATGAGAAATTATCCAACTCCCACCTTTGACCAGCTCAGGTAAAAGTGAGAAGAGTCTTCTGGGTGAGTTCTTTCTGCAGATATCCAAAGGAAAGAAGGTGACAAAGAATCAATCAGGCATATTTTATACACATTGTATTTTGAGTAATTCACATACTTTTAAACACTAAGGCCCCTCAACCCATTGTTATGGCCCAAGATTGGCAGTTTTATATAGTTTACTAAAAATGTTTAACAGATGCAGTCCTTTGCTCTGTGATCAGAACCTTACACTGGTTTTGGCAGAGTAAAACTTTTAATTAACCACTGTTAATTTGATTAAAATTATATGATACTTGCAAGCAAAATATATGGTTTACTTACAAGTGAAAATGTTTAATTGCTTTTAAGCTATGGTCGTGCATGTCAAAAAATAATAAGCATTTTGAAAGTTGAATAACAATTGTTAAATTAGTGTATTAGTAACAGAGTAAAAACATTTTCCCTATGAAAAGTTTGGTAAAATGACATTAACCTTTAAATAATTTATTAAAAGTACATATTTCATAATCTTAATTGCGGGGTGGATAACTGTCTATTTAAGAAGTAGAGATATTTCATGACAGTCAAAAAACATAACAATGCAAATAAACTTAGGACAGGAACCCCACTTTTCTGTATGATAAGCAAGTTCAAAGTAAACTTATTCACTTATTTCCAGAATCATAGCTGTTAAGTTCTAAGGACTGTTGGTAGAAAGCCCACACAGCTTCCATCCTACCTCTGATATTAAACTGTTATTGACATTCCAAATCACAGGCAAGACAGGATGAAAACTGACATTTTTTTTCTTCTGCCTCCACACCTGTTTAATCTTAAAGTGGGTTTCAAGTACACCATGGAGTCAGATAGTTCAGAAAGGGAAGAAACTGAGTTTTACTTTATATCACAAGGAAAAGATTAAAAAACCAACCAAACAAGCAAACAAAAAAACCCAGTAGAAAACCAGTATAAAAGTTCAACTTGTTGCCTGAAGATTTAAGCATATGCAGTTATGTCCCAGCCTAGTGAACTATAGCTGCACTCACAAAGCCCTAATCAATACCACCTCACATGTCTAATAGTATAATTGATTATTTATTTATTTATTTATTTAATTTTACCCCAGTAGGAAATATTTTTTGCTGCCCACCATGAAGGACAGGACTTCATTTCTTAGATAAGACCAGTATTCCTAAAAAATAATCCCACTTCCTATTATTCTTTACAGATCATAATTACTTTGTGCTTCTGGTCATTCCTCTGTGAACTGGGGATTTCTTTGACCTCAATGGCTTAGTGTTTTCTAATACCTTGCATAGAGATGCATTTTGGGTGAAACTCCTGCAGTGCAAATGTCTGTTTTCCTTTCAAATCAGCTTTGCGATTCAGTGCCATAGAGGAGGTGACTGTCCTCTTGGGATATGGGAAGGGCTAAAAAACTGAGAAAAGAACATATAAGGAGGATACAAGCAGCCAAAATGGTCTTAAGAATGGTCAGTACAGTAAAATGGGTGCAGTAAGAGTTGAGGAATGCTGGCTTTGACTTATTAGCCATGCATAATGCAAAATAACCACTCTTTCCAAACTGAGCAATTCCAGGGTACTGTTTTCTCTTGTTTCTTCTCCTCCTCTCTTATGCCATGGTCAGTTTTATGGAAGCACTGAGTCCATAGACAATGCAGACCTAAAGACTGTAAAAGAAAAAACGGTCCAAATATCATATATCCTCTGATGCAAGTATATGGTATTCTACTTAGTTCAGAAGAGTAATGAGGAGTATCTAACACAGTGGTGGTGCAATCCCTTCCTAATCTCACTGTGTAGAAGCCACACCATTTGACACTACTGAGCTAGAAAGCTAATCCAAATTATAACTACTTTAACTATATCATAAACCAAAACTCAGTGGGATCAATGGAAAGATGCTCAGGATCTGAGCATATGTATTGAATGCACGAGTTTGCTAAAAGCATTCATCAAAATTAAGAAACACTGCATCAGAGAACAGCAGAGAAACATTAGTTGTTAATGATCATTTCTCAGTCTTAGTTAAGGCATATGTTTGGGTTTTTTTTCTAGTATCACATTCTTCAATCTGTCTGATATCCTGATTTGCCTGGGCACAAAAAATAAATTAATATTTCTTTTCTTTCTTTACTTTATGCTAATGTAATGCACATATTTCTTAATGATAAGTGCAGCCAGATTTTAATAGCATACGAAATGCAGAAGAAAAGAGCCAGACCATTAAGACAACGTTAAACTCAGATACAGTCTGATAATGTAACTAAATCCTGTAACTAATCGCTGAATGTAAGGACAACAAAGAAACCATTTTTTTCTGTGTTCACTTTGTGCAAGCTTCACCCTCACATCTACTGTGAAGAAAATTATTCCATGTAAATAATATTGCCTTGGTATGTTTGCAAGCAAATTTGCAAGGCTGAAAAGAAATGTGTCTACAACATCAAACTAATGTTGTTTAACAACAAACTAAATATTGTAAATCTAGAACGTTAGCTATTAAGACTACAGAATAGAATATTAAGATACTAAAGTAGGAGGTTTAAATATTTTAAAGTAATAAAAATCCTGTAACATATTCATTTGTATGTTCTCCCTGCTTCATGTTTCTTGGGACTCCATGAAAAGCTAGAGCTTTGCAGCCAAAGCAGATGGGTGCAAAATGTCTTTGTTTCACTAGAGCAGAACAAGTAACTGGATAAGTATCCTGGATTCCCCCTATCATTAACTTGACAGAATATATCTGTCTCCTGCACCCTTATTTCAGTGTAAGCAGGTAGACACATTTATATACTGATTTGCTGCTTCTGTCTACATTCACAGTTCATTAGATTTTTTGTAGTAGGAAAGATTAAGAAGTAAATATTTAATATTCCTCATGCTATTTTTTCTGCTGTTTTCACATATATTCAGGAACAATTGCTTCTTTGAAATGTCTATCATATCCCATTTATCAAAATTAAGTCACTTAAGCAGCTTTCAGGAAAGATGACAACCACCAGCTATGTGAAGAAGTGGGCACTATTTAGTTCTACTAAAATTAAGGGGAGATTGCCTCTTTCCAAAATGGTCACCTAAATGGTCAGTTTGCCTTTGGTTCCACAAAGGTTTGGGGAAGTGGAACTCTTTAAAAAATATTTTTAATGAAATTTTATATCATAATGTTGTTCTTTGATACAAACAAAAATAATATTTTGCATTTGAAGAACAACAGTAATTCCAAAATGTCTCTTCCAGTATAGCCCAGGACTATTTTAGCAGTACTTAACTCTAAAGCTTTATGACCTAAAACCACAATTTATTCCATCATTAAGATAATTAAAACTTTACAATTTTAACAAGCTTCCCTCTATATCTAAATCAAATAATTGATCATAAGTTAGATATATGTGACATATGGATCCTGTGATCTAGTTTCAGTGACTGTTAAAATCAGAACCAGGGCAATCTCTCTGTCTCTACAGTATCAATCTTATGCACAATTCTATGCACTGGACTTACGCATTTCCAGTGGATTAGACAGTGTCAAGCTGTAAACAGGTTAGTGGGATGAAAATTCAGTGCCTGTAATGCTAAATTTTCAGAGAAGTCCTTGGTATACTTTTTGGCTTGGACCAGTTGCTTCCTAAAATTTGCAGGAATGATTCAGAAGTTATCAGAAACATTCTGGATGCAGGCTAAGATAATTTCATGTTTTGGATGTACTCAAATTCTGCCAGCTGGACTCAGAACTGCAGAAAAACTCTGGCACTGCTCAGTTTCATATAAATATAGCTATGAATATATATTAAGAGCCCTTTTTTCTTGTACTTTTCAGAACTAAGAGAAGAAAATAAAACATTTAAAGTGTATTGCTTTTACAGTGGTACCTTGATTTTAAGGGCAAGACTTGGGTAAACTCTAAAAATAATGAGAACTGAGTTGGTATGAACTATAGGCAACCAGAAATGGCCCTTCTTCACAAATATGCCTGCTATGATAAGAGATGATAAAAGGGAAAATTTCTCTGAAAAGACTTTCATTTAACTATTACCCCATGACATGCTTGTTGTATCTTTTTAGTAGGGGCATTGGAGCAATTATTTTGTGGCATTATAATGAAAAATGTAAACTGCTTAATTGCTCTACTCTGGTGTCTTTTCCAGTTTTGGTAATCATAGAATCATTTTGGTAATCATAGAATCATTTTGGTTGGAAAAGACCTTAAAGGTCATCAAGTCAAATCATTAACCTAGTACTATCAAGTCCACCTCTAAACCATGTCCCCAAGAACCTCATCTATACATCTTTCAAACATTTCCCTGGGCAGCCTGCTCCAATGCCTGACAACCTTTTCCATGAAGAAGTTTTTTCCTAATATGTAATCTGAACCTTCCCTGACATAACTTGAGGCCATTTCCTCTTGTCCTATCACTTGCTGCTCAGGTGAAGAGACCAACACCCTCCATGCTACAACCTCTTCTCAAGTAGAAAGTGATACAGTCTCCCCACAGCCTCCTTTTCTCCTGGCTAAACAACTGCCATTGCCTCAAATGCTCCTCATAAGACTTGTGCTCCAGACCCCTCAACAGCTTTGTTGCCCTTCTTTGGACATGCTCCAGCACCTCAATATCTTTCTTGTAGTGAGGGGTCCAAAACTGAACACAAGATTTGAGGGGTGGCCTCACCAGTGCCCAGTACAGGGGACGATCACTTCCCTGGTCCTGCTGGCCACACTGTTGCTGATACAAGCCAGGATGCTGTTGGCCTTTTTGGCCACCTGGGCACACTGTTGGCTCATATTCAGTCGCTGTTGACCAACACCTTCAGGTCCTTTTCCACCAGGCAGCTTTCCAGCTGCTCTTCCACGAGCCTGTAGTGCTGCCTGGGGTTGTTGTGACTCAAGTGCAGCACCCAGCACTTGGTATTGTTGAACCTCATACAATTAGCCTCAGCCCAATGATCCATCTGGTTCAGATCCCTCTGTATGTCCATCCTACCCTCCAGCAGATCAACACTCCCACCCAACTTGATGTCATCTGTAAACTTACTGAGGGTGAACTCAATCCCCTCATCCAGATCATTGATAAAGAGATTAAACAGAACTGGACCCAAACCTGAGCCCTGGGGAACACCACTTGTGACCAGTTTCCAACCGGATTTGACTCTGTTCACCACAACACTTTGGGCTCAGCCATCCATCCAGTTCTTCATCCAGCAAAGAGTTACCTGTCCAAGACATGAACAACCAGTTTCTCCAGGAGAATGCTGTGGGTAACAGTGTCAAATGCTTTACTAAATTCTAGGTGGACAAAATCCACAGCCTTTCCCTCATCCACTAAGCAAGAACCTTGAGACTTATAAAATGATTAAACAGTCCTACTCACATAAGCTTATTTAAGAACTACATTTTTATTATAAGTAAGCAGAACTTAATATTGGACATGAAGAAATAGAGAGGTTTTTTCTTTGGTGTTTTTTTTTTTTGTGTGTGTGTGTGTGTGTGTGTGTGTGGTTTTTGGGGTTTTTTTTTAATTTTCTGGGGGTTTTTTTTAATCCCCAGAGAGTTTTTTATCAGCTATGCAGCAGTGTAGCCATGTAGCTTCCACTGGGGAAAAAACAGCATTTAATCATCAGTGATTGCTAGATGGACCTGACATTTTGTATCTCATAGTATTTTATTTCCATAAAGACATCGCATCCAGTCCACAGCCAAACCTGCAAACCTGGTTTGACCCCTCGAGGAGGTTAATCAGATGCACTGAGATAAAGAGGACTGGAAATAACTGAAACCTTGTGATAGAACGCAGCAAGGACGTGGTTGCTGCCTCTATTTGAAGTCTAAGTTAAGGACATCAGGCTTTGACATAACAGAGAAGAGAAATAGATAAATATATGTGTAAGTAAAATAAAGTAGAAGAGCCAAAACATTTGATGTGCAAATCAACATCCTGGGTTCCTTAAAACTGCTATCTGCAGTACACAGAGAAATCCTTGGAATGACTCTGTGGGACACTACCAATCACTTAGGCTGGTAGTAAAATGTACCCGTTGGTTTCAGTCAATATTCTTTCATGCAGGAGCAACTGCCCTTCATGGGAAGCAGAACACTGCTGTCTGGCTCTGCAGACTAACCCTATTTATGGGTTCCCCAGAGTATAAATAATAAACAAGCACAGTAACATGCTTACACAGAAATCCTTTCGCTCCACTTGATTCTTCATAAAGGGGAAGATTTCACAGCATCTTTTGAAACGAAGTAGTTTAGAAATGGGCACATAATGAAGTCTTTTTTCTCCCTAATCTTTAATCATAACAACTGACAGATTAGTGACATTTAACCTTGAGTGTGTTATTTTCCTAATGCTGAGATGGATTTTTTTTCTTTCTGTTACCATGTCCCATTAAACTGTTACTGTATGAAGTAATGATTTCAAAAGAAAAGAAAGTAATGACTTTTTGAAAGACATCTTTCAAAATGGTTTCACTCCCACTGAATTCAGAAAACCTTTTCCTCCCAGAAGATCTGAACAATGCTGTAGGCTGATGCAATTTGTTTTAAAGTTACTGACTATGCAAAACTGTTCCTTCTGTTCTTTTACAAGAAGGATGGAATTTACCCTCCTCTGTCTCTCTTTTCACTGTATATACAATAGAGCCCTTCTTCTCTCTTCACCCTTGATCCACTTTTTGGGGATAATTTTTTTGGTTTCTTTGTCTTTTTTCTGCTGTATGATTTATCTGACACCACCCTCTGTGCTCTCCTCACTCCATGTACAAATCTAATACAGACAAACCAGCACAGTTTAAATTATTCCCATTTCAGTGTACGTGAGTTGCAGTGCAACAATCAGCCGAGCAATTATTCCATTCATTGGTCTCTTCTGAACTTATTGACAAAAAATTGCAAGAAGATGAAAACTAGAATCCTGTGTTGCTAATGAAGGCCTGAGTGTGAGCAAAATAATTTCCATATAAGTAAACAAACAAATAAACAAAAAACCCTTAACAAGAATTAGAATAAATGTATAAATACATAAATAAACTAAAAAATTTATATTAAAAGTCTGTGAAACAATTATTCAGACCTATTTTTCTCATCTGATACAACAGCATAGAGTCACATCGAAATCTTCAAAATCTCCTTTATTTTCTTAACAAGCTGCAAGATCATCATAGCAAGATCATTTAATTGACTACTGGTTTACATGTCACAGGTAAAAATGAGATTGTAGACACTGTAAAGGAAGCCAGGAAACATTTCTCTCTCTTCTACTGAAACAGCTCGACTGACATGATACATTACACTGCAAGCTAGGTTTATTAATCACAACATTTAGTATTGTGGGTCAATACAACAATTGAGATATTTTGTGACACTAAAAAGAAGCACAGATTTTACAATTGAATTTTGTAGAAATTAGAGGCATTGTTAAAATCTACCTTTTTCCTTGGTTTGTGTAAATGGAGAGAAACTTCTCCAGGACATACAGTACTAGTGGTGGGCCAGACGAAGATGGCAGAGTATACAACATTACTTCAGAAGATAAAGGCTTAGAAAAAATTATTCAAAAAAAGAGTTTGCTCTTTTGGCCCTGAACCATGTGAAATGATTTTGATTCAGTGATCCTCAGCTCATAATAATAGGAATCATCTAGCTGATGGTGTGTAGTTATGTTAGTGTATAAGCCAAGTCCTGGGCGCAGGCTCAAGCATGGTATCTCTGCAGTTGTCCATGTTACTTAAGTACAAACAGATATCTCACTACAGTTCAGCCTGTGCCAATGTCATGGTGTTACAGCCAATTAGCATTCTCTACCCTATATAGTCCCCTTTGCACCATGAAACATCTCCATGTGCCCTCAGACCACAAACCAAGATATGCAACCTTCTCTTATAGAAAAACTCTACTGCGCTATGCTGCAACACAATTCTCAATTTGTTTCTCATAAATTGAACCTGTCTTTTTAGAAAGAGAAACAGCAGCAGACAGCATAGACTACAGCAGCTCCAATTGAGACCATGACTGTTTTCACCTTCTGGAGAGAAAGCCATGAAGCCATATGCAAAAATATAAATCAATAATGGGACAGCAGTGGTTGTAATGCAGAAATAATTGCCATGTTGCTACCTCAGAAACCTTTAATTCACTGTGCTCATAGCTCATCAGCTGAAGGAACTTAAAATGTAAACCAACAGCAAAACTCAAGAAGAAACAAAATCCAAAGCAACTAGATATGGGGGAGAACATGATAAATCTAACGAACTCACATCTGCAGACAAATAACTCTGGGTGTTGACTCAGCCTTCTGTAGTTATTTAGGAGTAGAGTGAAGGAGTGAGCAAGGTATACAAGTAGCTTGGTTAGGGGTGAAGAAGCTGAAAGAATTGAGACATTACTAGAATGGTCAAACGATGGTACTAAATAGTAAAAACAGTGCTTAAAAATGAATAAAAGTATCATTTGAACTAAAAACCCCATTTTGTTTATGGAACTTATATTTCTCAAATAAGTAAAATTCAAGTGACTGGAAGAAAACTGAAATGTAAAGATATTATTTAGTCAGAAATTGTCAGAGCAAACATTTTTGGTTCTTATTTTTCTTTGAGTTGTTGCATCATTTTCTTTTCTTACATATCAGAGAATCTAACAATACAATGAATTCAACGTAAGGTCACAGATGGTTTCAGTCAAACAAAACTTGTGTTGGGGGGTAAAAAAATCTTACTGTTGAAATTTTTTGTGCTAACCTCACTATGGTCTAGGAGACTCCAACTGAAGGCAAGAGATTTTGTCTGACAGCCCAGGCAGCACAAAGGGAGAATAAAGTGACTTACATAACAGTAGGCAGATCTTTTCACTGAATACACTGCTTATTGCAAACCAGGACCTACAGTCACCCTAATCTTATACAAAGAAGCTCTATTTTGTAATTTCAGGCAGCATAGTTTAAAAGTCATGTCTGGCAGGTAAGCTTTGAACAGGGAATCTTCTAACATATGCAAATTCTCAGAGTAACTTTTTTGGTAGTTTGGTACATCTGTGTCTGTGTCATTATTTTTCATTAACAGCCCTCTAAAATTCAGATCATTCCTATACTGTTGCTTGTTTTTTCTTGTTTTTTTTCTTTTTTTTTTCTCCTTTTCCCAGCAGAAGAAGAAATTTCCTCTTTTTTCCTTCTTTCTCTTCCATTTGTGCCAAATTTTTAGCATTGTTTCAAGAAAGCCATTGGCAATAAAAGCTCTGTTAATGGTTTCATGGTTACAGCTTGAAGCTAAAGGCGTTGCAGCTAATCATAAACGGTTATATGGGTCTAATTCCCTCAGTCATTTTAAAAGCTACAGTCTAGTACTTTTACAGGAGATGTAGAGTTTTCATAGCTTTCTTCTGTGTTTCAGGATTACAAGGAATCGGCAGTTGCTGATTGCACTACCTACTTCAAAGAGTAAAATGACACATTGAGCACCTGGTAGGGTTCTTCTTCAAGCATCACAAACTCTTATATCTTGCAGAGCGCTCAGCCCAGCCACACAGCCAAGGAAATTTTACGGTTAACAATTCACTTCTTCTCCCCTCTACATTAGATAGCTCTCAGGTGTCTTTGATAGCCTTTTAGAAGCAGAAGAGATCAAACTCATGTAAGTATATACGAAGTAATTTAAAGTAACAAGCAATTCAAAGCTATCATGCAACATTGTCAGAAAACAGTGATGCAGTTGGGGTGAAATCACGCAGCTTTCAAGAACTTTCATTCACTACTGGGTTATTTCTAGAATCAGGAGGAAAGGATGGGTGATGAGGAGATTATTTTCAAGCAGTTTGATTTACTGTGTTTAAGAAAAACAAAGGTATTGACTATGTGACTGTCTTCCATGTGAACAAAGAAAGATTTGGAAATGCTCCTGTTGGGGATTAGACTCCATGCTAAATCCTATGCTCGGTGGAATGCCAGAAGTCTAATCTGAGTACTACCCCAGTTTTCCCTGAAGACCAGATATCAAGCACAGGCCTGAATAGTCTTTTATGTAAGGACACAGGGAAGCATGAATCACATTTTCTGGAGTGTGAGAGCACAAGCTAAGCTGTTGTGGTGACGCAGCCAAAGGATTTTGTATTTTCCCAATAGATCTGAGCACTTCTGACTGAAGGCACTGTTTGGCAACAGAAGGAAATACTTCTGATCCATATGTCTGTAGTTAACAGATATGTCACTGCATTCTCTCACTTGGCCACAGATCAGTTCTCCCAGGAATCCCTCCCCTGAGAATAAAGCTTGCTTCAAAGAACCAGGTCAGGTACTGGAAGCAGTCTTGCCTTGGCAACATGGAGCTCCTCTTAGCTTGGAAAATCTCTGCTGCAAAGAGTGAAATTAGTTCATTTAAACTTAGCTCTATACTGCTGTCTGGAAACCACAAGTTATTTCCAGCTGTGCTAGATGCCAACAGTAGCTATTCTAAGATGGTTCTGATATATTTCCCTGGGCCTAACTCTTTCCATTTTAGAGGAAGTATGTGCTACAAAACATCTGGTGAGGCAGTTGGATATTGATGGTTTAAATTCTTCTCTTAGGCATCTACAAATATTACTGAGTTGAGGTGCCTTGGATATTATAAAAGCAAAGTTAAGGTACTAAAGAGAGTGCAGAGGAGGGTGAAAAAGCTGGTGAAGGGTTTGGAGCACAAGCCTTATGAGGAGCAACTGAGGGAACTGGGGCTGTTCAGCCTGGAGAAAAGGAGGCTGAGGGGAGACCTTATCGCTGTCTGCAACTGCCTGAAAGGAGGTTGTAGCATGGAGGGTGTTGGTCTCTTCTCCCGAGTAGAAAGTTATGAGAGGAAATGGCCTCAAATTGAGCCATTGGAGGTTTAAATTGGACATTAGGAAAAACTTCTTCATGGAAAGGGTTGTCAGGCATTGGAACAGGCTGCCCAGGGAAGTGGTTGAGTCACCATCCCTGGAGGTGTTTAAAAGGTGTTTAGATGAGGTTCTTAGGGACATGGTTTAGTGTTATGGTTGGACTCGATGATCCTGAGGGTCTCTTCCAACCGAAATGATTCTATGATTCTATGACTGTATGATTCTAAATCCATGTTTCTATGAAACTTTTGTCAATTAATCAGATTATTGTACAATTATCGTCAATTATTTATTGCTTATGTTACCATACACATTGTTCTAGAATTTTCTAAGCTGCCCCTAACCGGACAGCATTATTCCCTCATAAGAGACCCTGTGGCAGGGAAGTCAACACTGTTGCACTCAGGATGCATCTGCCCTATTTCTCACTGTGACAGTTACTGTCATGAATCCCTTTCAGCTCTGCTAAACAGTGAGTAGAAAATGTATTTTCTAGAACCACTCAGGAAAGCATGGAAAATCATCCTTCCATCTTCATTGTCTGAGAGATTTCAGTCAGTAGCATGAGACTGATTTAGAGGATACAATATCCCAGGAAAATGGGATATATTGCATAAGAGAAATGAATGCAAGTTGAAAAGATCCAATACTAGGTGCTTAATCTGATCGCAATTTCGTTACATTTCTATCTATGGAGAAACAGAGTAAGATTGCTTTGAAAGCAGTTGTGCTGATGCTTGAATCAGTCCCTGTAAGATATATCATGTATGTATATAGTCTCAGGATATTTTGCAAAAGAAGACAAGAAAGTTGGGATGAACCAGCTGAGAATCACCAAACTAGTCAACTAAAAAATAACTTTCCTGTTTAAATAATCATGTAAGTTACCTCTTTCTAACCTTTGCACAGCAAGAACTTAAAAGATTATTGAGACCATGTTAGACTGAGGCTGCTCCAGGTTTCATTTCCCCCTACTCATCTTAGACAACATCTTAGTTCTTCTCCCATCTATTTTGTACATCATCTTAAGAATTATCCTTGGAGATAACAAGGCTAGGATTTTCTGTTTCCCACAGGCGAAACAGAACTAAGATGCGATTTACCTCCTGTTAGATACTTGAAATTTGTAGTGCTCTTTATTCCTTCATAAACACACCTCAAAGGCCTGCAAATGTTCAGTATTTTCCTGCATATTTACCTGACAATTTAAAACTGGATCTAGTGAAATTTGCATTTCTACTTATAGGTGAGCTGACTAAAAGCTCTAAGTCTTAGGCATCCTACTTAAAGGAAAACAAATTTTATGCAATTATAAAGTGCCTCATAACAATTTTGTTTTATTTCTACATTATAGAATTATGCTTATTATCATGTGATTCATAATGGATGAATCTTTTTTTCCCCAAACCATGCCATTGATAATTGGGTTGACTTAACTGTACTCTTTCCTTATCAAAAGACAAAAAAATGCGATTTCCTAACAACATAAATTGTAGACAAAAACTGCATTAAAAGAACTGTATTCAAATCCATGAAAGCATGAAAAATCAAAATTGAAGACCTGACTTCAAACCTCTAGATACAACAGGGACCATGGTAAAGAACATAACCAGACCCTTGCTGTGTCTAGATTCTGAGTTTTAGTTATATCATAGTTTAAGCCGCACTTCTAATATCCTTATACCAGATGACTGATTGATGCATTTCTTTGATTTTGGGAGTGAGGGTTATTTTGTATTAGACTTAGATTTGTCTATTTTGCAACAGTACCTTGTAGGTAGTCCCAAAAGGTATATTAAAACACACTTAAAACAATTATTCTGTCCAGAATTGAAAAACAAATTCATAACTGAATGAAAAAAAAAAAAAAACCAGAATCACCAGAAAAATCATAGTGGAATTTCCATAATACACCATTCAGTAATTACTTCTTTTAAGAGTTTGATCTCATCAACTAAAAGCTTTTCATATTATTGTAAATTCAAGTCAGGTTTACTATATATTTATCTTTCCTTGTAAATTTTGTATTATATTGTGAAAGAAATGTTGGATATGCACAGCACTTCCACTTGGCTTTTCTGTTTCTTACAGCATATTTCCAGATTGTCCTCTCCCCTATAGTAGTCACTGTGGCCTGGTTCACATTGCCAAATCATGCTCTGTCTTGCAGAGTGACCACTTGTGGACAACCAGTGCTGCTGGCCCACATGGAGGTTCTTAAGCCTTTGACCCACAAATTGTGTTTGACTGGTATGGTTCATATCCATGGGCCAAAACTCTCCCTGATTTTGAAAGAAGACTTGGGTACAAGAAGAAAAGCACCTTTTTAGGTTTATGTGCCTGTGGACCAGAACTAGGCACAATAGATGACTGTCTTTCAGTCATTTGTCACCTTCTACAGATCCATTCACATAAAGAAAAGGTCCTTCTTCTCAGTCATTACATTACACATAATCACAAACCAAGACTGCTAAGAGTCAGTGAGTCACTTTGAGCAGGCAAATATACTATAGGCATGACAGTTACAGATGATTTTGCAGATTCCAACAAAGTCTGTATCAGGCATATCAGTAAGATCACAGAGAATCCTACCCAAAGAGGAAGAATTCATGGAATTTCCATGTGATACAAGCTCCGGAACATCGTTTCTGTGATCATATAGACTGCAAAGGCCAGCATTCAATTATCTTTCAGACTTCCCTAAAGTAGCACAGGTGAACTATGGACACCAGCAAGAACATAAGCCTGGGTTAAAATATTTTGAGGTTATTATAGCAGGAACAGATAACCATCTTCTCCCTTTGTAGTGTACATCACCATTAAAAGACATCAATACTTACAGTGCATTATCCTAGTTCATGCAGCTGGACCTCAACAGTAAGGAAACAGATGCAGCTCTAAAAAATGAATCCAAACAAAAAATCCTCTGCGTTCTTGGAGTGCCACATCTGAACTACTGAATGTGGAAACAGACATCGGACTGACGGTCAGAAAACTGGACTATCGAGGAACCACCACTGAGAATATTGCCAGGATCATCATGGCCTGTTGCATCCCAGGATCAAAGTTTTGAGCTTTGTATAAGGATGTTCAGACTAGTTTTATGCCTCAAAGACTGAATCCTAAAAGGGATTTTGGAGGGAAGCTCCAGAAACTATAATCTTCTCACTGCTGGTCCTCTAGACTAGGAGTTATGTCTTTACCTAAGGCTTTAGTGGTCTGCAGCAGCCTGTGACACTCTGGGAAGAAGAGAGCAAAGGCAGCAGTAGGTTGTGCATGTCTGCTGTGTGATGTGCATTTTTTGTTGCCCAGAACAGTGAGTAATGTGGGATTATTTAGCAGAACAAATAGTACGAACACAATTGAGCAGGTGGGTCATACTATGGAGTTGTTGCAGAAAACAATCTAATCTTAACTCCACAAGAACAAGCAGACATATATGCCGGTTGAGTCAGCAGTACTTTGGATGTGTGCTTGAACGGTAAGTTGAAACACACTGGATAAATCCAGTAAATTGTGCTGGTACAAAACTCTAAAAACTTTTTTAAAAGACATAAAAAAAAATTATGTATGAAACACTTTTTGTTCCTGTTAGAAATGTTATCTTGTTTCTTATTTGTATATTCTAGACTCTGTGTTTCTAAGACTAAGACCTCAAGAGCCTTATTTTCAAGCTTTTTTCTGGCAACCCTTTATTAATGAAAACTGAGGTTCTTACATAGTCACATGAACCTAGGCTTCAGGAAAACACTGCATGTTGAACAGCTCCACATACAGTCCTATAACTTACAACTACAGCACTGGTGGAACTCACCTGGACATCAGTAGAACCATACTGGTATACATCCACAGGGCATCTGGGCATCGCATACCTAAGTGCAAAGATGGACTAATTTTAGAAGAGAACTGTAACAGGGAAGGTGAAGAATGTTTGCTATATCTGTAACAGTAAAGGAAATAATGCAAAGGACTTCTCTGGTTCACAAATGAACTGGCATGGCTTGATTGTATCCATTGTGTGACCTCCTCTGTAGCAACATGGATACATCCAAACTGTGTACTTAGCCTACGCTAAACCGCAGAATCACATCTGGGAAACAATTTGGAGAGTGTTAGTCTACCAAGATGAAAAAAAAACTAGAGACTATTGCAACAACCAAATAAGGAGCATAAGCAACTGAGTTTTAGTGTTCACATAAGAGGAATATCACTGTAATTCTACCCTGGATAAGATCTGCAGATAATGTTATTGTAGCCCATATGGCTAAAAATGATGTAATCATCTGTTGAACAAAGCAAAGAAAGGAAACCAAACTACAGTGTGGAGAAGGTGAAGGAGAGAGAAAGGATGGGAGCTGCCTCTTATGGAAAAGGAAACGTTTATTCTGCTGAGCCATTACTGTTGCGCATGTGCTTTCTGCTCTCCCAGTTGCCTGTAAGGAAGAACACAAAAAGCTCAGCCTGCATGTTAACAGTATTCAGTAATAGCTCAAGTCAAGGTTAAAAGATATATTGAGAGGCAAGTAGTTCCTTGGGGGACCTGAAACTGAGGAGCATCTTTGGGAACAAAAGAAAAACATGATTTGATAAGACAGGAGAAATCGAAGGGAGCAATGAAGACGGGACAGACTTTAGGACTAAGGAGCTAAGATAGGTATTTGAGATTTGGATCGTTCAGGGGGCATTGAGACACAGTCAGAATTCTTGTTTAGGAGAAAAGAGGAAATTGAAGAGTTCAAGATAATGAGGAAAGAAGTTAGTGGGCCCAAGAGTTCTTAGAATAATTCACGATATGAAAGAACTCTCTCACTGATTGGAATTTCTTCTTGTTAGGAGCCCAGATCTGTCGAGTAAACAAAGGATCCACAAATGCTTTCCAACTAATAGTACTCTAGATGGGCAGACTAACCAGCCTAATAATATCAATGTTTTCAACACAGATGAAAGAAGGTTTAGCTAAGGGGCTGGATGATACTTTGAGGACAGGTAAGGGTAAAACTGTGTTTTCATTAGTCTGAAGCTCCTATTCTGTTTTTGAGGGATTTGGGGAGGATTTTTAAAACAAAACAAAACAAGCACACTACGTTTTATGTCCAGGAGAAAAAGAAGCACAGTCAAAAACAATAAATAAGATTATTTTTATTGCTGGCAAATATTGATATATAAAAACAGGGGAACAGTGAAACAGCCAAATCAATTTGAAATGCTTGACTGCAAAAGTTATTTTCAAACTGGATATACAAGAATCCAACCCCTAATCTCCTGACAAGCTCTCTCCTGACATGGGCAAGAATTTGCTTTCATCAATATAGAAAGCTTCCACTGAAATCCTTGAAAGAAAGATCTGATCCAAACAGTAAAGGAAAACTGTAATGTATATATTGAATGCAATATTAAACAGGGTCCCACAAGTCCTCATATGTAGTCAAATAAAGGCTGGATTGTTTTATATCTGTCTGTATGCTCAAATGAAGCTGCCTTTATACCTAGTTTCCTGCACAGATGGGATCAAATTATACAGATTTTCAATACAACTAACTCTACCTAAAATCCTAACCAGGATAGTGCAAACCAGTTCTGGTCCCAAAGTAAATGTGTTAGAAGTGCAGTAATATGCCTACAGGCTAGTAAGCCACCTGAGAGGCAGGATGCATTAACACTCTGCATAGTCATGTCATGTCAGTGCATGAGAATTTATCTAAAAAGGATAAGCAGCAGAGCTATCTTATGCCCCTGTGTTTAGGGACACGGGGAACTGACCTATGACCATCAGGACTTAACAGTCTAAACAAACTGCATAGGATTTATCTCATCTAATTTGGGCACCTAAAAATTTATTTTGGTCAGTAGAGAGAAATAGGCAACTCCCAAGGATGATTCAACACACATATTTAGGAGCCTAAGGTAATTAGTTTGAACTATAACAGCTAATGCTTAGCTACTTAAATCAGATTAAGCTGTGTACATAACTGCAAATATCTTTTGAATATAAAACAGTTTCTTGCCCTTATAATGGCTACACTTACGTCTGATAAGTCAGTGCTAGTTCTTTCTGAAGGAATAATCACTCACCACGTATCGTAATGAATTTTTAATAACAATTAATAAATTGGGGGGAAAATTAAGGAGAGCTTTAGAAGTATCCCATAGTACATAATATGACATTCTAGAGTAGTATTCTTCAGAGTGAGAATGTGACTCAGGTCAGAGAGTGCTTGGCCTCTTTAAGGTAGACTACCAATGTACCATGGTGTCAATTCTGGTGATTTTTACTGAGCCCGTTCTTTGGGAACTTCACCTCATTTCCTGGAAATTGAAGTCAGGCTGGAAAATCATTTCATTTCTCCATCTGATTGAAAGAACTATCTTTTAGGAACAGTCCAAGCTACATTTAAATTGGTAATCTACCTATAAAACTGTAGTGAAAGGACACTGCACAACGGGAAGAACAGAAAATTTTAACTACCATCTTTGAAATGAAGAATTCTGTGTGGAAAAGGTGCAAATCCCTGGATCCCTGATAACTGAAACAAGGAATACCTGGCTTCTATAGGACTGCCTGTTTACTTTCCAGGTGCCTTCAAAACACACTTCATGTTGATGAAATCAGCTTCAAGAGGGTTCCACAGGGCAGAATAAGGACAGACATTACTGAAAATACACATTAACCTACACTCTTTGATCTGATCTGTTTAAGAAAACATGTACTCCTGGTTTTGCATCCTTCAGAGGAAAACATTGGCTCTGATTCCCCATCTCTTGTATAAATAGTATGTTCATGTGATTGTTATAAATGTAGCTATTTGTAATGATGACATGAATTAGGTATAGAAATGTCAATGGCAGTTGTTTGTAACAAAAAAAAAGAGTAAAATTGCATGTCAACTCACTGTGATAAGCAATATCACAAATGGCACTTCTGGAAAGAATATGTACAGAAGTAACTTTTTAGGACTGTGCAGAGTCTATTAGACACGCCATTCCCCTTAACATTAACAGAAATTACATGCTTAAGTTACCACAAATGCTGTTGAGATTATTTTCTGTGTTATAAAGCAAACACCATTAATTTTCACCAGAAAATAAAGATTCACAGTCAAAGGAGTATTCCTATGTTGTTAACAGTCACAGATTGCGGGGACCAAAACAGTTACAGCTTAACAGAAAAGAAAAACTATATTTTTCTAGCATGACTATAGCACCTTTTCCTTACAGTTTGCCATCACTTACAATTTAGTTAATGATGTAACAAAATATCCAGTCTTCAAATAACATATGAGTCCTCATCAAGCTTTTAAGTTCTTTAGATATAGGTATGTGACTAAATAGCAGAAAGTAGTAGTATAGTATAGTAGTGCTGAATTATGAAACCTTCTTTATCAAAAAACAGCTTCTCAAATGAAGCTTCATGCTTGAAAACAACCTAAAAAGTGCAGTACAACTAGAAATCACTTATCAAGGCGGTAGTGCATATGATGTATATCTTACATTTCCCTTTCCAAATGGATTTTTAACAGTTTTCATCATGTAACAAAATCCTGAAGTATACCTATCTGTGCATAGCTACCCTCATTCTGCAGTGACAGGTGGGGGGGGGACTTTTTTTTTAATAGAAACAGGTGTGTTTTGTTTGGTTTATTTTTATTTTCATACTAGAGAGAAAACTCCATCAAAGACTATATGTGACACTTCCTGTCACTGTAATATCTATGTACTTAATAATCTGCTATAAACTCCTGACTTCAGCAATGCTATTATCCCCATTTTTTATTGAAGGAAATCTGAACAAAACCTGCTTTCTCTGGGGAACATAGGAAGTCTGTCAGAGATACTCATGAGCATGGATCAAGATCTCCCACTTAGCCTGGTGGCATACGTACTCACAGTCATTTTCCTTTCTCCCCTGGCGGTTTCCCAGATTTGTGGACAGTTTGGTGATGCAGCTTTGGGTGCTGCAAATGAACAGCTGTGTTGTGACTGACAGCTTCATTGATAACCTCGTAATCTAAAAGGAGAGAATGATGGGTGCTGTACATTGGCATGATGTGCTCTCAGAAGTCTGTATTGATCCTTCTGCTTAAAGAGTGTCCAGTTATGTTTTCAGGTACTTTTGCTAGTCTAGTTGTCTTGCTTGTCATTGTCTAGTTGTTAGCCTTTCTTTGGTCCTGTAAACTAACTATATAAAATACAGTATAGAAGGTGCAGTCCTGCAACACCCACCCCAGGTGAATAAGCATTTTGCACATTCAAAGAAAGAACAATTAGGAGACAAAAACTGCAGTGCCACACAAACCAGTTTCTTCTATGCTTCAGCTGTTACTTTCCTTTATTTGATAATTAGTTTATACCAACTGCATGGTTACAACTCTGACAAAACTAAGGTCAGAAACATTATAGACTTGAGGATCTGTAGTTGTTTCTTATCGTTACCTTTCTGCTTTTAAACCTAATCAGGTTCATACCATTAACAAAAGTGTCATGTCAGTTGTTCTGATATATTAGCTTCTGGATTTATAAGCAAAACAAGAAAATACTTAAGACTGTTCAGTGTATACCTCTAAAATGAGCAAACCAAAGTCACGATCTCTCTGAATATGATATTCCCTTTGGACAGCATGACAACAGCAACAACAACAAAAAAATCTAAAAAGGCAGATAATGTCGTTCAACAGTAATTAATTAAATATGTTTTTCATTCGATATTATTTGTGTTTTTTCCAGTAATTCAGGTAGTAGTCTATCCTTTGCCAGAAATGTGTCTGCACAAAACACAATATGAAGGTGTGGCAGTTGCACTTTCCCCCCCACGCCCTGAGAACTGGTGCGGCGGTTGCACTGGTAGCTGCACATCCCCCTCTCAGAACTGGGGCCTTCAACGGGCAGTTAACGGCTCTTTGTGAGACCCGGAGTCGCTGGGCAGGGTCGTCAGCAGAGGAGGGGCCCAGAGCGCCCACAGCCCAGAGAAGCCCAGAAGCTTCTCGAAGGCCCACACTCGAGGGGGCGGGGTGTAGAGAAGCCGAGAAGCTTCTGGAATGCCCACAGCCAGATCTGAGCAGACTATAAATGGGGTTCCCACCGGAGACCCCCTTTGTGTGGTCTCCTCGGAGCTGCGGGTCTGCCACGCTGCCGGAGTCCCTCCCCTTAGACAGAGAAGCCATCTGAGGTAACCTCCTGGGATGGGGAGCGCCTCACCTCCGTGTGTGGGTGAGTGATAAATTACTGAATATATGCTTTAATAAGTCCTTGCCTGGTAGGCAAGTGTACCTTCCTCGTCTGGGGCAGGCGAGTGTAAGTCCTGGCCGCAGTAGGCTAGTGTTTATCTCTTATGGGCAAAACGGGGCAGAGAGGGCTCTGGTTTGTTTTCTTGTGAGTGCGTGTATGCACGCTGTGGATCCTCATTCTTATTTCGCTGCACCCCAAATAATTTCCTAACCTAATATCCGAACCTTTATCTTATGGGAGTGCTAGTCCGCCTAAACTTATATTTGGGGTCCCTCCATGACAGAAGGCATAGTAAGTATAAGAAATTTACCATAAATGATAGGTATCTTCTGGTTCGGCTATGATATATATTAACAACAATCACATCTTAATTCAACATCTTCCATTCAGATATGATATCATCCAGTCTTGCTGCTTATATGTTCGTACTGTCACAACACAACAGAGTAAACCTGAGAAACAGGGATAAACAGGTCTTCCTAACTGTCCTTGCATCATTATGTAGCCCTGTCCCCTTTGTTTTGTGTAGACATGGCAGGAGAGAAATCAATGGTATGTTTAGGAAATGAGATGTTCCATTTTATCTCCACTCCTAGTAAAATTCCCATTACACAGTTCTAAGTTGTTTTTTGGTCATGGCTTGCCTAGTTTGGTTCAATTAAATCATAATTTTGCACATTTTTCAAATCTGTGTTAAAGATCCTCTCACTCAAACATGATGAGTTGCCATTGTTTAGAGAGCATAACCTCAGCAACTCAGTTCCAGTCACACCATGTCTAACAATAAAGCCATAGACTCTCCATATAACTCAAAAAATTGCCAATTTCACACTTGATTTTCCTCCTGCTCTACTCTGTAAATTTTATGCTCCTTGTCCATCTTTATACTTTTTGCAGAACTATTTTGCATCAAACCATTAATAATCACACTATTTTAAAAGTCCTTTGATGTAAATACTGTAATCCTTAAGTCAGATTCTAATGCTTTTGATTTTGCCTTACTCTAGATCAAAAGATGGACACAGATTCTTCTTTGAGGAAGACAGAGAAAGAACGAGTGGCATCTGTCAAAAGTGCAACAAGAGAAACTCCAGTTATGCATTAGAATTTATTTTTCACCATAAGGGTAGACAAACACTGCAACAAGTTGCCCAGAGAGACTGTGAACTTTCCATCCTTGGGGACCTCTGACACCTCATCTAGGCTGGCACTACTCCGTGGAGGGATAAGACCAAACGATCTCCAGAGGTGACTTCCAGCTTAAACTATGCTGTGAATCTAAATGCTATTTAGTGATCCATACACAGTGATCCATTGTACCAGGCAATCAAATGTAGCAGTATACACATAAACTACTTTGGAACAGATCTGGCATGCATGCATTAATAATTAAAATTTCTCAGCACATCCTTAGTATTATGAAATGCTCTTATTGTAACATATAGCTTTGAATTGACCAGCTTGTGTTTTCAGTTATTAGACATTCTTGACCTTCAGTAGGGTTTGTTGACTGGGAAAGTGGGTCTAAGATTATTCTTCATTACTAAAAATACTATTAATATGATTCTTCTTATAACACACCTATTTGAAGTCACAGAGATGTATTGGGAATGGTGGTACTTTTGTATTCTGCCCCACCCTGCAATCCTGGGTTTATCCTTGTGAATGTCAGGTCACTGTAACTTAGTTTTCTACTGTTAAAATGTTAGCGCGTTTCCTGGTAAGTCTTTGTCCTGGGTCATCTAGTACTTTCCCAAATAAGTCCTTCAAAAAATTTGAAATTTATCTTGGGTCAGGCACCTTTTCCAATTGGTTTAACTACCAGCAAACAGCTGGATTGAATGCAGCCATCCTGTATTTTTGATCTTAAGAGAGCTTAGTAGCATTGATTTGACAAATATTGGTCTTGTGGATGGAAAATTAATACGTACAAATTTAGCACTGTGTGTAATCAGCTGGGGGGAAAAAAAAAAAAAAAGAAACCAAAACCACACCACAAACGAAAACCACACCACAAACCAAAACCAACCAAACAAAAACCACTCCTAAGTATTTATAGATACTGTACAGTACTTGTCTTCCTTGTCTAAATAATGATGATGAATAACTGTAGTTAAACATACAAGGTAAATTGCAGACGTATCGTCACAGATATGCATGCTGGGAAGGTTTAACAGAGGTAGAATAGGATAAAGTCAGAAATACACCTTCTGCACTGTCATAATTAGAAGGATTGACTGTTTTGTCCCCATGAAAGCCCTGGACTTACAGTAGTCCCTCGTACATCAGTTTTATTATGTTTTTAGCTGCTGAATTGCCAGCCTTGCAAATAGCACATATTTCAAATAAATTCTCCCTGTGGGCTTTCAACACTACATGCAGGAGTCCAAGAGGCCTTCAGTCTCCCTTTAGGCTTCACTTAAACAGCGCCAAGAACAACTGTTCCATGGCTACACATGGATCTGTAATTAATCTGTGGCTAGCTTCAGTCCACGAAACAAAGCCTCATGTAGTATCCAAGGTCTTTGTGTTACTATGACTTCGAAGTGATAAGAAAGCAGAGAAATGTTTTGAATCACTAAGCTTTCACAGGTTTTTGAATACATGAGAATAATGTCAGCCCCCCAAATGTACTGAAAGGGGTAGAGTTTGAAAAATGTTAATGCTTTTTATATATTCAAGTACTTAATTCACAAATATGCAATATTGATTGAGAGTGTTTCTTTAATGATAATGCCAGGCAGGGTAGAGTTGACATGTAAAGTGTCTTTTCTTCACTTGATCTGAAAATGGATTTTGCTATTATGAGGCATTGTTTCTATTCAGCAGGCAGTTCACAGCTGAATGCATTAAGTGCTGAGTTATCACAGAATAATGGTGACATCAACATGTTTCACCTTTGTGAGAGTGTACATTTAAGATTTTTTTCTGAATAAATGGTATTGATTTAATATACTTCACAAATGTTCCAACTTAGAAAGATTTATATAGTCAGTACTTTTAAGATGTAGGTTAACTGAAAGCTTTTTACTGTCAAAATTACAAGAAATAACCTTTGCTTTCATAGACCTCAACCACTGAGTACTTAGTCTAAGGTATGACAGGTATCTAATAGGTAGAATTTAATTTGGCTGTTTTACCCTTAATAGTTCTTCCAATTGATTATAATGTTGCATATTTTTCTGTTGATTTCTGTCTCATTTCATTTTCTTGGAGGTTTTTTGTTGTTGTTGTTTTCCTTTGTTTTAATCTCCAATTGAAGACCATATTATATAATTTATTGTACAGAGTTAATTTTCATGTCAGAAACAAAATTATGGAGCAATTAACTCAAAATCATAAGCTCTAAGTGCAAGCAAATACTGCCTCTAATAAGTAGAACAATAATTATTAACACTTATGTTTCTCTCTCCACCTATTTTTGGAAGATTTTCTTAGTGTAAGACCTAATTTGCTATAAGTATTGGCAGTCTGTTGGCAAAAGGCTTTGCAGCCCTACTTAAAATGTGCTAAAAGTATGTACCACGTATGCCACATGAAAACTTGAACATATTTCTCTTTGGTGAGTTTCTAGGGCCCAGATTTTCGTTTGTAATATCTGATCTAAATCTTAAAACTGAAATCTTTTTTTGCATAAATTAAAAAAATTTCAGAATAAACCAAAGGAAAAGAATGTTATCTTATCAAGTATTGCCCCTTTCTGAAGACCTAAGACATTTCAATAAAGAGAATTTTGAATAATCTTTCAACTTCACATATTTTAACTCCTCCTATAGTTACAGGCTTAGGCCACTGATAATTATACTATGTTAACCTCAACATGTGTCACTTTTACCATGTGCAAATTGAGTACAAATTCTGTCATGTCTTTGCAGAGGGCAACACTGTTCCTGGGAAACTTGTCACAGTATGAGTTTAGAAAATGTAATCAGCTTCACAATCTGTTACAATCCAATTCTCCTAAGTGATGAGCTAGTCCACGCGATGGTGAACACTAGCTAGTATTAGCTTCTCAAATTACTTACGTTTAGACCTATGAGATCGCTAAGATTTTGAGGTCAAATGAAATAACAAAGCAACTGGACTTTTCTCACTTGGTTTCATAATGAGTTAAACGACGAAAACTTACATTTCATAGTCGTCTTGTATTGTTTACATCCACCAGAAAAGGAGGAGACCCGGGTACCAAATGACTTCTTTACCTTGGTCTTTTCTGGCGAAGTCTGCTCTCAGCCTTTCCATGCTGAAGCAGTCAAACACTGAAACAGGCTGTCCGGAAAGACTGAAGAACATTCGTCCTTGAAGATACTTAAAACAAGGCCCTAAGCAACCTATTCTAACTTTAAAGTTGGTCCTGCTTCAAGCATGACTTTGGACCAGTCTTCATCACATCTCAGGCTTCCAGGAGAAATTGCATTTTGATTCCTTAAGAGAAACCCACACCCACAATCTTAAGGCCTAAGCTAATGACACACAAAGACAGGGGCCAGAAGTTCCCTTGGAAATGAAGCTTGTAGACATGAACGAAAAATTCCTGATGAATTTACCTTATTTTCAACATAAATGCCCTCAGAGTCATATCCATAATGTGCACCAAACTAACAAGCACCAACCAGAGGACTGAGAGAGTCAGTTTACAAGAAATGAAAGAAGGAGAATGATACAGAAGGGGACAATATGATAAAAAGTGAAGATGCAAATTGAGGAGGTTAAAAAAGTGGGAAGTGTGGGGAGGGGTGGGGGATTTCACAGACAGAAAGGGAAAATAATATAAAACCAAGAATAGATGATAAATAACAGTGCCCAGCTAGAAAAGAAGAATATAAAGCATTGAATGGAAACTGCTTACTGTTATCACCTTTGCATTCTAATCTTTGTAGCTGCAGAACTCAGAATTAAAGTACATTTCCCTACTGTCTGTATTATCATCATTCTTTTTTAATGCCTGCCTGTCTTATCATGCTTTCATTCAAAAACTTGGCCTTTGACTAGCTCATCTGGCTTTGTCTCACTTAATGTGACCCTCTACCGTCTTTTACAACTTTTTACATGGATCAGGTATGTCACTATATATTTATGTACATTAAAAAGTATGTATAGTTACAAGGCTTCACCATTACCTGCCCATTCTAAATTTAGTATGCATTTCAGAGTCTGAAACACTATTTTTCAGTATGTTTGGATCCTTAATGGTATTCACAGAACATACATGAGTGGAGATTTAGGATGTTACTGTTTGAACAGCTGAAACATTACAAATTCTAGCATGCACTACACTAATTTTCTTTAATTTGGTCTCTTTTTGTGTTTCATAGTTGAAATGTACCAAACACATTCCCTGGATATATTTACACTTACGCGAGACTTAATCGCATTGGAGGGAGATTTACTTTCCTGGTGTGTTTACTGCTAATCTCAGATTATTACACATATAGAATTAAAAGAAACAGAAATTAGGACATATACTTACCCAAGTAATATCTGCCATACACAAATCCATGTATCAGTCTTATTGATATAATAGATAACATCCTGACCTCAAAGATATTTACTTAGTATGCCTAATCATAACCATTTACTTGCAAGAGCAGACTTCATCAAAAATATGTTTAAAGACTCAAATCCTACTTAAGAAGACAAACATAGTATGACTGCTACTAGACAGTGACAAATACTAAAATTTGTTTATAACTTCAGAGATTTAGTACCATGCATTTGTTATTGCCATGTTTCTATTCAGCTCCAGCTAACAAAGTCTCTTTCCAGAACATAGAATCATAGAACCACAGAACCATGGAATCATAGAATCATAGAAACATAGAATATGACTTCTCAAATATCATGGAGAGTGGCTTGGCAACTACATCAGCCAATTCCCTCAGGACTCTGGGATGCATCTCATCAGGTCCCATATACTAACGTGTGTTCAGGTTCCTCAAGTGGTCACAAACCCGATCTTCATTTACAGTGTGGGGGACCTCACTCCCCCAGTCCCTGTCTTGCAGTTCAGTCAACAGAATGGATGCCTCTCACTGGTGTAGGGTATATATAAACCACATCCATACTCATAGACTTAATAATGTTGGACTTGCTGTCTCGCCCTTGGCCCAGACACCCTGCATGTGGGTATTCCACTGCTTATGCAGATCATCAATGTAATTTCCTAACAGCTCTAATATACAGATTAGTGTGTTCATCAATTTAACAACAAATCAGGGCTTTATGACCAAATGTGCGTTTTTCTGTCTGAATTAGTTGTCTAGATTCCCTGAGTTTCTCATAGTGAAGAAGAAATACACATTTCTGGGTGTTGTATATCTCATCTGGAAATAGACATCCTAACTTTCTAGATAGATTGTGTTCTAAAACGCTTTCATTGACTATGAAGGGAGATGAAGTTGGTTATCAGAGATGTCAATGTGTTTCTAAACTTCAATGAAATTCATCCCATTTTGGCTACTTATAGGTGATATCAGACATATTTCAGTTTATTCAGAATTCAAAAGAAATTGCATGAGATCATGAACATTTGTTGCTAATTGTGGGAAGTTGTAGGTAAAAGCTTTGCTTATTTACACTGTTTAATGCCTTGCTGAATTTAGATTAGGTTTCTGTTGGGAATAAATCAATATGAAAGGTATAATTTTATTCTGTCTTATGTGATGGAATGAAAGAAAATGGCAAGAACTTAGGGAAAAGCACTGCTGTATTTTAAGAGATGTTTTTCAGTGATTTGTAAGTTGCATCCCTTCTATTCCTGCTAACTGAGATAGGCCACATTTGCTATGTCATGTCACTGTCAAAGGGATAGTTTATGGTCTCACCTCACATTTCAGTGAGAACTGTTCTGCAGGCTATAACTGTTGTAAATATACCAACAAAGTGTTTCTATAGAGATTTGTTGATTATATTCCCAAATGTTATATCAACAGTTCTTTAGTAAAATTCAGAGTGAAAAAATTCTATTTGGTATGCATAGGTATATTCACTAAGATGTCCATACTGTATATTGACAGTCAGTCTTTTTGATCAAATTCTGTTTTACTCTTAACAAAGAGATGGATAGGAAGCCTACACTGGATTGCAGAAGCAAAATTAGAATCACGGAGAAAGGAAATTCCTCTCATGTTAAACGTATTATCAAAAAACGGGCATAAGACTTGATGAATGAGAAAGAGATTTTGTCCACATTTTGTTCATATTACTCTTCCACGTTAAACAAAGCAGTCCAGAGAGGAGGTAATCATTGCTTAAGTAATTTCAAATGTTATTTTCCAGCTGCTTATGGAGAAATAAAATTCAGCCAAAATGTCATGCAGCTACTATAGCCCAAATTTTTAACATAGTAAAAGAAACAGCAAGAGGAAGAGCACAGATTGAAGCAGTCAGAAGTAGGGGAATGTCAATATTACAGTTTTCAAACAAAATAAAGGAGATACTTTTTTTTGCATTAGGAATTTGATACAGTCTTTAATTACAGGTTCACATAGTATTTTTTCTTTACTGTTGCTGTCAGTGCACAGTATGGCAACCGTCCATGAAATGAGCAACTATTCAGTAGTCATCTTCCTGCTTATGCTTAATGAGTGGTTCAACACGTTACTCACTGCACATTATTTAAACCCTGCACTGAATATGGTTATTCATTTCCTGTGGCTTTTCTTCTGGTACTCAGCAGTGTAGAATCTGAGTGCTCTGCTTAGACTAATGACTTTACTTCCGCAACCATCTGATGAAATTATCACCCCCATTTTGCAGATTGAGAACTAAGGCACACAGATTGAAACATCCAAAGTGCCCACTAATTTTCTCATTCACTCAGAGATACACAGAACCTGATTTCATGGAGTACAAAGAATTACACAGCAGATTAGGTGTTCAAAACAGCATCCTACAGACAGCAGTGACAGCTATGAGTGTACACAGTTTCTGCAAATCAGACCCTAGAGCCTCAGTGCAGGCAGTCAGAAAATAAGGTTCACACAATTATTTGTTCCTACATTGTATGTTGCAGATCTGTGAGAGATACTTGGGTCAAGAATTAATGATTTGGATATAAGAAGCAGTGTAGCTGTGCTAATAAGACATTCTGAGTTAACTTTTTAGTTCCGAGAAGCAGGATGTTAACAAACCTGTTGCAGCATTTTGTTGCTTTCCTCCCAAGACCTTCTCACCTCATCTTGTGGCCTCCTGCCTCTCTCACTGTACAGTTGACGTCTTCTGCAGCAAATGAGGGGCTATGACAATGACAAGGGCTTTTTGTAACCGCATAGTCCCCATCTATTCTCTGAGGTGTGTCCTGCCTCTACCCTAAATGAAGCAATGCTCAGTGGAAAAAAAAAAAAAGGTATGTAATTATGTAAATATATTAAAAAGCCTAGGCACTAGGAAGACAAATTAAGATAGCACTGCCATTTCTTTTGAGTGCTTTATTGGCAGCTCTCCTGAGTGAAATACCCTGGTTTAAAAGAAAAATAATTAAAAAAAAAAAAAAAGGAAAAAAAAAGAAAATAAAAGAATAATTCCTTTCTTTTCCTACTGAAACAAAACCGGCCTGCCACAAGCGCTTGTGGATGATTTTAGCACAAGTGATTCAAGCTTGGCAAAATTATCAGCAAATGGAGTCCCACATTTAGCAATCCTGAAGTTCAATTTAATTTAACTTTTAAGTGTTAGAACAGTATTTGGTATTTTGGCATTTTAGATGTAGCCATTTGGTATGGAGCGATGCTTACTGAGACAAAGCAATCACCATTACAAACTAAGGATATGAACAACAGTTCCTTTGCATCTAGTTAATGCAAACACGTCTAATTGCTTGGTTAATGGTAATGAAATGATAGGTGTAATTGAATATTGTATATTTGGATAAAATATTCTAAACAGTGCATATTTTCATAATGAAAGAAATGAAATGTGTCTTTTTTCACCTAGAATTTGGATTACAAAATTATTGAAATCAGTAGAAAAGACATCGTTCTGTGTTTTATTTGTCATTATCCTTTGTCTTAGAGTCTTATGACATATGAACAAGGAGTTTTCAATCTTCCTTCTTTTTTTTCCCTCCCCAATCTTAAATCAGGAAGCTGGCAAATGTGCAAAGAAAATTCATGAATTTTAAACACGAGATAGATCAGGAGCTTAACTAAGGTGTTGGCCTTTTCATTGTTTGAAATTCATCAGGTATCTGTTTCAGAGCAGTTTTAGGCAGGAGGATCATAGGGATTATCTAACTCTAGAGAACATTAATAAAACAGAGGAATTTTAAGCACTTAACAGCACTGTGTTCTTTAGAGTTTGGGACCATTAAGGAGAAACATTTCAAATACATGTTAAAATACTGTTGATTACCACAGCAAATGAAAACAACAGCAAATAAACACATTTTCAAGGATGAAAGAAGTAAAAGAAAATACCGCAGGTAGTAGAAACCCATTTATATTAAAATCTACTGCACTAAAAAGTAGATGTGACTTTGGGTAGAATTCAGCCCAGGTAATTCAGACACCTGACCCAGCGTGCAGTCTAATGAAACTTCTAAGTGCCTGTCTTGAAGGTGAGTTGTGTTCGATGATCCATTCTCCCCACTACATGCTTAATGGACTGATAAAGAAACTGCTGAACATGTTCAGGAGGGAGATCTCCCATCCCATTTTATGTTCTTTACCCTCTGTATCAGACATCTCTGTACATATCTGAATATACATCCACTCCTTCTTGTGGGGAGTAATAGGAAACAAAAGGTATTAAGCAAAAATAATTTTTTAGGCTAACTAAAAGCCACCCAATTAATGAAGGTGCCCATGGGGTTCAGCACTGATGTGCAGCAGGCAGACTACATTATTCTCTGCATCTTGAGTGGGTTTTGCAACTCTAACACACAATTTGGTCAGTGTTCAGGAAACACCACATTTGGTCTCAATTAGAAACACTTATTAATAGCCAAAAAGTAGCTTGTTAAATAATGAGAAAGATTATGAAATATAGCCAAAATAATAGATGACTGAACCACAAAAATGTCCAAACGACGTGTTTAAAGAGGCATTTTTGATAATTACAACCCCTTACTGCTTCCTGTCAGCCTTCTTGGTAATTCTGTTTTGACTTTGCCCCAGCTCATGGGGATGTAATACAAAATAGTTAATATTCAAATTCTTGCACCTGGGAGTTAAGGAAGTTAACAGCCAGAAACTCAGTCGTTGTTCTGAATAGGCCTTAACTGGCTGCCTTGATCAGGAAGGGAGACAAAGAAAAGTCATGGGGAAAGCTTTAGTAGATAGAAAGGAAGTTGGAAAACAGAGGTATTCTGTAAGAAAAGTTAGAAAGATGGCATTGAAGCAAATTAGAAGAGCAGTTATAATCTGAATCTCAGAAAGGGTGATGTATCTGGAGGAGCAGAGTAGTTGTCGGAAAAGAGGGGGGGCACTTTTCCCCTCCTCACACTCTTGTGTGTGCACTGTTGCTGATGTTCCCCTGTGGCAACAAAAAAATCTTAAAAAAGGGAAACTACTAACTGCAAATTCAGCCCCTGGGAGTGATTGCTCCATAGAGCAGAGTTTCTTCATGAATTAAACCCTCCCAGCTCCATGCTATAGAAAATGACTCTCAGATGTCGAGAATCTTCTGAAAACCTGCCTTCCACCCACTGTTGATGACACTGTGAAAATGGTGAGGAAGTGCTCATATTTGGCATGCTGCAGTGCTGAAACAAATTCATTCATAGGTATTAAATATACTGAGATAAGGAATATATGAGGTGTACTGTATGTCCCATTAATCAGATAGAAGAGACACAACTAAAAGAGAGATGCTTGAAGAGGTGGTGCAAGGGTGGCCCAACACTGTAAGAGGGAAGAAAACATAAATTAGGGTTTCAGAAAACACCATGCTTAGCACCACTAATCTGGGAAAGATTGAAAGTTACGTAGTCCCAGGTTGTTCATGCACTTTTGGAAATTCTACACCAGTGTGTCTGTGCATGTATTTACATTCAAATAAATAGAATTTTTATCACAGTGAAGGAAAAAAAAATATCAATAATTAGAATTGAGCTCTTTCCTATTCCTGAAGGATTTTTTGTGTTTTGTAGATACCAGCCATACACTTTATGTAATAAAAATCACTGTAAGTAAACATTCATTCTGAATTCCTTGGGATATTTCAACTCCTTTGTGTAGTTCAAATGCTAATGAAAAAAGGCCCTAGTCATCTGCAGCTGACACAAATAAAACTTCATTGTAAGTTAAAACACAAAATGGAAGTATATTAGAATAAATGCATTTCAGATCAGAAATTACTTAGAAGTCATGTAGTGGAATTCCAGCAGGATGGTCATTACAGGTGTCGACAGAGTCAGGGGATGATGTTATGCTCCACCTTTCCTTTATTTCTTTAATCTGTAGGAGTTTTCCTCCACACAATCTGTGCTGTAGTTAAAAAAAGCAGTATGTTGTCACATGTGATAGTTTGAGTAGACAGTTGTTTATTGAGCTGTGCAGTTTTTATACAAAAAGAATCCAAAGCATGAAATGAAATTTTTCAAAACTTGAAATTCTCTACAAAAATATTTCCTCTGAGTTTTTTCTCCCCCGTGTCCGCCCCATTACTCTACCTTTCTTACAGACCATCCACTCTCTGTGCCCAGTTCAGCGTTAGGAGCTTAGAAATGAAATGCGACATATACCAAGTTCTTAGTGCATGTTTGGCCAACTACATAGGCCAAAATCTCTTCTAGTATCAGGATAGACTCATAAAACAACCCCTCCCCGAAATGGAAAAGAGAAATGAATTTTTAAAACACTCGTTCTTCTGCTGGCTCTGTTAAAGAATGAGCTCAGAAACCCTCTTACATGGCTAGGTTAGCAAGTATCATTTTCTTGTCTATATTTTTGCTTCATTTAGCTGTAGATATTATTAAGTCCATGCCAAAATCAAAACATCGCCAATGGAGTCTCACAGATGTATGGAGCTCTTCAACATCCTGAATTTTCTTCTTCTGAGGTCTGCTAGGAGACCCTGGCATCTTCTTTGGTACTGACGTCATCATTTGCCACCCCTTAGGCACTGGCTGGATTAGGACAAACACCTTTCACTATAAGTGAAAAACATTCAGTAACTAGTTTGTTTTCCAGATATTGTTCTCCAAGTGTTGTTCAAAAATCTTGCTGTAGGAGGCCTATTTACACAGATTGAACTGTGTCAGCCATTGAGCCGTGAAGTCAATGGAAGGTCTATTGATAAACTAATAGAAACCACTTGAAAGAAAGGCATATATAGTTTATTTTGAATAGTAATTTGTCAAGAACATTATGTACTGATTTTAATATATTAGACTGTATAATCTTAAATGTGAAATGCCTAGTTTTTTTGACATGGGGGTTATAAGAGTAAAGAATCGATTTTAATGAAAATAATTTTTTTCTGATTGTATAGTGATTTTATACTTGCTCCAGTTTTATAGCTTTATAAAGGACTGTTTTTGTAGGCACTCCCACCTATATACCCACATGCATAGCCAAGGCTGACCCTTGTAGCTATGAATACTTGGCACGGAGATGTTTTATGACTGCATGGTTCATTTTTTATAAACTAGAAAGTTCATTTTAGATAAACTTCTAATTTAAAAATTTAACATATCTGTTCTTATTTTCCAGAGAATCAAAACTGATAACTTTAAAAATTGGCTTTTTTTGTCTCCCATGGGAAAAAAAGAAACATAAAATGAATGCAAAAAATAAAATTAACAAAACCAGCTATTGAAACAGGAAGAGCTATGTCCAGGTCATATTTAAATCTCACTGGACTTTAACCAGCTGTAAAATCCTCTCAACAGAAAGCTTATTGCAAATTGAGGACATTATAACATTCTTAAGGTAAAGCTGTTCTGATGAACACAAAGGTGGGGGGGAAGGCAAGAACAAGCTAATATACTGAAGTAAATTGACCTGATGATCCACTATATGATATATATTTTGCACAACAGAACACTCCTTTTATTCATTAAAGCAACATAAAATTTGAGAAAAAAGGAGAAAAAATGTAAGTGGATCTATGCTAGGCTTATATACGTACAAATAGTAATATAAAACTGCCTGTATATGTGTGTATATATACTTACTTGTATACATAATTGTTCATGTACTTACGTATACAGATACACAAATGTATATCTGTATACATCAGTGTTATTTGTGTTTCTGAATATTTCACATTGCTATAACCATAAAGGTGCAGTCTAGAGCTCAGAAAATGATTGAAATACAGAATTCTGAGAGGGTATTACAAGAAAGCACTACTGTGTGTTAGCTCCATTCCTATAATCTTTTACTAAGCAATTGTTTCCGACTGCCTTTAAAGACAGGACATTGGCAGATACTAAGTACAACTCCACACTACTGCTCTTAGGCTCTCATGTAAATAATTTTTATTTTTAATACCTCAAGGTAATATCTTGTCTTACAGTAATACATTTGTATTACTCAGTGCCTGGGGTCTCCAAGGGCTGTCTCAACATGGAACAAATGTTTGATAGTGGTGCTTTACATTTCAGTTCTTGAAAACCAGACTCTTGCTTATGTAGGTTTTCAAACAAAGATGATCTTTCTTCCTTCATGATTTTAATCACTGTGTGATATTGATTCAGCTGTGTATCGGGTGTAGTTATTTCATACAAATATGGGACTTGCCCGTTCTTTCCCACTGATGTCCTTGCCACAGAAATATAACCCCACATAACCATGCTGTGATATTTTTCTTTCTTACAAAACAGGCTTTCAGCAAGACTTCCTTCATTTTCCCTGGCTTTAGATGAGTATTGTTTTGACTGCTTGTCCATAAAAGGCTCATCATTTGTTTGTTATTTTTGCTGCTTAAAAGATTGCTTGTTCGCCTCAGACTGACATTGTTCATAATTTAAAATATCTAGTGCTGAATCTCTGAGATCAGGTTCATGGAGCCTTGTTCAGACAATTGTATGATTGAGGATCATCTTTCAGATTGCCTTCTACTTTTTTTTTCCTCCGTTAATTAACTGCCTGGGTGTTCCCTGAGTTCAATTCTGGCTTAGGTTTAGAATTGTCAAAAGTTCTCTTAACTCAATAGTAATTTCACTGTTACTCTGATTAGTGAAGCTAACCTTGTAAAGATGATATTCCTCCAGCTGAGATATTCTGAGCTGGAGGATCTTTTATACATACACAGAGATCTTTTCTGTTTCATCAAGACGATTACTTAGGACTAAGTATTTTCTAGTTATCTATTTAGATTATCTATCAGTAAAAATTTTGCATATATGTATATGTACATATCCATATATATACACAAATAAATGTATAATTCTGTGTACATGAAACTGTTATGAAGTTATAGACTCTAAACCAGCATTTTTTCCAATGATTCATAGATATTCTGGTTCATTAAGATGAATAAGATTTACTGTAGAACTCAAAAAAACTGTATATACAACAGTTTTCTTCCTCTGACTAAATTGAAGCTGTGTATTAGAAACTGTATATACTTATTAGTATGCAATATAGTTTGTTCCTTTTTTTTTAAGCCTGAGTCAACACAGCATTGCTGTTTTCATTCACTGCTGCATACATTTCTTATTTCATAAAGAGATCTTTTAAATTTTAAGTAACTTGTTGTTTCTTAAAAGCTAGTAAAATGAGTGGTAATTACCATGTGGATTTACAGACATTAGCAGGAGACTTTGGTCTGCTACTCCTACTGATATATGCTAATCAGAAATAAAGACGATAAGTGATATTGTTAGCAAAATCTTGAGCTCCATGTGCATACAAGAAATAACATTGCATCACTGGGTTTTCTATGTTAAGCTTGAATAATGTTGCACCCGTACAGGTAGCGATGCCTATGTTAAAAAAAAGGAGAGGATACTTTTCAAAGAATCTTGCTGGATTGATTTTTCTGTCTTAAATACTTCAGAATGAGTAGATCAATACTCAACTCCATGTTAGCTACTCATTCCTGTGTCAAAGATAAATATTAAGTTTTGCTTTTTACTACAGAATCTCGGAATCACAAAGAATGGCTGAGGCTGGAAGAGCGCTCTGGAGATCATCTAGTCCAGCTGAAAGCTGGAGTTGTTTCTTAGCCAGAGTTTAACATTATGAAGACTATGTTAATTTTGTGTTAGAGTGTAGTACCTGACCAAGGTGAATACCTCACAAAATTTTAAGTACACTAATTAAATCCTGCTGCTTTTATTAATCATGCTTGTCATCTCATCTTTCATGAACCTATGTTGGCCTAACTTCATTTCATTGTATATGCATTACATATCTTATTTTGCCTGGCAGTAAGGTCAAGCAAACAAACTGATACTCATACACATGCTCCATTTTAGTATTTTAAATATTATTATAGATTTTTTTTTCACTTCATAGTGGTATGAAATTAGTGAAATTCAAATTACCTCTCAGGGTTAAGTTTTCAACTTGGGTGAATTGAAAAGGCTGACTTTTATTTCACCATGTACATATGCAGATTCAGAGGCAGTTCTGAACAGGGCCGTGGTCTCCCCACCAGTGCCCCCCAGAGCAGTGTGAAGGTTTTAAACCCTGAGACACACTAATGTAGGTCTGACTTGCCATGGAAAGCCCAGGCAGCACCATCACTAGGGAAACTGAGGAACTAAAAAAGTAATAGAGAACTGCAGTTTCTTATTTTTACCTCATCTTGTTTTCATGTCAGAGAGTGATTGTGTTCTCCCTTCGCTAACAGTAATATTAATAAAATACTTTGAATAAAGAAAAATGTAAGACTTTATATCCAGCTACAAAATTCCCAAGAGAAATTTTAGCCATTGAAAAAAAAAAAAAGGAGAATATGAGAATATGGAAATTTCCTTATGTTGTAATTTCTGCTACTTTTGAGTTATACATTGTTATTTTTCTCTTGTATTTGCCAGAACATGAAGACATTTCTTCTTTAAGAAGATTTTCCTGCTTAATTTCTCATATCAGGTTATTACAGAATAAATTTAAATAGTTAGTCTCACTGAGGTCAAAAATACATAGAGATGCTACAAACAGAAAATCTAATCTTTTATGGGCTGAAGGAATACAAAAATATCTCAGCTGTGGTCTCTGGGTCATATCTAGCTTAGTTCTACAGTGATCATAAGTCATTATCACCTGGCAAATGTCTTCTGACCTACAGGAAATCAGTTTGTTTTCAAACTCCATCTCCTGTCAGATGCTGAATATCCTATATATCTGTATTCCAGATGCAAGGCTTGTCAGCTAAGCTGACAGGTTGAGAATTGAGTGAGCATGGACACTGAATAGCACCTTTGCTCTGTTAGAAATGGCTTCTTCATAGCAGAGATGAAACATGGTGATGGCAGTTACATAAAAAAAAATTCTTACTGAAAACCTGGACAGTCCTTTTCCTTTGGATAGGCAGGAGAGGTAGGTTTCTAGTGCTGTCATTAAAAATCACACTAAAAATGTCACTGTATGAAGGAATGCAAATTCAAGGCTTGAGGGGAGAAGGGAAAACTAATGGCCTTTCTATTTGTTTTATCCCCAGTTTGAAAATGTGAGGGAACAGCTTCAGAATTAAATTGCCCCATCCTAAAGAAAGCTAATAACCACCAACCACTATTGAAGCACTTAATTCTAATTAACTCCTCATTAACACTCAATTAGGATGCCACTCCACATATACCCAATAGGAAGAAATAAATGAGATGAACAATTGATATTCTAGGCTACTGTATAGGCTTTTTTTCCATGAAGCTGTGTTCAGCATCAAGAATGTCTCATCTGGACGTGTCAGAATTCACCTCAATATCTTCTCTGTGTTGATCAGAATAGATTTTTCTAATGTTTTTGAAGGAGATGTTATCTCAAATCAGCATATTCTTGCCTTATGAAAGAATCAGGCATTTTAAAATTAAACTCTGACAGTGTGTTACGAATTTAGGATGATAACTGTTCTCTAAATTGGAGGTATAATGCATCTATTTCTGCTCATTGTGTTTTGCGTATGAATGGAAAACAAAGTGTTCTCTGAGAATAAGCAATGAAGTTAAACTGTTAATTTAATGAACCTTCACTTCTGATACAGTTGGGCATTGTCTGTACATGTCTCTACAGTATTGTTAGCTCCAGCGATTTTACTGTGAATCTCCCAGTGTATGGTGTCTTAAATCATGCCACAGCTACTAGAATCAAATCAGCTTTTACTTGTTAAAGTTTCTGTCTCTCAGGTTAGCAAACAAGACCTTGTAAACCAGTGAAATAAAAAACAGGGATTACCAATCATGGTGAGGGGGGGAGGTATTATTTCTTTCATAATTTTTAAATCAATCTCATGTGTGTTTTTTTCGTGGTATTTTTTTTAGAAAAGGGAACACTTGTCATGGTACATTTGTGTTGTTAGTATTTGTCTAACATTTGCACTGAAGTGATATTTGCAGTTATATTTTTGGTTTTGTTTGATTCAATATTAACCGTGGTTTTGGAAGTATTAATGAATGTTACTTGACTCCATTTTATATTGGTTAAAAGACAAAGACTTGTAATCTGAAATCGGCTTTTCAAAAATCATGAAGCTCGAAGTCCTTATACTGCTTGAAGTCCTGAAGCTCCACCACTGTCTCATAAGAAATAGATTCTAATGATGCTACATGAATCATATACGTTGATACATGATTGCACATAGCCGAATACATGATACAGGTATATCACTGTCAATTATAGATTAAAGATTATAGATCATGTCTGTGTGAATAAATACATAAATGTTTATGAATGTATAACCTGTATGTAGCTACCTTGATAGCTATGGAGACATACGCTCACATCTTATCGATGTCATGCATTATCAAATGCATGGTAACTATTAGAACATGGAGAAAAATATCAGTCTTATGCTCAGGAATAGTAGTATTATTAAAAATCTTTGTTGGTTTGTTTATTTTCTGAAACAGTTATTTAACTCAATTATTACTGAATATGTTGTCCCATGAGCAAGAGTTAAACTCAGAATTTCTCACTAATCCACCATACAACACTATTAGCAAGTCTTTTAATTAAATTGACCATGTTTCTATCTGTGGGCATTTTGCAGAGCATACCATCAGACTACCGGAATTATCAAAAAACATGTAGGAACACCTGGCACTGCTAGTTTTGAAAATGTGATAGTTCTGACAGAGAATTCAGACTTATTTCATTCAAAACATTTATTCTGTACTATATACTGTACATGTAGTCTCAGAGATGTGGTGCATGCAAACAAAGTAGAAGGATCTTCTAATTTTCTTCATGGTTTTCTTTTCATTCTTCACAACTCTATATACCCCCTGTTTTAAATACTGTACTAGCATTTAATAGAAACAGACCTTCTCATAATTCCCATAATAAATTTTCTAACCAGATGGACCTTTTCAACAGGCTAGAACCACATTTTATAAGGACTATTAATCAATTGAGGCTGTTGTGATTAGATAATTAATACATGGAAATGTACTTGACAAAAAAGGGTGGATTTTAAATTTTTAATGATGTATCATGAATTACTAGCAGAATTTAATGAGGAGCTCAGCTTCCTACTGTCCATATTTCCTCATGAAAAAAATAACAGCCCAAAGGTTTTCAGTGGCTGTTAGGAACATTTACATGTACAATTTCCTGGTCTTAATTTGAAGCATAATAGAACATTTTCATGTGATGTCAAACATGGAAATGCATTAGTTCTCTCAGCAAATATGGGCTTATATTTAAAAAAAAAAAATCTGTCAGATGGCATGTTATTCCCAACTGCAGAAATGTTTCAGTGCTGTATATTTCTCCTTTTCCTCATAACTATTTGAAAATCATTTACCTATGCATCGCCCCATCTGAATTCCAGTGGTTTAAGTAAGCTGCACTGGGGCACACCTGAAGGATGGTGGGAATTGGGCTTCTGTCAGCTTTTCCTCTAGGTAACTCCTCTGACAGCAGCCTGGATTTGATGGAGTAATTGCCCAACCATACAGCTGTGACTGAAATACCTGCCCAAAGTCAAGGACAAGCAGAAAGGACTCCAAGAACTCTTAATTCTCAAATCTCTTTGGTGGATTAAAGCGTATACTTACTACGTTTTTGCTCTGTCTGAACTATTTACCTCTTTAGACATTGTTTGCTTTTTTTTCAGATATGAATATTAATCACAGAAGCTATAAAAATTATTTCTCTGTCATTATACCTTGTAATATCTTGCCAAAAAATAGTGTCATTCATTAGCCCACTCTGATGCTGTCACTATTTCAGAATGGACCAGTTGAGGCAATTACTTTATAATTCTAGTGTAATATCATTTGGGTTTTGGTTGGTTGGTTGGTTGGTTTTTTAACCAGTAAAATTTACAATCCAAAATGTTGTCTATGTAGCAGAAAAAAAAAAAACAAACCTGGTACAGACTGGAAGCTCATGATAGACAGTGAAGTGAAAGGGTTAGACAGCTTTTCTGAGGTCTTACACGATGTGCAGACTAAACTGTGGGGGCATTTCAGAGTGTCAGGTGTGCTCAGGAAGCACAGCATGCCCATTTTGTATGCATTCTTCCTAAACTAGAATGTCATCTCTATGCTTGTATAGGTTGTTCCTGAATGTTACAGCTCAGCTTCCAGTCCAGGTTATTGACCTGCATGAATTAATGTGTAAGCAGGCACAGAAGACATGCACACATGTGGAGGAAAAGACATATAGTCTCTGTAGTGTCTTGAGCTCTTTTCAAGAACAAATTACATTTCTGATTTTGTTCTCTGTGGTACATTGGAAATTGCAGAGTCTTAATTAAAGTACACAACTTTATTGACATGATCGTTTGGCAATAATGCTGTATTTCTATATGTAAATTATGATACATGTGATTAAACACATCATGTCAGATTTCACTTTCCTCCAAAACAGATGGTAAAAACATATTCCAATGCAATATGAGACTGTCATTGATATTGGCATAAGGTGAACAGATAGAGTCTGTGTTGCCCAACACAAGAAAAGAAAAACAGAAAAAAAAAAAGGGCCCTGGAAACTGCCACCTACTAGAGTTGCTAAGGAGAAGCACATATATGAGTTAGGGCACCTGTTCTCCCTTCTCCTCCAAAGTGCTTCTGTCAGCATAAAGGTGTCCTTACAGTTCCTTTCCAAAGGAGGAGTGATAGGAAATATCCAGAACCCTGAAAAGGAAAACAATTATTGAACTGGTTGTTCTAGTCTCCCTCTCAGCAGCAACCCTGCAGTGGGCTCCCAGCATCTGCTTTCCAGTGGCTCATCCGTGCACAAAGTACTTTTGGGAACTCACCTGTGGCCTTCACGAACAAAAACAGGTTCACTTCTAGGTATCATCTTTCTGAAGTCCCTCTTCTTTGCACATCACACTTGCTATGTAGGCACTGCATGCCTGGTCCAGTTTTGCAGAGGAGCAAAAAGGCCTCCTTCCCCACTAAATGTGGGGAATGCAGCTGAACTTTATCACTCGGAGTTTTTATGCTTTAGACCCATTCATTACATGTGATACATGATCATAATTTACTTTTCCTAATACCCAGCCTGGGGAGTTTGGGGGGATCCGATATATCCCTTCTGGTGTTTCCACAGCCAGTGGATCTTTCAGGGATTCCTGTCTCTTTGCCTGTGATGCACGTTTATCTGCTAAGGTGCGTGACCTCCACAGTGCTTCAAACTTTGCAGTGAGCACATTGTCTTTCCTCTGAGTTAGAAGCACATTCCTGTTGGGGCTTGCACTACAGAAACCTCATCCGTGTCAAAGTATTTATTCAGTTGTTTGGGCATCTGTAATTGCCGCAACCATATCATTTCGACCTATCATCCTCATTCAACAGTCAAGTGAAGTTTCCAGATTGCAAGGTCCATAAGAAATCTTAGAAGGCTCCATTCTAAAATATACTCTGTCAAAACAAATGCTAACAAAAAAAAACCCATAAAAGTGAAAAGTTGATTTAAAGTCTTTGGTTAACATGCCAGAGTGAGGTAAATTTTCCATGCTAATTTCTTGGTCTTGATCCAAGAAAGGTAGCTATCGTAGAAGCTACTACTTTTCTCAGTAATGCTATTGTGTATCTAATACTCAAAATGCCTTCAGTTCTCACAAACCTCAGGAGAAATCTGTGATTTAAGTGAGCTTAGTTTGAGATTCATTTGGCAGGATAAAATCCTAGTGTAAGGGTTTTGGGAATGGTGGTGGTTTTTTTGTAAATCCCCTGTGTGTTTTTAAAATAAAATTTAAAATTAAGAGAAATGAGAAGACAATCATTTTGGAGATAGTAGGAATGTCTCGGGTCAGTCAGGTGCAGGGAAAATCTGGAGCAGTTTTCATTTGCAGATTTATTTTGTTACTTAAAATTACTAGAAATACAGTGAAAACAAGTTTGTAGGGAACTTCGACTCCAGTTTCAATGAAAACAATAAAAATCAAGGCTATTGATTGAAGTGGGTTTTGAATAATACATTTTTTTCATTTAAAATGGTTGATTGATGGTAACTTACGCTGTCACTACCAAATGTGTCTATATCTTTTCAAAATGAAAGCTGAGCTACGTGTCTTAACAGGAATCTTGACAAATAACGTACAGTTAGCTGTTGCTTAACATAGAGTAACCATGCCCTTGTCCATCACTAATCTGCGTTTGCAGTGTTGCATAACTGTGTCTGGCAAAACATAAGAGCACAAGGCATGCCCAAGCAAGAAATGAAAACCCAATGAGCAAATTAGCTTCTGCTAATCATCACATGAGAACAAATTTAGAAAGCATAATGATTTGAATTCATGAAAGAAAATCTCTGAAACTCAGTTCCTTTGGTGGGGAGAGGGAGACTGAGGAAAAGCTTCATGTGAAAAAAATACAAATAAAAGTACTTAGAAGCTTGCTTGTATATAATTCTTCACTCAGAGGAATAAATAACACTGAGGAACACATACATACTATAGATCACTGTGTCCAAATGTGACTGACCCAGAAGGAGCTTGACGCATTTCAGAGAAGGTGAACTGTGCAGGTACCTTGAACTTCCCAAACTGGAATGACTAAACCAGTGGCAGGCTCATACAGATCAACTGAGGAGTGGCTCTGTTGCCTTTTTACCTATTGCCTCAGGCCCTCTGCACTCAGAAACTACAGGGTTAGGAACTTCCTGGGCATTTTCTTCACACTGATGATGAGAAGGATCTGTCATTGGAGCTGACTTTTTGGCGGCCAGCTCAACTTCCATCTGCAAGACTGTGGACAGCAGGCTCGGGATTAGGGAAATTTTCAAATAACGTGTATATTAATAAGAAAATACACACTTTTCATACTTCTCAGCAAATTTCTTGAGTTGAGGGCAGGAAATTAGCTAATATAATACACAGTGACCATCCACAGTTCCTGACTTAACTTAGCGTCTAACCTCGAATGAACCTCCTTAAAGCTTGGAAGCTGCCTTCATATTGTCTGGTTCACACCCTTATAACTTAAGACAACCACAGAAAGTTATCCAGGCAATTAAAATCCCACCTAGAAGTGATTCTAAGTCAAATACACCTGAGTAACTGCAGACACTTACAGAGTAGGGGTTGACATCTGAACTGGTGTTCTAGACTCCCTGGATAGTGAAGAGAAATAAGTATTTCTAGGTGCCATTCATTATTTCCTAAAGTAGATTTACAAAACAGACATGAGAAACTGTATTTTCAGTGTCTGTTTTTCCCCATTGACTACACCACAAGGCTAAGGCTTCTTCCTGAAATGTAGGGGTTTCTGTACACATCTAACATTAGATGATAATGAGATCCATCTCCAGTGAATGAGATTCAGTTTGCTGACCCTGCTGTCCATTTTCTTTGCTATATAGTCCTTGTGCATTACTTGGAGGTTGTCCACTTCATTTTTTTTTGATGGTATGTTAAAACATAAAGTGTTTAGAACTCCATGTCTTACTCTGCAAAAACAGTGAAATAAAAGAGCCATTACGCTCATTTTAGCCACCTCATGTTACTTCAGGTAGAGATTACATTTTCATGACTACTTGCTGTTCACAGTGCAAGGCATGCCTATTATACTCAGTTTTGATCTGTGCAACCCTCCAATTTGATAGGCACACGTACTAAAAGTGAAAAATTATGACCTTTAAAATGCATCAATAGTTGCATTGTAACCGAAAGAAAATAGGAAAAAAACCCTGCACTCCATGTATGTGAGAGTCACACAAAATTCAAAAATTTAATATTGTTCATTTCTTTGTGGCTGTAAAAGGAAGTGTTGATCTCAGTAGTGCGGGGTTTTTTTTTGTGAAAATTTAACCAGCAACGAACAATATCTTTTCCCAATTAAGCTCTTCAAAACCAAACATCCAGTTCCAGTGAATTTTCACAACCAATTAAAAACCATGAAAGAGAGGTTTAAAAAGGAAATGTTTACATGCACTGCTATTACAAATTTTGTAGATATATTTTAAAAGTAGTTGGAAATTACTTCATTATATTTTTTTCCTTTTTGGATCTTTGAGATGAGTTTTTGACAGACATTAACATTTCCTTTGTTCATATTTAAGTGCTGAATTATCTTTAATTGCCATGAACATTCTTCTTGCATGAAAGAATTAATAAACCACTACTGTCAACTTTTGCATGCATATGTTCTGCTTACACATGATTTATCAAAGACTGAAAAAAGAAAAAAATCACAGTAACTGAATTAATGTAAATGGACCCAGGACCCTTTCAGAACACAGAATCGAGTGCAAGTTAAGAAAAAAATATTAATTTTCCCCTTGGACTTTTCAGAATTTTCAATCTCTTTTATCACGTGTCTAAGGAAAAGAAACAAATTTAATCTTTCCACTTATTGAGTAAAATTGTACATCATACTTTTTCTAGAACAGAAACTGTTTTTCAAGCTGGATACTGGGGGTGGGGAGAGATCATCTTACAAATTTCCTTCTGTTACCATGAGTAATATATTTTAAATAAAATTTCCCTTGATCTACCAGAAAACTCTTTTTTATTGTTTATAAAATTAGCTAATACTACTATTATTCAAATACTACTTAGATACTATTCAAATAATAGTTACTGGTTGTTACACAAATACTAGTTACAAGTTACAGATCTGAACTATGCCGTGTGTGGATGTCATCATGAAAGTTGCATAAAACATTAAATACAAAATTGGTTACAGGACAGTCTGGCTGTGTTGACCTGTTTGGATTGCCTATCAGGAATAATACACCACTTTCATAAGCTGCCTGAAAGAACAAATTTTAGCCCTTGTAAGCTTGAGTTCAAGCTCATTCCTTACTTCAAGACACAGCAGAAGTAAAACTGCAAGCAGCCACTCTTCTGCATCTGCATGTAGAAGGGTTCAGTAGCCAGATACTGCACAGGGTAGGAAGTGGAACGATATTTGAAATCTGTACAACAGTCTATTTTTAATGTAGCAGAATCAAATTAACTTTGGTAATAGCTTTTACATTATATCTATTACTTTGAGTGCCTACAGGCCGTGTAACTCTGTTAGGCTTCGCTGGCATGTCATAATCTTCCTCAAGTCTCAATACATGATTTTCGTTCTTACAAAATTTGTCAGAAATTGTAATTTTAAGACAAAATATTTATCAATTTAGTTAAATTACAGCAAATCATTCCATTTGAGAAAATTAAAACTTCAGAATGAAAAGTTACTCTTTAATGAAAGAGTTTTGCTAAAAAGCTTGTTATTCTAAATGCTTTATTTTTTCATTTTAAAAACATATTGAGTCTGACACAATTAATGAACAGCAGAAATCCTCTTAATAACTCTTAAATGATAGGTTAACACTACACTGTTTCTCTGACCAATTTTTCAGATCAACTACTAAGCAAAAAAAAAAAATCTAGTCATAGATGTAAGTAGAATGCACAATAGCATTGTGTACAGCAAAGCTAAATATTTTTTCCTGCTGGAATTACATCTGTGTCTCTCAAAGCATTTGATTACCGCCTCCCCCTTTTTCCTCCCTTCGTCCTCCTCCTCATGCCACCTAAGGGCATACGTAGCCTCAACAACCTGCTCAAGCTGCGGTACCGGTGCTGCAGGGCAGAGGTTGTACCCATAGCTGCCGTTTTCTGCCATGTGGTGAAAGTCTAACTGGCATACGTGATAGCCTGCTGGATCATGGCCTTCCAGAACATCTTCAAGGCATTCCTGTAAATTACTCTAAGATATGCTTCACTGCCCCTAATAAGCTACCAGACACAAAACTGAGGGTGATCTCTCAGATCTTCCCTTGCTGTTTAGTCCCCTTTTTCCAAGACAGTCACTGCCTTTTCTCTGCAGTGTAGTTTTCCAGCGTGCTGGTTACCAACTGGGAAAGTCCCTCTGACTCACCGCTTTCCTGTGCAGCAGAAAGGTGACCTCAAGGACTGCGCTTATATGACTAGATTGCACAGAGGGAGGACAGAGACTGGATTTGCGTAATCCTGCCTCACACGCCGAGAATGATAATATGAGTACGGGTGTTAGGGTGAACGATGCTGCTTGGTTTTCGACAGGTCAGATAGATAGTGCAACGTATAGGGATAGTATCATGCTTTCTAAACATAATAAGGCGGAGATTAAATGGGTTCGGTGGAAGGCTAACCCTAAGCCACTTAGGGCGAAGGCTGAATAGAAGCTTAAGTGTAGGAGTGACATAAAGAAAGTCATAGGGGGAGGCTATGATCTGTTGAGTCGAAATCAACTATCTTGGTTAGACTAACTTTCTGTTATTCTGCTCATTCTAGGCCTCCTTGCATTCATTCATAGATTAGGCCTAATGTTAATAGTAAAATGAGGATGGCGGTTCAGGTGAATGTGGTAGTAGGGGATGGGAGTTGGCTGGCCCATGGGAGGGGGAGAAGGAGAGCGATCTCTAGGTCGAAGAGGAGGAATAGGATTGCTACTGAGGAAGAATCGGATTGAGAAAGGAAGTCGGGCGGACCCAAGCGGGTCGAAGCCGCATTCGTATGGGGATAGTTTTTCTGAATCCGGGCTTGTTTGAGCAAGTCAGAAGTTTAGTGTAGTTAGGAGGGTACATAGGATTAGGGACAAGATAAGCATAAATGTAATTATGTTGATTGCTCTTCTCTGGGGTTACACCAGATTTTAAGGATTGGAAGTCGATTGTAATTGATATACTAGAAGAGCAGGAACCTCATCAGTAAATTGTTATGTAGAGGAATAATCAGATTACGTCTACGAAGTGTCAGTATCAGGCTGCGGCCTCGAATCCAAAGTGGTGGTTGGATGTGAAGTGGAATTTAGTTAGTCGTAGGAGGCAGACTGATAGGAAGGAGGATCCGATGATTACATGGAGGCCATGGAATCCTGTAGCAACGAAAAAGGTGGAACCATAAACACCATCGGCGATGGAGAAAGGTGCTTCATAATATTCTATAGCTTGGAGTGCTGTGAAGTAAAATCCCAGTAGAATGGTTAAGGTGAGTGCATGAATTGCTTGTTTTCGGTTGGCTTCTGTGATGCTATGGTGCGCTCAGGTAACGGTGACTCCTGAGGCGAGTAGGATTGCTGTGTTTAGTAAGGGGACTTCTAGGGGGTTGAGCGGGTTAATTCCTGTGGGGGGTCATTGTCCGCCTAGCTCAGGGGTGGGGGCTAGGCTGGAGTGGAAGAATGCTCAGAAGAAGCCTAGGAAAAAGAATGCTTCTGATGTAATAAATAGGATTATTCCTATATACTATATATACTGTCAGCACACTTACTAGTACAGCTTTGGTCCCTGCCTCCTAGTAAGCCCCTTAGGCAACCATGAGCACATTTAGGATGGATAGTAGCCCAGGCAAGGGGTTTTTCCCATCAAGTAAAAGCCATCCTGCTTGGACCAGGAGTTGGTATCATCATGCAGTTATATATATGCACACACACACGTATATACATAAGCATATAGACATACGTATATACATATTTATACATATATACATACATCTGCATACACACCGGTACTGTGCTTCTCACCCTCTGAGCCCACCACTGGCTCTAGCCTGTCTAGTCTAATAACCAGACTAAGAGGTTAAGTACTTTCTACCTCCTAAAACCAAATGTGCTTTTAGACTCATTCACAGTCAAAGCCAATGTACATTTCAGTCTTTGGAGCATTTTTAAGGAGGAAGGGGAAAATGTTTGTTTATTTTTGCTTTAGTTCATTTTGTTTCTTTTCTTACACTGAAGCCTTTCTCCCTTTTCCCATTACAGATAAATAAGTGCTGAAAATATTAACTCTTGAATTATATTAATTTTACCATTATGTAGTACTCTTTTTCTAAGTCCCAATCCCATATCAAGATTTGCTATTTGAGAATTGTGTCCATGATTGCAATAGGAGCAGAAGAAGGCCTTAGGCAGGAAAAGAATTGATACATCCATTCAACTAAAAATGAAACCTGGTAGTTTTACATATTTTAAATAATTAGATCAGAAATCTGCATTAAATATAGTCACTTCTGAGAGTGGAAGACAAAGAAATACAGAATGCTGCCACTGTAGTGTGGAAAAGGGGGTATTTTGTAGTTAGGTTTTGTCTGTGTGTTTTCATGTTTTGCTTTATTTTGCATTACTTAGATTTGCATTTCCCTGTTTCCCTCGTCTTCACTGGCTTTTCATTTATTTCCAGTTCTCTTCTGAACATGTACATTGTCTCCCTTGTCAACGCCTCTCAATTTCTTGGAATCACTGTTATATTAAACGCTGGAATTGATTACTGCAGTTCTTCAAAGCATTTTGTCATGTGGCATGGATGGAAAATACCAGTGAGATCAAAAAAAAAAAAAAAAGCAGCAAACTCATAACCAATCATTACTTTAGAGTAGTTACAATACTCTATACAATAACTCAATAACTCAATAACTTCAAGACATTAGCAAGGATACAATTTTTGATCTGAGTTTTGAACTGCTATTAAGCTCAAAGGGAATAATCAATCAGGGTTAGGAAAACCGAGCCTTTGAAACACACTATTTTCATCCCGAGGCATTAATTAACTTTTTACTGTATTGTTTGTCAGGTTATCAGTTATTTATAACAATATCACCATTGATAATCTTCTGAAGTATAGGTCACCATTAGTTAATTATGCATTATCAAATCTAGGCTTGATTTCTATATAGCAAAACAGACCTTCAAAACAGATACGCAGACGTCCTTGAGCTGAAGTAAATATGGATATCTAGGTCAGAGTAGGTATGGTGATTTTGGAAGATAATCAGCCTGGTCTAGGGACACATCTAATTCACAGCAAACACCTCCTTTTAAGTTCTACGTTTTTAATGAAGTTGCTATTTATCATTTACTCTGTTTAGGTTCTTCATCTTCCATATTGCAGCATAAACAGTCTTGCAAATAGTTTTATTAATGTTGCTGTTATCAATAAATTCCAGTAAAGCTCAGCTTGTAAATTCTTCTTCTGGAAGTATTCCAAGTTAAAGTGTGTCCTAAACTGGTGGTAATTTCACTGGGCTATTAACACACATGCAAATGAACACACATACTCATGCATGTAACATGTACACAATCAGTCATCCAAAATGACCCACTATGAATTAAAAAATATATACTCTTGAATGCCAGTTTTCATTCTTTCATAGCAAGAATTTATTCCATTTGGATTTTTTCTTCATATTTCACTTCTCGTGAACTCAGAAATGTAAATTTGTTTATATTTCTGGGTTGCCTGCCAAAAGAGGTCAGTGAATTAAGTGTCCCTTTCTGTAAAAGCACCTAACACCTAACAGCCAGGTGAGTCAGCAGCACAGCTCTGCAGCACTGGGTGATATACTCAGACCTGATGATGTATAACACCACTGGACAACTGAGTATTGCACCTCCAAATGGAATAGAAAAAATGACCCTTCTTTCTTCCACAATCTGAAGCTAAAGACCAAAGAAGAAGATGATGATAAAACTAAAAGCTTCAGTCCAAGCACTGTAAAGAGTCAGAAAAGAGAACAAATGCTGAGGAAGTACTCTAAACATCGAACAAACATCTATGTTATCTTTAGCTGTGCTAACACAGACCGATCCCACAGGTAGATACAAACTCCAGCGCAGCCTATAACACCAGTTATACAACCCTGGATTACTACTAGTTCTGCATAGAGTGCATGGAGTTTACTATAACATCTTGCCGTGTCTTTGTGTGCTGTGCTCCAACTGTTCTAGTAGCACCATTATCATTATTAGTTCTAACATCCCCTAAACATTTTCACTGCCTCATCTATTTTACGACTCTTGCAGTGAATATATTCCATTATGATTAGTAAAACAGAAGTATTTAGAGAAGTATTTATGGATTAAATTCTATTAAAATTTTAAGAAGATATTTCTAACAGTGCTTGTTTATTGTATGAGAAATACCAGCCACAACAACAAAACCAAGAAAAGCAGAATACACTGACTCCAGCTACCTCATACTTATTTCTTATTAAAACTCTCATAATAACTCTGCTGAATTCCAGTCTAAATACACATAAAGAAGTCTGAATTCATGTACACAAGTTGAAAACAATGGAGCTATAGTCATTTACACCATTTCAGGATTTGTCTCACATTATGTTAACACATCAAGTATTTTTCAGTCCTGACTTGGAACAGCAGGTGTTGTTCCACAAATCATGAATTATACTCAATTACTTTTGTTTTCTGTTGTGAATTATTTTTCACTGAGGATTACAATAAGAGTAAGTTTAAATTAAAACTTAATAGACAATAATCTCATCCTAGGTAGAATGGCTTGAGTTACAAGTAGCTTCACTGGAATCAACAGCACTGATCTCCATTGCCTTGTAATGTAAGTTGTATCTTTCCAAAGCAGACAATGGACACTTTATACTCATTTAGTACTGTTCTGTTAAACAAGTTTATAACAAGGCAGGTCTACCACAGTCTTTCTCTACTACCTGTTGAGGGTTAACTCTGCTGGGCAGATAAGCACCACACAGCTGTTTACTCATTTCTCCCAGCCCCAGTGAAACAGGGGATGAAGAAAGGAAGGATAAAAACATGAAAACTTGGGAGTCAAGACTAAAAAAATAACAATAAAATATTTAATAAAGGAAAGACAAGCGGAAGAAGAGAGAAGAAAACAAAAAAAACCCTGCAGGTGTTACAAAACAACCACTGACCATCTCCCATGGGTATACCAAAGCCCAGCCAGTTCTGCAGTGAAAGGTGGCTAACCTCCCTAAAGCCCCCTCTTGTCCTTTTTATTGCTATTATGCTATATGGTAAGGAATATCTCTTTGGTTTAGCTGGGATCATCTGCCTGGTTGTGTCCCCTCCCAGTCTGTTCTCTGGAGTGGGGCAGAATGAGAACCAGAAAAGGCCTTGATGCTGTGCAAAGGCTGTTTAGCAAAAGCTAGAAGATTAGTGAGTTATCAGCATTGTTTTGGCCACAAATCTAAAATATAGCACCATATGAGCTCCTTTGAAGAAAATTAACTCTATCCTAGTCAGACCCAGTGCAACCAGGTATTATAAATTGGAATAATTCTTCTGATTTCATTGCATTTAAGATGGAATGATAATAACTGGTGACTGAAGAATCTAGTTTACACACTTCAGTGCTTACCTCTGTGTTGTTTGAAGCTATGCTGCCTAAACTATGATATTTAAAAATAATTATCATTTATTCTCTCTTCTCAGTTTAAACTACTATTAACCAATTCCTAATCAAACTGTGGAAGAATTACGACTTTCATGGGTGTTCCAAAACATCCTGGCACTTTTTCTGGAAAAAAAACAGTCAAATATCTGTGGTGATAGATTACATGTATACAGCAAATGAAACATACTGCACGCTTTAATTTCTGCATGTCTTAGCATTGCTAAAGAAAATCCAGCAATTCTTGAAACTTTTGATGAACACACATGTTCACTAAGAATATAATTTAAGTTTGTTTCCATGATACTTTTGAAACATGGAACTAACTTAGCAGTTCTGTGCCATGCTATGAAGCACCAGTGATTGGTCTTCTCTGAAGGGCAATCTGGGCACATGGGTCCACCCCAGCTGACTTCACAGACCGTAGGACATGAGCCACGCTGAGAAAAGAAGGGCCACGCTGCTAACATAGGTCTTTCTCATTTCTAGCTATGAACACAAATAGGAGAGAGATCTAAACTGAATGTTGGTAACAAGAAAAATGGACCCAGCACCTTAGAGGGGCTGTTGGTGGTGGTGTGGGCAGAGTGCTATGAGGATGTGGTAATTCTTCTTCCACATCCTAATTGGATTGTGTACAAAGAAGTTGTTCACAGGGGCTCCACCACACCTCCCAGTACTTCCAGCTTCTGGGTTGACTCACACAGGAGTAACTGTATTGCTTTTACACCTACAGCAGTGTCACATCTCTGTCTCTGTGGAAGGCCACTGGGAGAAGTCCTGCAGCATTACTGCAAATGAAACCTAGATTTCAAATTGCTTACAGATTTTAGGAAACATTAACCCTTGCAATGATCATTGTTTCTAATAGAAGAAAAGAGGCCAGCTATAAAGGCACTGCATCACCTTACATAGAAATACACCTTTTGCCTATCTTTTGCCAGCTGATGGTTGGAGCCCAAAATACTCCTTTAGTATTAATTTTATGTTTAAGTGGATTATTGTTGTTAATCCCCAGCTTGAATAGAAGCTTGATGTCTATCAAATATTTCTCCTAACTGTGATCAACACTGTAGAACCCCTAAGAGTTCCCTTTTTATTGTAGTCATGTAGAAATACTATGGCCAGGCTTTCACTACTACATGTTGCTTATGTTTCTTTGACCAGTTTGTGCAGCTGTAATACTGTCTTTAGAATAAAATAAAATAAAAATTTTAAAAAAAGAATGTGATATACGTTTTAATTCAAAGTGGAACAGCATTTGTAATCAACTTCCCATTTACCCAACAACCAAAAGAACCCCAGCTCCCAAACTAGCAGTCTTTCTACTAACTGTTCACAATCCTTTATGTCCCATCCTTCTGCCTCTCCCTCTCCTGGTGGCAGGCACCATAACTCTACCTGTTGCATTTCAAAATGCATTCTCTGATTGGTCCCATTAACCATCATCAGTGAGACATTTAATTGCCTCTTCTGCAGTTCATCGACATGTTGGAATTGTGTTTCATTTAATCTATGTCAAACCCCTTGTCCTGGTTTTGTTAAAAACAAGTTTCTCTTTTAGTGAATTTCTCTCTCAGCTAAAGTCGTCTTGCTAACTGCAGTTTTCCTGAAAGTTAGGTACATGTTTTGGTAGACGTAGCAATGGAATGCAAGGTCATTGATAATGATGCATCCCACGAGATGTGCAAGCAGGAGGTGAACTGAAAATTGACCAGCTAAAGTATTCCACCCCATTCACGTCATACTTCGTATAAAAGTGGGAGATCACGAGGATCTTGTCCCTTTTCCTTATGGCCGACATTGGGAGAGGACCTTGCGAGTTGTCCCTGCGAACTGAGGCCTAGTGACAGACTGAATCCAGCTCCGGTTGGCTGCAGAGTCCAGTCCAGGACTTCGGGTGCCCACCCTACATCTGCCGGAGCAGTTGCTGGGACTTTCAAGATTGGTTTTGCATATTTTGTATTATTTTCTCTATTTCTATTAGTAGCATTAGTAAAACATTTTTAATTTTTCCAACTCTCTTCTCTCTGTCCTTCTTTCCCTCCCAATCGCCTGTCCTTAGTGGGAAGAGGGGAGAGGGATGGGGCTAAAAGGGGAAGAGGTGGGGAGAGGAGGTTAACAATACATCTGCCACAGTTTTATTGTCACCCTGCAATCAAACCACAACACCCCTACAGAAAATTCAGTTACTATACTTCACTTTTCTGTGTATTTTCTAGTGCAGTATGTGTTATAAAATGCTGCATGCTGAGAATTCTCAGGTTATAAAGTACACAACCAAATCATTGGTTAAAAGCTTTTGGCAATTGCTCATGCCTCTCACTCCTAATGCATCAGTTAAATCTTTGGAAGAAAATTACAATGCATGGAGATTTTAGAAAATCCACATGGTTTATTTGTTTATTCACATTTAAATGTAGAAAACAATCTCTCACATTATTATTCCTATTTAAGCCAGAAATCTCTCAAACTGTGCAGAAAAAGGAAAGGCAGTGTTACAGGAATTAATAATGCACCTAATATGAATCTCTTAGTAAAATTAAAGATGAAAGAAACAACATAAAAATAGCATGAAAGCCGAGACATCAAAACACAAAAGCATGGGCACTCTGAATTCAGACTGCCATTTCACTTTTATTACAAATCTTTTGTGCCTAGGTGTTGTAACAAAGGACTACACAAATCCAAAGCACTTTTGAACCAAATTCTTACATCCTTTTATGAAAAAAAAAAATATATATGTAGTTCAAGAAGTTTATTAAATACTCAATCACATACCAGTAACTTACTGATGCAGGAAGGTAGTAGCATAGTATACTACTGAGGCTCTCTGGCACTTCATATTACAAACCCCTGTTTTCATAGCTTATAATTTTGCAAAATATTAATGATCTGGGCTGAAATTTTCTATGACAGATACCTGCCTGAGGTTGTTTCTTTGCTGGACAATATTCAAACAAACAACTGAACCATTTGGGGTAATAGAATTAACACACTAAAGTGTTAGCTACCTTATTTTATAAAGCTGAAGCATGCTTTGAAGCCCTGACATCATAGTTGTAGTCAGGGTGCTTTATACCATCTTTTAAAAATATATAGAAATTTGACTAGTTCTAAAAACTTGAAAAGAAAAATATTAACTCGTGCCCACATACTCTGGAAAAAAAGCGTGCTAGAACTTGTTTTGATCTAACACAGTTCTCGGTGCTGTGCATAGTATTGCACATGTTCTAGGCCTGAGTGACTGAGGATGCTGCACATTTTTTGACCATGTATGTGCCACCTCAGCTGAATGAAAGAGGACACTTTATCCCTCGTGGTTCCTGCACATCACAGGTCTGCACAACACTTGCTATAGCTTGCTTGTGGCTCAGCAGAAAAGGCTGGACCAGGATAATGTTAACTAGACACTGAACTAGAAGGCAAGAAATCAGAATCTCCTGTGTGGTTAATGAATATCCTGCTGGCAAAAAGAGGCTCAGAGTGATCAGTGTCAAAAGTAACCATTAAACTTAGTCACCTAATCTGAAACACCAACCTCCTTCTTTATTTCTGGAATGCTGAGTATCATAAATCTTACTGATCTAAGTCTATCTCATAGAGCAACACAATAGCAAGGTCATTTTTAAGGGATAGTGAGACTGCTGCTGGTAAGGAGATGCCACATTACTACTAATGTAATTACTGCCGAAGCATTCTATGTGCTTGATGACCTGGGTATCTATTTTGGTGAGAGAGTAATGGAGAAAAAATAAGCCAGCAACTGAATGAATGAATACTGATGGATGAGGATGATAACCTGGCAATAAATGACAAGGAAAACTGAAATACTTACTTTGTTTTTGCCTCACCCTTAGCAGGCAAGCCTACTCATAGCCCTTCACTCATACCAGCATGTTTTGGAAAGAAGGATGACTGGGTAACAACAGGCAAGTGATTCCTTGGAAAAACTGGATTATTCAGTCTATAGAGCCTGAAAAGATACCCAGGCCTGTAGAAGAGTTGGCCGATGTAATTATAAAGCTGTTTAGTAACTATTAAAAATCATGGCAATAACAGATGAAATCTGTGTTTAAAAAAGGTAAGGACAACTTGGGGAACTATCAGGTGGACACACTAAGTGCAGCCTCTGGTGGAAAGGAGGATGCATATCCTCCTAATATCCATTTATGAGCATGCAAAGGACAAGGCAATCAAGAACAGATTTACAAAGGCAAATCATACCTGGCCAACCTGATTGCTTTCTATGACAAAATGATTGACTGGGAAGATAAGGAGTAAACAGTTCCTGTGACTCTCACTCCACTAAGGTGGTGCTTTCCACCATGTTCTTTTTTGGAGGCTGAGAAAGTGTTGTGGGATAAACAGTCTCTTAACTGGATTGAAAACTGGCTGCACCATTGGCCTCCCTGGCAGTATCCAATGGCTTGAGGTCTAAAGGTTGGTAATGAAACAAGTATTCTAGGGTTTGAAAGCAGTGACAGTATAGTTCAATATCTTCTCCTGGATGATGAGGCAGAATGGTCCCTCAGGAAATTTTCTGAAGTGTTTGACACACCAGATGATACAGATTCAGCTCTAGGGGCCTTGAGAAGATTGAAGACTGGGCCAACAGAAGCTTTTTGAATCTGAAGAGGGAGAAATGCTAAATTCTGCATATGGGGTAGAATAGCCTCATGCGGCAGTACTGCCTGAGTAGCACCTCCCTAAAAGGACCTGAGGGTTACAGAAGACATCAAGCTATATATGAGCAGAAGTGCACTGCCAACATGAATAAGATAAAGTGCATATTGGGCTACACTAGTAGAAGTGAGGCCAGCACTTAGTGTGTCAATCTACACAACATTGACAAGGCTGCAACTGGAGCACCTTGTCCAGTTTTGGGCTCCACAGGTCAAAACTGGTGTCAAGAAACTGGAAATGGTCCATCGGAAAGTAAACAAGCTGTTCAGGAGCCTAGAACATATGCCCTACAAGAAATGGAAGGACTTATAAGTGTTCAGTCTGGCCAAGAGGAAGCTAAGTGACAATCCAAAAGCAGCCTACTACCAGAAGAAAGGTAGTTAAAAAGATGACACCTCCAAACTCTTCTTTGTAGTGGCAGATGATTTAGCAAGAAGTAGCTGTGACAAGTTACAGCTTGAGAAATTCAAATTGGACATTACGAAAAACTTTCTCATTATATAGAAAGCACAGCACTGAAGCAGTCTGCAAAGTGGTGAAATCTCTATCCTTGCTAGGACATGGTTAGAAAAAGCCACAGCTGATGTATGTCCAGGATAGAAATTAGCCTCACTTTGAGCAGGAGGTGCATTAGATGTACTGCCAGATATCCCTTCCAACTACTACTTCTGTGAAACTAGGACAGTAAAAAATCTCCTGCTGCTAAACCTTAGTACTTCCAAATAGTGTACTTCAGGAAATTTGAGTTGCCTAGGGATAAAAATACAGCTGGGAGATCATTACTAATAATTTCCATGAGTACATCTTCCATTATTAAAAGAACTAATTATGTTCACAGCTCCTTTTTCACTCCATTTCCACAATGAATTTTACTTGAAGAAAGATTCAATGAATTCTAACTACTGGACATCATCTATGGCAAGTAAATTTCTCCTCTGTAGAGGACCATCTACTACTAACATCTTATTCAAACTCTCTCTGGGCAGTTAGACTTCTTTTCAGGGTCTTTCGGTTTATACAGATGGACTGCTCTGTCAACATGATATTTATTAACACAGAGTTCTTCTAAGATGAAGAAAAATTGTGAATATAATCACCAAGGCAATAAGTAAATTGTAGCAATTTACAAGACTCACAGATTCCAAAATGTTAAGGTCAGAAACAGGGACGTGGGAAATCATCTGTCAACATAATGGTTTCACATAAAAAGTTATAATTGGATGAATCAACAATGCCACTCTGTTGCAAAAAGGCTTAGACCATACTGAAGAGTATAAATAGACAGATAGCGTGTAAACAATTCTTCTGTTCTATTCTGCTCTGTTAAAGCCACAGCTGGGTTTCTTTTTCCAATTTTGGCACCACAGTTTGTGAAAGACGTAAAATTGAAGAGAGCTCAGTAGAATAAGAACAACCAGTATTCTAGAAAACATAACTGCAAAGAAAACCAACCAACCAAACGAACAAACAAACACCAAACCTGAATGAATTATGATCATTTAACTTAAAAACAAGAGGAGACTAAAAGGGGAAATTCTTCAAATACAAAAATGCTGCACATAGGAAAAAAAGGAATAAATTATTTTCCTTAACCTAAAAGAAAAAACAATAAATGATGATTTAAAACTGCAAAAAACTTTAAAATTATGATTAGAACTTTAGAAAATAGTAATACAATGATAAGAATAGGGAAGTGCTGAAATAGATCTTCTGGAATATTACAGACTCTCGAACTGTAGAGACCTTCAAAACAATGTAAATGAGCTACCAGTACTAACAAAGATATTGCTGAGTAAGATGGCAGATTAGATAATGAATTTATGAAATTATTTATTTTTATTTTTCCTTTGACTATATGGAAACCAACGACTTTATTTGACTGCTCCAGAAAATACACTCAGTTTTGAACATTAGATATTGCAAGCATTGCATTACTCTCTGTATTTTTTCCCTAAGGGTTAATGGTTTTCTTTTTAAAAATATAGTGGTTTATTTTTGCTTTAGATTTGTTTGGGTTTCTCTTTCTTCCAGCTATCCTGTACTGGTGGTAATTTATCCCAGAACCATGGAAATTCATACTTTTTCATTTACACAGAGGACTTAAGAGAGGAGTTTGAATTGTGTGCCTCAAATATTTTCATACCGTAAGCATTTTTTACAAACTTCTGCTCACGAGCAAAAGCTATAATCAAAAAATTTAACGTGAAAACAAGAAATAATTTCTGTTTGTAGCAATTACTCAAAAAATACTTTTACTCAATCAATACATTTGATAAATAGTTGGTTTTTCATAATCTATTTGTGAACAGAAGGAAAAAAGAAAAGAGGAAAATAAAAAGAAACAATGTGTCAAAAGAACGAATGTGTCAAATAAATGATTCACTAAGAATCATGAGCCCAGTTACAGCTGAGATGAACATATGTGACTTAAACCATTTTCAGTTTAATTTACTACAGTCAGTTCTTCACAGACTCCTATTTATTAGTTTAATTTGTTTCTATAACCCTCAACTACCCACATAATAAGGCTTAATCATATTTGGTGAGATGAGGTTATCAAATCCAAGTTCTCTTATACAGGTGTCTCTGGGGTCGCAAGGAATTATCTGTTTCTGGTCTTGGAAAAGCATTTCATATGTCCATACTATGCACGACTGTAGTCATAAGCCCAGCTCACATGCTACTGTCAGGACGGTTTATTACAACAGCTACATTTTTTTCTTTTGGCAAATACTCTGTGTACCAAGAAATATATTACTCAGCCATTAAAAATATTTTTCAAGTCCAAGTTAAATTCAGCAAAAGTTTTCAGTCCAAAAATACTCAGTATTTTTGAAGATTGTAAATGTTTTTTTGACATTAGCATTTAGTCTTTCTAATTAAAGGAGAAAAAAGACCCTCATCTTTCAAAAGAACATTTCACTTTCCACCTACTTATGCTGCATATTTAATAATCTATCTCTTTTTTCAAGTAAAAAGTGCATGTTTAAAAAAAACACTCTTCAGGTCAAAAACCTTTGATTTAATAGAAAATTACTTTCATAGGTTAAATTTTTGTTTGGGTTGTTTTTCTTAATATCTAGTAAAGTTTTGAATACAGCACAACTCATAAGCAGCTTTTTTAAACTGAGCTAAAAGAATCACTGGCCACATCAGGGCTCTGTAATTGTGAATTTCCTCATATCCTGGACACGGGGTTACCATCTCAGCCTTAGGTGAATCTCTCCCTACAAAATGGTCACAGAACAACAATCTGTACAAGCTTAACCCAGGGAGCAGAGTCTCCGAAGGCCTTTTATCCCTAGAAATTCTCTCACACTCTGCAAATACATGGGACTGCATGGGCCCTGCTTTTACACCCAGAACTTCATCTATATTGTGGATATTATGCCCCCAAATTTGATGCCATTGAAAATATTATAATTCTTACAGCACTGTATGTGAAACTTCAGTGATGGTCTAGGGAACTGGTAAGCGAAGTGAAGTGAAATGAGCACGCAGTTATATTATTTAAATTCATTTCTGTTTGACAGTACCTCCATATCCCCTGTTTGTTGCATTTCAGTTACATGTCCCCTACAGAGATGTATTAACATCACTCGTTTCATTTACTGTGTTACACTGTCTCCCCAGACCAGCACTAACATTGTAGCACTACTATGTTTCATGTCCTAAATTACCATCTCACATTGCCAAAGAATTTTGCTCCTAGTAAGGAATAGCTATGTTCCCTATATTATTTGGCATCTAACTCTTCTAGTACAAATTCGTATCCCAGTAAAGTTCTGAACAATCCCCAAAAGAAACAGACTTGTGAGAATTACTGTGAACAAATAGACAGCCCTTGCCCTATATAACTGTTATCAGGCGACACAGAAGGTAAAGGGAGGTGAAAGAAGTAGGAATATTCCCATTTGCATAGGGCAAGTAAGCAGAACAGAGATTAAGGGATAGAGCCAATAATGGATTTAAACATCTAAAGCAGGATTTGGAGAAAATGGAGATGTTTAGGTAGAAAACTGTAATCTGAAAAACAAAGCAACAGCTGCTGCATAAACTTGGAAGCACTTAAACCCAAGAGAGACTGTAGATTTGAGTTTACAAGAGGTGAGCACTTCTCACTATAGGCATGCCTGAAGTTTTCTGAGTGTAAGCAGCACAGCACCTCTCAAGAGTGGCCCGCTGTGAACTCCTGGTAAATCCCCAGGAGTCCTCCCTGGGGCTCTGTGCTCTGCTCTGCAACACCAACCATCCACCACAACACAAAATCATGGTTTTTTAAGACACACCTGCCACAAATGGTGATGCACTTGACCACTCATTTTATAATCTGCAGTCAAATCAGAAGCCAGTTATCAGGAAAGTAGGATCCAGTTCTTTTTTCTGCTTTGCAAGAAAGAATGAAGCACCTATTTTTGGAGGAACATTCTCATCTCAAGGCTATTTCCATTTTTACCTTAAATAGTCTTTGAACTACAGGAACAGAAATAGAAACTCAGGTTTCTTTGCCTTCAGGTAAGTACTCTAATCATTTAGTTAAAAGTTTTGTGTGTGTTTTCTTGAATTATTTTCTTAACAAGGCCAAGGTTGCAACATGATGACTGGAGAATAGCCAGATAGCCTTTAGTGTCTGAACTATAATAGCAGATACACTTAAACTGAATGACAGAGATTTAAGTCACTGTGGATACACAGGGAACAGAACCCAGATTTTTCACAACTAAGATGAGTAACGTGACCATGTTTTAAAACAGAAAAGTGTTTCTAGTTCTTTCACTTTAAATAATAATTGATGGTACCAGCCTAGCTCTCACTGACATGACCAGGGTCACTAAGAGACTTAGTAGCACAGCTGAGAGTAAAATGAACCGGCACAAAACCAGTCTGGTCTCAAATAAGATTTTTTAAATTTTATTTTCAGTACATTTTTTCTGTACCAAAATCACACTAATTTCTGCCCTTTTTTTTTGATTTGTTTAGAGGGGAGATGGAATTTAAGGTGAATTACTATCATACCTTATGCAACTTATCCTGAGCACATGCAAGTCATGCTGCATCTTCTAAACTTAGGGATAAACATAAATATTGGATGGCTTTTTACTTCTGTTATTATTTAAGAAACAACACACCTGAGTAAAATGGGCTGAGTCTACACTCATTTATGCACTATACATAAAGTAGTTGGTTAAAAAGTTTAGTATGCTACATCTCTGAAAAAAACTTTTGTAAACAACAGGTTTGTATGAACATGATCACAAAACAAACAAACACAAAAAACACACACAAAAAAGAGAATAAGGTTAACCTACGAGGCTAATTAGGTCAGCCAGACTTCTAGCTGCAAGAACGATATACATGAATAGACACTGCTTGTATTTGAGACCCAAGGTCAAGTTTAGAGGCTGAAAAAATGTTGTTTGGAAATTATTACTGGAAATAGTATTGAATTTACAAGTTTAGACTACTCAATTTTTGTTGAGCAGAAACTTATTTTTAAAAGCATCACAGTGCAGCCTCGATTATTTTATTCAATACTTATACACCTTAGCAAATGGAACGAATTCTAATTGTATACATTTTCATTTCTCGGCATCTAAAGATGTATTCTTTCTTTGAATGCACACAGAATTCTCATTGGATTCAAAGGAAAATGTGTGCATGTATCTGGTGACAGCCTTTTGTGTATTATAGGCAGGATGCTGCTGGCCTGGCAGTGAAATTGATAGGAATTTTGAATGACTTAGCTCTCCAGGATCAGGCTCTGTATTTGAAAAAGAAAAATAGAGGTTAACTCCAAAAGGTGTTTATATATAGCAAGGTATGATTCCCCTACTGAATCTAGTTCTGTAACTCAGTCAACATCATAAACCATGAGAGTGAAGCTCGAGCATGTTATGAATAGCAACTGTCACACAGATTGAGTTTCTTTTTTGCTATCCAGTCAAGGGGTATTTGTTATTGCTTGTAATATTTAGAAAGTAGTTTTTGAGTTCAGGTATTGAAAGCCCCACAGATAAAAATATTTTATAAAATATTAACTAGCCTAATAGAAAGAAACATTGGGTGCTTATTTTATTTAAACATTTAATTTTCATGCGAGTCCTTCAGGGCAGCAGAAATATCATGCATATTATTAAAAATGAGCAGAATTATAATAGAATACAGTTGCAGAACAATGACTTACTAAAGGATCCTGAAGTACATATGAAAAATGACAGGGATAAGAAAATAATCCTGTTACAATACATGCAGGCAAATTGTAGGTTGCCAACAGGTTTTCAATTGAAAAAAAAATTGAAAAGTGTAGTGGACAACCTCTCTAGTTTTAAAGGGGAAATGCAAGAAATCTTTATGTCTTATATTGGAGAAAACATTTTGCCTTTTGTCATTCAGGAGCCTGGAAAACAGCTAACGATATAAAAATAATTATTGAACCAATATGCACTTAGATACGTATATATTAATTATTTCTCATTAGATCATTTAGGGACAGGGCTAACACGTCATTAGTGGAGAGTCATACACTGAAACCGTCATTTTTGTGAAGAACTACTAATTTACTCCTTATAGTCAGATATTTCTATAAAGGCTTCCAGTCTAGAAAAGAAATTAGGCAAATTCTGCCTGCAGCTGTAAAATAAATGTAAGTTGAAGAAAGATATCAAAAAGTTGATTTGCCATGTGACAGTAGTCCATCTATTAAGATTGCATTAGAAGACAGTTACAAATACTTTTTTTTTCTTTTTTTTCAGTAAGAACTTATTTTCTAAAGCAACACCAGTTTCTGGGGATATTTTTTCCTGTACAAACATTATAACGTCATCTTTATTTTAGATTTATTTGTAGCTAGAGCTAGAAGAGACTATGGGAGTTTTCCTACTAGGCTGCCATTATCCTCCTTTTATAGAAGGAACAATGTAACCTTCTTTATTAAAGCCATGTCAAAATCATATATTCAGAAGGGACCAATACTTGTGACTGTTTCCATTTCAGAGCACCAGCTCCAGAGTGCCAACACCTTTAAAAAAGATGTTTTTCATCTGGCACATATTCAACATCTTGTTACAGCAGTGCTGTAAATTTAATCTCACCCTGTAACTACATGATCACAAGATCAGCTATAAAAGAAGTTTAAGGAGTAGGTTGTTGGGGTTAAAGTTCGCTATCAATTGGAATCCTCTTATTCATGATTAAATATAATATGAAACTGCATCTTTACTGAAAATACCCGAAACTCTGAATAAAAACTCTCACACTATACTGAACCGACTTGAACCAATATATAATTTAATTAGCAAATTTACAATGAAACTTACTTTGCCAGAAGCTTTCAAACACATTGACACTGAAAAACAGATTCAGTGGCTACAATCACTTAGCGAGGCTCACCACATGGCTAGACCATATTTTATATTGTTTCTTTAAAAAAATAAAAAGCAAAATAAAATTGATGTAAACATTTAGACTATATTCCTGAATGAAACAACAGCCCACATAAGTGTAAATATTCTGTTACAAATAAGCAAATTTTCCCTATTTGTGGTCATGTCTGCTTAGAGGGTTTTGTTGTTCTTTTGTTTCTTCTGTCTCTATATGAAAATGGTGGCATGTCAGAGCATTTTGGAATGTTCAGAGTAACATTGAGAAGGAAATAATCATAGAAATACAAGGATCAAGAAACAAGATTCACTGTTAATTGATCTAACTTTATGCTCATCAACATCCAATTCTGCAAAAGTTCATAAAGCATATTGTAATCCTGGGGAAGGCTTCTTTGCATATCATGGTAGGGAATTTGAGATTAACCTCGCGCTCCCAAAAAAAAAAAAAAAAAAAAAAAAAAAGACTGTGCATTCAGTTTCCATTCAGTGTAGAGAGACAGACATCTAAATGAAAATCTAGTCCCTCAGCTATTTTTCTTTCATACTCCAGTGAATGAATATGACACTACTGTCAGGGCCCTGAGTGCACCAGCAAGATCTACAAGCTCTTCCCTCGCCTCCTCGGGGTTTGCTGCCTGTGTTCAAGATCAGCTCTGATAAGATGAACCTCAGATAAGATGTCTGGGAGAAAAACAAAGTTAATGATGAAGAGCTTTGAGGAGGCGTGGATGGAGCTTCAGCCCCTGATGTGGGAACTGTATGGAAGCTCTGGCCCACGCATAGGCCAGGCTGCCTGTGTTGGGGTGGCCTTGCATGGCTGCTGTGACCTCCTGGCTGGCCCCAGTCCCCAACCCCTGCTCTGCTCCTTTTGCCAGGGCACTGGGGGGCTGCACTTGGGGGTCAGGGCACCCCCATTTTCCCACACTCTGCCTGTGCCCGGCACCCTTCCCTGCTGCTCCCTGACAGCTGAAAAGTGACGAGGCTTCCCCATTTGGGATCCTTTCTATGTAACCATCTTCCAAAGATAAACATGTTTAAAAGGAAGGTAGTTTCTTCCCATCCCTCCTCAAAATCTTTTCTACTGTAATATCTTTTTGGTTATATCACTTGATCAGGAAGCAGAAACTAAGTCTGGGGTCTTCACAAGTTTTATTTGACAAAAAATATACTTGGTCATGCTTCACCTCTCCTTCAGGAGATAAGTCTAAACAGTTGCCTACACAGGGCCAGGTCACAGGTCCAAGAACCAGCACAGTATTATTCATACTGTTAATGGATAGCACGGCATTTGAAAAGCTTTGGCACTGGTCAGCTGCTGTTCTTCCATACAGGTTAGCAATTACAATGCATTAGGAATAATTCCTAACAGCAGTTTGGATTCAGCCACCCAGTTTTGGAGTTTAGAGAGTTCAGCTGGACAATTACATCATCATAACATACATCAGGGCCAGAGAACAGCTCCTGGCCAGTTTTACTTACAAGTGACCCTATGAATGCAAGAATCATGAAGCCACTAGGAGCCAGTAGAAGAGCAGAAAAGAGGCAAAGGGCAAAAGTGTGTCCACTATTATCTTCTTGACTAAGTTCTCACAGTTTATTCTTCACCATCACTGGATAAAAATGACAGCAGCTGTCCATAGCTCAAGGATCAAAATCTCAGAACTCTCCCAGACTAATTAGATGTAGAAACTGTAGCTATGTAGTGTGCCTGCTGCTATGCAGCTGGCAGAACACACTTGAACCCAGAATATCCCAGATCTGGGCATTATGGCCTTGCCTTGGTATAAGGACAATATGTATGCAAAGCTGTTTGCAAAAAGTGAGTAAGTCTACCATCTACGTAAATTGTGGTCCAGATCACAGGTTTCTCAAAGGACTAATATTTTATGTCTCTGAGGCCTTAGGTACACTGAGACAGCAATGAAGGCATAGGCACAGAAGAAGTACACATGGAGTATGCTACTTTAGAGAATTTCAGGGGAAAAAGATCCTTCCTGGTACCCTTTATGTCTAGGTGCCTATGGGCAGACCAGATTACAATCTGAAATAGAGCTGAGTTTCTGGGCATCTGAGATTCAACCTTAACAGAATCATGAAGGAAAGATTTCTACAGTCTAGAGAAAGTTTGTAATACAGATGAAAGTTCCCACCATTATCATCACTTTTTTAAATCTCTGGTTGTTTACTGAAACATGTTTTCCTAAATTTGTTCCTAAATTTTTCTGCACAAATGTTCTCCACTCATTCAAACCAACAGAGATTTCAGCTCCACTTTTAGCAACAGGGGTCCAAGGCTCCAAAGCTCAGCTCAAAGCAAGATGATAAGAAAATTTAAAAAACAAGGTTTAAAAAATAAGCTACTGAGTATCCATGTTGTTACATATTTTAAGAGTTTTCTCTATATTAAATTAAACATAAATGCAACAGTGACAAAATGCCGAGGATGGAAAAGGCACAAAAGGAAAAAAACAGCAAAGGAAAAATATAAGTTCACTTCCTCAGAGAAGACCAGGACGGAAGCAGAGATGATTATGTTTCCTATGCTCAGAATGAGGAAAACATTGTTAAGGCTAGTAACTACGGACTAGGGTTAGTAACGTGACATATTTCCATGTTCTGGTGCAAGAAGAGATTATGACCCTTGTTAATGAGGCTGAAGCTGGTCAATGGGAGTGTGAACAGAGTGACGCTGCACTGCCAGTGCCACAGTCTAAGAGCAGTCAAGCCTGCACTCACTGCCTTGATAAGAAGCCTCCATGAGCTCCCAGAAGTAAAACATCTGAAGGAGATGATAAAAATATTAAACAAAATAGCTCAGGCAAAACAAGGATCTCCAGTAGGCTATGGCCCTGCAGTTCTGTGGACATTGTGTACTGTTTTTGTAACATCCTCCAACATCAACAGAAGCCTTCAGACTGAGAGATATATTGCAAGCCGTTGATTTACATAATCTCTACCATTTTTCCGTAATGTCCTTTAATCATAATTACACGTAAGTATGCTTATAAGTTGTGAGGTTTTGTTTTTTTGGTTTTTTTTAGGGCAACTTCTTGACGCTTCACAATTTAAAATTGGGATTGAAGAGAAATTGAGAGAAAAGGTCCTTCTGGAGGGATGGAGGTAGAGCATGAAGCACTGATGAAACAGAGTGTGCAGCCAAGAGACCTGAAATGGAATGAGAAAATAGGTGTGTTGAATGGAAGTCATGGTGAGATGTGGATTGTAAGGGATTTTAAGTACTTCAGTAAGAGGTGGAACATCCTTATTCAAGCAGACTTGCAAAAGCATGCAAGACACAAAGAAAATGGTTAAAATTTGGCAGGAGATAGTCCACCTAGTTAGAAGTGCAGAGCCTTCTTTAGAGCCTCCTTCCTTCTGCACCTGCAGTTTACTGAAGCAGTCTGTTCTCCACTATTCTGCATGCAAAAGATTAAATAATGTTTTGTTTGCTTAGAACTATCTAAAAATTACTCTACGTAGCCTTGATGATTGGCAAATGTGGGAAGTGCGAACTGTGCAAGTGCAACCCAAAAAGATGTGCAGACTTTAAATGGGAAAAATATAAAGTGTTTAGAAAACCGAAACTGTTGGTAAAGGCTTACAGAAAATGGCCTTCAACTTGGACTAGCTTTAACAATGAAACACATTAACAGTTATAAAAAAAAAATCAAAATATTTAAGCACTGTTTTACAGCCTTAACACTAAACCTATTAGAATGTTTTCAAAATTTAATTTAAAATGTTGCAGTTGGTGAAGGTCATGCCATAAAAGAACATATAATTTCTGACAATCATTAGAAAAGCATTTACACAGTTTCAGAGATTAATAACATCCATCTGTTATGCTTTGTCCTGTGAAATGTTTAAGTGCATATATTAGAAAATAATCTTTTTTTATATTTTTTTAAATTCAAATTCTCTCTACAAATACTGAATGCTACATCCTTAACTGCTGTAAATCAGCTTAATTCCTGTGAATCTCAGGCTGTAGCCCCTGGGTTTATGAGACATGGAAAGTCTGTAACCATCAACAGATTAGTATAACTGCCACAGTGAAAAATAACTAACGTCAGTCTTTGAATACCATATCACTAAATGCACTCATTTTTTCTCTTCCATTTATGTTGTGATGCCTTTGCATATGTTAAAAAATAATGAGAACAAAAAATGCTCTAGAAATACAGCTATATAAATATTTGAATGGAAAAATAAAAGGGTCATTCAAAGTAAACACATCTAAGAAACTCAGTATTTGACTCATATGAACTTAGGTACACAACTTGTACCCTGAGAAACTGGAATTCACTATATTTATTTAAGGATGTATGTCTCTCTGTTATGAGAATAAAGTGATGGCATTTATTGTTCTCAGTTAATTAAGCCTGAAGACTGGAAAAAGGCCAGCAGCGAAGAAAGATATTATCCAAAAACACTGAGAGCAGAAATACTTATGTCTAGATGAAAAAGCTATTTCCACTATGAAGCAAGTAGTAATGAAAATGGTACTTTAATATGATTCACATATGAACCAAAGAATGTTATTAGACTTTTTCATGAAGTGTCTTTAAATATTTAGATTCTCACTTTTCAGAAGTTTGCGTGATTAGAGCACAGGACTAAGAACTCAGAACTGGGTTACAATCCTGTCATTGACACTGCCTCCCAGAGAACTGGTGGACAAATGAACTAATCATTTCCTAGTTTCCTTTCCATAATGTGCAAAATTAGAGGTAAAAGTGTGTATTGGTATTAACTACTACAGATGACAGATTTTAAATTTTAAATGTTTTAGGAAGGAATGGACTGCTACTGTCAGGCAGTCTCATTTTTTACCTAAGACAAGTCATAGCACGTCTTCTAGTTACATCTGAGGAAAAACCCATGATTGCTGATGGTGAGACAGGCACCTCCTTAGAGCAGTTCGTGCCTCCCCAAACTAGGTTGTGCAACAGGCGAGAGGAGCAGCGCTTTGGAAATGCCCCGTCTCTCCTGACCATAGGGAAGCCCAGAGGACCAGTTTAGACTGCACAGGTACCACCTGAGGTTGGTAAAGCCAAGTGAAGGCCATCGCACCTACAGCCCCGAGGGACGGAGCAACTCTTGGACACCTGCAACCCTCCACCTGAAGCCTGGGCGGGATTTTTTTAACGGTAATTACTTTTTTTTTTTTTCCATTTTTATTTCTTTTTCAGTGCGGGCGTCGGTCGGCAGCGGCATACCGCGGTAGGTACTCTCTTTAACCTCCTTCCCACGGGGAAGCCCCGCTTGCCCGCACCGAGCCACGGACACGCCGCGGCCCCGGGGCCGGTCCGGGGACGCCCGAGCCGGCCGGGCCCTGCGAGGCGGCGGGGCCCGGCCGGGCAGTGACGCCGCGGAGCCCCGTTGCCGCCGCCACCGGGCGCGGCGCGGCGCGGCCAATGAGCGGGGCCGGGGCGGGCTCGGGAGCGGCGCCGCCGGTACTTAGGTTCGCCGGAGGGGCCGAGCAGCCCACAGCGGAGCGGGGCGGTGCGGGCGGAGGAGCCGGGCGCGCAGCGGGGAGGACGGAGCTCACCTCCTCTGCAGCGCCCATGGGGACAGGACGACTTTAAAGGAGTTTGGGAGGGTTTCTAGCGCTGGGAGACCACGGGTACGGAGGAGGGCGAGAGGGACCCCTGGGGTGGGGGGGGTTGCTAATCGCTTGCTGTTTGCCTGTTCCTTGCGGAGTCCCGGCTGGGCTGCGGGGATCGGGCAGGCAGGTGTGCCAGCTCCGAGCCCGGGAGCTCCTCCAGCCGCCTCCCCGCGTACCGCGCTGCCCAGCGCGGCTCGGCTGCGCGCAGGCGGAGGGAAGCGCTCGGGACCCTCCGGACCAGCCCCTCCCCGCCCCCAGGAGCTCTCTCTCCTTGCAGAGCGGGGAGCGGAGGCTCCTGGGGCAACTCCGGCCCCCCACGCAGAGCTGTCAGCCGGCGAGGAGCCGCCTTTTCCCGCGGCTGTGGGGAGTCGGGCGCTCCGAGACAGCGGGGCTCGGGCAACCCAGCCCGGCCCGGCGAGCGCCGATGAGACGGGGATCTGCTCTGCCCTGCATCCCGAGGGCAGGGGGAAGGATCCGCGCTGGGAGTTTCTCCCTTGCACGGGCTGCCGGGAGGGAAGGAGTGGGGGAGGGCTGGGGAGTTAGGGCGGAATCACTGAAGTCTTTTGTATGTGCCTTGATTTTTTTTTTTCTTTCTTTCATTCCTTCCTTCCCTCCGTTTGCACTCTCCTTCCCTTTTCTTGTTATCTCTGTCCCTGCCCACCCCACCCTTCCTTCAGATCCAGCAATTCCTGCCCTCGCCTCGCCCTGTCATTGATGGGAAATCAACTGGATCGCATCACCCACCTGAATTACAGCGAGCTGCCGACCGGGGACCCCTCGGGGATCGAGAAAGACGAACTGCGCGTCGGGGTGGCTTACTTCTTTTCGGATGAGGAGGAGGACCTGGACGAGCGAGGCCAGCCAGACAAGTACAGCGTGAAGGGCTCCGGCAGCCCTGGCCAGGAGACGCCCACCCACCACCTCCACCACCAGCTGGTGCTGAACGAGACCCAGTTCTCTGCTTTCCGTGGCCAGGAATGCATCTTCTCCAAGGTCAGCAGCGGCCCCCAGGCTGGGGACCTCAGCGTCTACTCGGTGTCAGCCCTGCCTGCCCTCTGCAAGCCGGGGGACCTGCTGGAGCTGCTCTACCTGGGGCCGTCGGAGCACCCGCCGCCGCACTGGGCAGTGTACGTGGGCAGCGGGCAGATCATCCACCTGCACCAGGGGCAGATCCGCCAGGACAGCTTGTACGAGGCGGCCGCGGGCAACGTGGGCCGGGTAGTGAATAGCTGGTACCGCTTTCGCCCGCTGGTGGCTGAGCTGGTGGTGCAAAACGCCTGCGGGCACCTGGGCTTAAAAAGCGACGAGATCTGCTGGACTAACTCCGAGAGCTTCGCCGCCTGGTGCCGCTTTGGGAAAAGGGAGTTCAAAGCCGGAGGGGAGCTGCAGGCTGCTGCCGGCACCCAGCACCAGCAGCAATACTATCTCAAGATCCACTTGGCCGAGAACAAGGTGCACACGGTGAGGTTCCACAGCTTGGAGGATCTAATACGTGAGAAGCGCAGGATCGATGCCAGTGGCAAACTGAGGGTGATCAAAGACCTGGCTATAGTGGATGAGAAAGAATAGGGAGTAGCAGGGGTACATGGCTATCTTCCTTCTGCCCTGCCTGGGGGGACCAGCTTGCCACAGAGCCAGGAGGCTGCACCCTCTTTCCATGGGACAAGACTGGAAGCAGAATCCATGGCAACATTCCAGAAAACCAGCATTCTTTACACCCATAGCCAGTGTTTTGTTTGGCTTTCAATGGCATTAATGCTGAAAGAGCGAGAGAGGAAGAAATGAGGGGGGAGGTGCAGGAAGGCTGTTCTCAGAGTATGTGGACAAAGTCTCTCCTGTCAATTGATGTTGACCATTATAGCAACATGCCAATAAAATTTCAAATTGAAATTTTTTTTTATTTTTATTTCATGGCTTTAATCCATGATAAGTTTTAAACATCTGGGGCCATGGATGTGGATCTAGCTAAATGAGTTTCTAGCTAATATTTGCCTTGCAGCCAACGAAAAGCGTCAGTCATATTTTGCCAGCTGGGGAGGGAAGGGGATGTTGGGGGTGCAGGGGTAAATGCCTGCCTGTTTGTTTGTTTTCAACACTGTTGCTTCAGCCTGTAGCTGCAACCCAAATTTTGTCCCAGCCAATTCTGGCAAGATATTAACAGGGGAAAATGCTTTCACATTTCTGGTTAGAATCTATCACATTTAAAATATTCGTTGTCTTTGCTTTCTGTTTGCAGCTCTCTGCTAAATATCATAATGCATAAGCTCTTTCCACCTCTTCCCCCTTCCCACCCTCCTTACCTTTTTGTTCTTTTGGAAAAAAAGTTGCTGAGCAGCTGTTTTACTGAAACTAAATTCACTGTTTGAAGGAAGTGGTGTGTTTTGGAGAACAGTATACTGAGTGTTGCTCCTCGAAGATCCAGCCTCTAGGATCTCATGCCTGAGCTGTGGATTTGTATCACTGTAGTGATTTTCACTGCACCACTGCTTCAATACCTCTTCATGCACAGATCAACAGAATCCTGAAAGAAACACAATAGATTTGAATTCTGCATGTTGCCTCTTTGAAACTGCAATTTGTTGCATATTTAGAGTTCCACTTAAAGAAAACAAATGTAATGTGGCCAAATTCATCTTGCATTTCAAATTTCAAGCAATGAGAAATCTTATTCAATCTAAGTTTAGAAATCCACAGCTGCATTTAAAAATGTCTTTTGATGTGATGTGAGCAATGCCTAGTCTGTATTTCAGATTCTGTTCACTCATGGCTTAATTCTAAGTCTTGAAGCAAAAGAACAGAGTATTAAATATATATTTAAATAATCTAAACAAATTAAGTATACTGGCACATTTCTAGATCTGTCTTTTTTAAATTATTATTCTGAGCTGCATAAAATTTGTAATAAGCATTTTGTCTTTGCATGGTTCAGTACTGGAAAGAAAATGCATTTGTTTTTGTCCCCTCTTCCTACATCAATGTCAGATGGCAGAACAGAAGTAATACCCCTCTTCTGTATATACAATACACTCCACCCCCTATCAATGTACTGTGTCCTGGCTCCTTTTTATATTAAACAATGTCATGAGCAACCTTGTTGCAACAGTAATTTCATTTCTACAAAGCATTTACCTCCTATAGCTGAAGCTGTGAGGGTGGAGTGTACTTAACCATAGTGAAAGTGTCAGCATAAATATATATTAAAAAAAAAAGTATCTGCACCCCTTTAGTGAAGGTCATCTAAGTGACTTTGTGTTTGCTGATACGCTTGGCGAAGTTATGTGGTAATAGGCAGTGTTACTTTTATCCCTTCCCCTAAAGTACTTCTGTTACTACAACATAGGGTAAAGATGTGAAAACTGTGAATTGTCATAACTGTCAAATTACTGCTGCAATATCCTCAAATTACAACACACTTTTTTAATAAAAGTGTAGTATTTTAGCTTTATATTTGCAATAGTTGCTTTCAGATAATGATAGCTTTTTCCATAATATGCACAGAGTCCTCCACATTGTATTTGTGTATCTTAATTATTATACTGCATTAGATCTCCCAAAATGTCTGTTAGAACTGATTTCCCTATATCACTTGGTGGGAGCACTGTGGAATTGCAGAAGGGCACTGGCTTTACACCCAAGCATTTACAAAAAATTAAAACTTAACTTGTAGGAGAAGGAAGGGTGGGCAAAAATGTTTTATTTTAATTTCCCCTCCAAAAAAATAGGCATTAGAGAACTGAGGTTGGAAGAGGCAGGGAAAATTACATGAAGAGGGAATAAATAACAATGTTTTCGAAGACAGGAAGAATGAGGTAAGGTCACATTATTTTTGATTTCTGGAATGCTTTTCTTTTTCATATTGCTCTTAGATGAATAATACAGGACCAGAGAGGATCTTTGCAAGAACAGCATTGCATGTCCTCACTAGTGAGAATTTAAAACATACTGGCTTTAAACTTTTCACTGTGCTTTCTAAATATACCATCGCTCTGTCTAAACAGCCATTTTAACTCTGGGTTTTTTGGTAATGATTTACTAACTTAGTTCATAAAAACAAGTTTTCCTTGTTTTACCTAGATGTAGAATAGTATTTTGTAGTATATAAAGTGATAAGAACTAGACTATGTTCATATGTTCAAGCTCTGTTAGAAGACTTTGGCATCACTCAAAATTTATACAGATAAAGATAACAACAAAATTAGGGCCCCAGTCCTTTGCATAAAATCTGGAGAAAATGTATTGGAAAAATTCACAGATGGTGTTAACCTGGTATATATTATTGCAATGACTATTTTCAAGTAGCAGTCTGTTCTTAACAACAAAGTTACCCATACAGATTTTTTTTGTCTTTCACTAGTTTTCAGTCCAGAGTTACTGACATCAATTTGGTCCTGATTCATAATCCATTGAAGTTAATGGAAAGGCTCTCACTGACTTAAACGAGCTTTGGATCAGATTTTATTGTTTAGGAAGTGGTTAAAATTTGCGGACCTTGAGAAGTGAGATTTAAGATGGCATTTCAGAGACCAGAAGGGCCACCTTTCTGACATGGGAGACAGTGGAAGCACGCAATTCCATGAAAATAGGGGAAGGAAACAGGCTTGTTCTGAATCAAGCAGTATTAATCTGAGATGGCAGTAGGGAAATGGTGAAAAAGGCTGAGTGAAAAGTGGATATAAAAAAGTTGTTCAGTGCCTTGAAACAAGAAATGGCAGGTAGGGGAGCAGTCAGCTGTGAGAAAGGCAATGATGTGAATGACTGACAGGTAAAAAATGTAATTGATTATACTCATCTTTCAGGATCAGTGACCCGCCTGAGTTAACATTTCCATTTCTAGCAGTAAAGATATTGACAAATTATATTATATCTGTGGAACCTGTTTACATTTTCCAGTCTAGCTTCCTAGGGTAAATATTTATATCCCACTCATTGCTCTTGAAGTACTGACTTGTAATATGACTGCAAATTAAGGATCCTTTGCATATCTTTCTTTTGTGTCACATTTCAAGCTTTCTGTTAGGAATTTGGGCAGCAGCTTTATAGAATCTCTTTTGCATAGATACAATTTTCTTTGTCTTTTCAAGATGCAATCTTTTGAATTGCTTTGAGGCTAACATTTTATTAAAAATTCAGTTCATGTCCTCTTGAAATGCAGAGCCTTTGTGAAATGTTCTGCTGTCATGACCAAAATGTCTACTGGTTATTGGCTGTGCATATAGGTAGAGGACTGTAAGGACTGGTAGCAAAAATTTTGCCTCCATCTTATGTTTCCAGGTTACTTTGTTTTCATTTGTTAGGATTTTTTCCCCTCTCAAGTCACTATGGTTGTATAAAATGAAAAAAAAAAAAAAAAAGGTCTAAGTGGATTTCAGATTGAAAGCAGAGTGTAACATGATAGAGCCTTCAGGGTGTGACAAGAAATGGCCTTTGGTCTGTGCTAGAGTGTGCAGAGTCTTAATTATCCTGCCTTATTTTGGTTTAGTGTCTTTCATATTCAGGTAAGTGACACGCAAAAATCTGTCAGAGTTTATAGACCTGTTTATGTGGTGCGTTGAACATCTGTAACTCCAAACAACATTGGCTGGAGTTGAGATAATGCTGGATTTCACTCGAGAAGTGGAGAATTCTGTGGGATCAGGTGCCTCATCCCAACCAGTTCCCAACCCTCTGTCTGCAGCTGCAGAGGAAGCCGTGGGCTGAGAAGGCTACTGCTAGTTTTAAGATTTAGTTGTTTTCTATGAAAGATTTCTACTAGGGTAGCTAACAGTCTTCAGTCCATAATTATACTTGCTGTGACTAAAAAGTTGTATGTGTTGCTGCTTATGCTGTGCAAACACTGTGTTTTCTGCTTTATAACTCAGGAGAAAAATGAAAGTCCCAGTCCCAAAGAATTAATCCAGAAATATGTAAGGAGATATGATTAGGATACCATACTAAGGGCAGTTTCACTGCAGAATTAGGGTCTAAAGGACAATAATATATGACCAGAGTGTGATCAAGTGCTGCTGTTAGTTTGTGAGTGTCAGTGTTTCCATGGCAAGTCTGGAATTTATTTGCTTACTTTATTATCATGAAATATTTAACTTCTCTGTACTTTGAGTTCAAATTTGATATGTAAAGCTGCCCCATGCTCATGAGTCCTCTGACACAATGTTAGTTTAATCTGTCAGATTTTTTTACAGTTTTATTGTAAAGAAAATTAATGAATACTGGGATCGGATACTTTACTGAACTGCCTGTAAATCAAAAAGAGGGTAGTGTAGATGTTAGGTTGGAAAAATGTGATGAACTAAGAACCTTCTGTTACTTGGCATATTGGTGGATTTACTCTAGATTATATAGATATAATCTATACAGATATAAACTACCAGTGCTGTATTTTTTTAAAGTGGTTGTGGCAATCTACATTATCTCTTTTGTGAAACAGTATTATCTTGTCTAAAGAATGCAAATCCCCCATGAAAGTCTATTTTTTTGTATATTGAAATGCCACCATGCCACTGAAATTAACAGGTACTTTAACCATATATACCTTTGAGAAATAAATCAGAATTTATCTTACAGGATTTAAGACTGAACAGCTAGTAATATGCACTTTCATGTCTTAATTTTAAAGATTTTGCATCAAGCACAATATGTTCAGGTGGATGTGTCCAGAAGAATCATAGTTCTTCCATCAGTAGAGGCCATTCAGATTGAGATGATGCTTTTATATGGTGACACTTTTTCCCTTATTTAAAAAATATTTTTATTTTGGCTTTGGGGGCATTTCTGATTCTGCAGATGATCCACATGTGTAAAACCACTTGCCTCCTCAAGTGTTTGCAGGATCAGCATCTTTAAACTAAAAGAAGATCTATCCTTTTCACATGGCATTTACTTTGGTCTAAAATCAAGGAATAGGACTAGCCAGGATCAAGACCTCAGCATCAACCTCCTATAGAATTCAATAGAAGGCTCATGTATGTGATGTCTACCAGAAGGGCCTTAATTTCATATTCCTGCTTGTACATATAGTAATCATCTATGCAAATTGGAATTTTCCTAGGTAGAGTGGGTTAATGCTTTTCAAACATCCCTTTGACTTTCTCTTGTGTGGGTAAATGTGTTGGGCACAAATAGAAAATCATAGTTTATGGGCTTAAGCCCCTGAAGTGCTGTAGAGATAATATAACATCTCTAGCTATTTTGACAAGAACTCCGGTGGAATTCGGAACCAACATGGGTACAACAGAAAAGGGTGGGAGAGTTTGCAGTTAAACTTCAGGCTAATCAAGGAAGACATTCAGAGCTAAGCCTGAAATTCTATTCTTTCTTTCTCTTCTCCAAGGTGCATGAGGGTTAATAACTGTGCACCCCTCACACATAAAATCATTCACACTTTGGAGATCCATGCTACTGCCTAGGCAATATAGGGTGAGTAAAATATGCAGTGTCTCATCATTCTTAAGTAGCAAATAACTTTTCACAGTTTAAACACTATTTGGTTACAGAGTGGCACTGGCAATCTATTTCAAAAAGTCATATTTTTAAGCTCATAAAGTAAGCAGCATAATGCTTATAAATGGGAGACCTTGATAATCTTTTTGGTAATTCCTGTACTGTAGAGGTAAGAGCTTGTTGCCAGTTTGTGTAAATAAAAGAACAATCCTGGTTCAATAAAATTATCATGGGATAGAATTTGCAAACAAATGAAACAATCAAACCCCAGGTTTAGTTCTGACATGACACTATCACTGTTGCAGGTAAATAAATGGCAAATATCTAACAGTGTGAGTGAATACCAAGTGCTGCATTGTGGCACTTCTTCACAGCAGAGTACTTTATGCCATAGAAGGAATATTCCTTGTATGTTATTCAACATGAGTAAACATATCACAATCTGGTCTCAAAACAGATCTTATTTTTTTTCCCTCTATATGTTCCTATTGTTTCCATATGCCCTTTCAGTCAGCTGAAAGCAATATAAAACAGAGTCTGAAAAATATACTAATTGTTTGTAATTATTTAAGTAGAAATGTATATGCATATTGATATATAACTAATAGATATACTTGTATATAATGCACATATGCATACGGTGTGCGTATATATTATACATGCACACACAAGAAGTATTGACTATTTTGTTAGCATTGGTTATAAATGGCAGTCATTTCAGTATGTATATTATCTGTGCAGCAGATGCATACCTAAGAATTAACTGGCAGGATTTTAACACTATTCAAATATTTGTTCTTTAGGGTATGCCATGGTCTTCTGACATGAAGAGAAGTGAGTTAAATATGTGGGGTCTGACATATTGCTACTTACTGGAGGAAAATTATCAAGGAGCACTACACTTTGCAATAACGAAGTACCCTCTTAGAATGAACTATGCTGCTACTGACTTGTGTATTTATGAATAAAAGTATGCTCCAGTGAAGTATCCATCCATCTTTCTCTTTGACATATTTTAATGGATGGCATCACAAAGCGGTTTTCATAATTTGAATGTTTTTCCCCTCACTGTAATAATTTGGAAGCAAAACACTGAAGTTAGCTGTGTTCTATTGCTCAAATGCTCAACTACTGTTGTATAGTTGTTCCTAAGTAAAGAGGTGGCTGGCATTGATATTTCTTGACTTTCCTCATTTTATCTTTCTTTGAACTAATACATTTCTTTCAAAAGCTAAATGGTGTGACTTTCAGAAATACTTACTGTTCATTTGACTATTTCCCCATTGAACTCATGGGTGAACTTTCATCAAAATTCTTTGGGCCACAGTTAAGCTAACTTCGACTGCTTTTAGAAATCTTGACTAATGGATACAAGGTGAAAATCAGCTCTTTCAAGGCCTGTGAGTGTTTCATGTGGACCGGATTGCTGAGAGTTACACTTCTGAGTCCGTGACAGATTACATTTCATTTCAAGAACTAGAATAGCCTAGTTATTCCATGTCCCCACCTATAAAGTATTTAACTCACCTGATAAAAGAATACAGATCTTTTTACTTATCCAAAAATCTTCCTTCTCGTCAAACAACCTGTGAGTGATATAACGCCCTTTTCCATGAACAAGCTCATTACTAAAAATTGCTGTTACACACTGTCAGAACCGAATCCTTGCCCAGAGAATATTGTCAGATGTTGTGGAAGAAAAATAATTCACTCGCCTATCCTGTTAAAGTCCTTTAATAAAACAATTTTATTGAAATCAGTAAATAAATGCATTGTTACTGAACCTAGTTCCAGTATAACAAATCATGGACCACCTTAACATTGCTGGTAATTAAAACATCTGACTGAGCATCAGCAACAGTTACTTTTAAGAAACTTAGATTTCATGTGAAGTTACATCTTTGTTGAACAGAGGTACCTTAGGTGAATGCAAGGACCTGTTAATGTTTATCATAGAGCTATATGATACAGCTCTGTTTATTTGATAACATGACACAGCCCTACTTTAGCTTTAAATTCAAACCTTGTTACGTGGTATGTCTACCTACCTGACAGGCTTTCTGGATTAGTATTTCCAGCCTGTGCTGACTTTATGCCATTGATTCTTCTGTTAGGTGTAATCAAAGGTCATTAATATTGAAAAGTTCACTTTAATTGAGCCATCAACTCATTTTAATTATGGCAATATAAAAGCGTGTCAAGTGATAGACCCTTCCACAAAGGGTCAGTTAATACGGAGATTCATCCTGGCAGTAATATTGCCTGGGACCCATTAGCTCAAGCTAAGGACTGTAAAGAATTTCTTACTTCTTTATCTGTCATTCAAGTTGAAGGAATAAGGGGAAAAAGATAAGCAGAAGAAAAAGATTCTAGAAAATGTCATGCTTATCAGAAATCTTCAGCTTTTATATTTATGCTTTGTATACAGATAAACTCAGAAACACGCAGATAAAACTTGCATTGTATTAGAAGCACCAATTATAGAAATGATACCCTTTAAATTTTGGCATGCTAGAAGCTTGCATACATATGCTGAGTAAAGAGGATAATCTTTTGCTTTTCCATTTCACAGCAAGCTAGCAACTTTCTTAATCCGTAGGAACCTAAAGTTGAGTTCACTGTCTGCTGATAATGTATACCAAGAGCAATAGAAATGTCAAATGTTTGCATACTGCAAGTGATATCAGTACTGAAAACCTATCTTCAGTTTCATTCTCCTGAAATCCTTAATCTCATACATACCTTTGAGCTTTTAATGACTTTCCAAAGAATAATGTCCAAGATAATGTGAATGGAAATAAAGCAGGGACATAAAAAGACAGATGAAGAATTTGTTTCATGTTCAGCTACAGACTGTCACATATTTTTTATTTCCTTGGAACAGGAATAAGATTTGTATTGATATTTAGAGAGCAGTTCAGTTTGTTAGATCCATAGACCCTTTTTTTCAATATTCAGGTGTACTTTACTGACATAAACAATGCTAAAGAAAAGGAAAATACACCATTTCAAGTTTAATAGAGTTGTCATATTGTCAGGAAAGCTCAGGTCATATTCTTTACCCTTTCCAAATCTTATATGAACAAGTTTCAGACAGAATAGCTCAAAACCATGAAAAATTTGATTTTCTATTAGTTTTGTTCATAATGATTTTTTTTTTACAAATATGACTAGTCATTTGTGGTGCCTCATCTTCTCAGTACTTCACTGAAGACCTCCCAAACTGATTATTTTTTTCAAACAATGTCAAACTTCTGCCATCTGAAAATGAAGCCCCTAAGCAGACTCTAGTCAGAAACTGAACAATGAAGACAGCTTAAGTGGAGCTTGGAAAATATTACTGATATATTTTAAAAAGCTTTCGCAGCTGTAATGTAAATCTTATAAAACACAGAATTCAAAATCGTATCCTACTAAACAGTAAATATGTTAGTATTTTTAAACATACAGGTTAGCACTAGTGTATTATACGTAAAATAAAGTAGCCGCTATGCAGTTTATCTTAAAAATGAACCCATTATATTTTGAATGTAAGATGTAGAGGTTGAAAAGGTATTTCTTGAATCTGATTTATGAACTAATCTATCCCTTGTTGGTGAGGTTTCCATTATCATTGAAATAAATGTGTCTATGTACACAAATGCTTGTGGTATCTCTGTTATTACTTTTGTTTGTATTTGTGTGTGACAATGGCTCTGTGTGATCACAGCTAACTGCTACAGGGATACTTACATCTCTATTAGCTGTACATTGAGTGTGATCATTAACTGTTAGCCAGGAAGAAGACAGTAGAAAAATCAATGCAACTTTGATCAGAGGAAAAATAAACTGGGGTGCTAGTAGTGGGAATGATCCTTCTGCAAATGACATTTCATCCAATGTATGAGTGGGGGAAATGCATAACTGAATGATGCAAATGCAACAGGGAATGGAGATTTAAAATATCAATTCTAGGACTTACCAGACTTACAAAATAGTGTATTGGAGATGGCACAGTGGAGCACATAATGGTCTTCCCACTAGGGTCTGCAGTATCATATGAGCCTGACAAATAGTCGACAATGAAATGATGTTTAGAAGTGTCCTTGCAATTCCCACGATGTCGCTGTCATCAGGGAATATAAGTATAAAAGGTTCAAGAAAGCCAGTCAGCCCAGCTTCTTATGTCTTTTGGTTAGCTAAAATGAATCACATTTACTCTGAGACTTTGGCAAAATGCAAGCTTTTGTTACATAAAGATAAGATTAATCAGATTTCAGTTATCAATAGAGACTGGCTTTTTCAGTACTTAATAGGAGTGGGGTGTGCAAGCTACAGCATTCTCTGAAGATGTTTGTTATCTCCTCTGGCTAAAGGAGTTGTTTAGAGTCACAATACTCTTAATATATGTATGCAGTTAGGTGGGATAAAACCAGACTGAAAGTCTCTGATTTCACCCCTCCTCACCCCCAATTTTTTCACCTAAAAGTAGTGTAATACCTATAGTCTAAGTTACTCATCTGAACAGTAGAAAGAGAGCCATGCTTTCAGAGGACAACTCATCCTATCTCAATATATTTGTAATAAAATCACACATTTCAAATGGTTTTCTCTCTGTTTAGTGCTTCCACAACTAGGATTAACCTACTGCAGGAGTAGCTACAAATATGAGATTAAATGAGAAAAATAATGTTGTGAAATTACATGCTTTCTTCTCTCCCAAGAAGAGCGCCACTGCTTTGTCAGGCCTCAGATGAATCAAGCTTGGTTTACAGAGTTGGAGAAAGCTGTGTGATCCCAGAACAATGACAGTCTTAGATAAACTGTAGATGGTTGATAAACCCTAATATTTAACAAATAGGCAATTGCACAGAAATTATAACTGTAAGCAATGTAGTAATAAAAAAAAAGCAAAAAAAACTTTTGAAAAGGTCTCCTGAATCATTTGCCCAATTCTAATCACACACACAAGAAAATGTGCTGCCCTCTAGTAAGTTTGCAGAACTCAGTCAATTATTTTAAGGATTTCCCAGAAACTGATTGCCAGAGCATCTGGACATCTTACAATAAATTAAAAACAAATATTAATTACAAAGCCATCCATTCAGATGGCTCAATGCACTTTAGCTGCTTTTAATTTTTCTCACAAAGGACTGACATACTGACATGTTAGTTAATTGAATGCTTGATTGAACAAGTAAACCTTACACTACACTACAGCCTGCCAAATTTAAATTCTGGTGATCTGCCAGGGAAATAGATTTCCAGTATGAGAAACCACCACTGATATCTTAGAAAATGTTCATCTGATGGCTCATTTTAGGACATCTGCAACTGATTAACTTTTATGAGGGGAAATACTGTGAGAGATATTCTAATGTAAAGCTGTTTTCTTTTCCACTCAGTTTTAAATATTGCTAATGACATCTTCAAGTTTGTCTGAACAAAAATAAATTATCAACACATATTTATGATTTCACGTTTTATGGTAGTTATAGCAGATTCTACTAAAAAAAAAATAAAGCAACACATTCTGTATTTGCTGAAAATTCTCATGTGACTGGTGACATTAGTCTTACCATAGTCTTAGGCACCATACCTGCAGACAGGCAGAAACGACACAGATAACTGATAATGATTACACTTAAAATGTTACTTTGTGTTAGTGAGAAAAATAAGCCTTATTAAATTATGAGTCCTTATAAAGTAATGGATCCTCTAGGATATCAGCTGGTTAACCATACTAGTAAAGACTTTAACACTTATTATGCTCTGCATTTCTGTCAGGGACAGGATGCCTTTTCAGTCAGCAATATATTGACTTGTCTTCATCAAAACTCAGTTAGTTCGTGTTAGTGCTGGTCAGTACAGCAGCAAGACAGCAGACTGCGTTTCAGAAGAATGAAGTTTAAGAAGTGAATGCAATCATCTGTGAGTGAGTTAACATATTTTAAAATTAACAGCTCGGCTTTGCTTTTATTAAAAAAAAATAATTGAAAGTGATGCAAGATATTGTAACAGAGCTCTGAAAAATCTCAAATTCTAAAGTTGGGGCCCTGGTGTTAAACTTATGTAGGCTGAAGAAAGCTGAAGTTAAGACAGAACTAAAGGCATGCGGAAGACCCAAGTTTGATTCTCTTAATAGCACTGAAATTTCTCAAGTGCTTAATTGCTATATTTTTTTCATATGCTCAAGGACTTGTCCATTAACCACACTCTTGTTTGATCTGTGCAAGCAGAGGAGGGAGATTGCTCTTCTGTAACATACAGTGTAGTCTACTTTCCAACATCATCTGCAAAGTTTTATTTAATAGGATTCCTGCAATTCTCACAATCTCCTCTGCTTTATTCCTGTGACATGTGGATTATTGGGACATAGTCTGTGGCTCATGAGGGTATGGTGGCAAACAAAGTAGATGTTCTGTGAAATCTACTTATATATAGCAGAAAGACTTGCTTTTTTTAAGGACTGGATATGGTTATTCAAGTGATTCCATTCTTATGGTGCAAAATCAGTTCACTAGCAGGGCCTCGTCATTGGAAAGTGTTACAAGAAGCCCATCTTTCAGGGTCTGAAACTGCCAGTTTCTGTTAGAGGCAACCTTGAATTCATTCGCTATTTGTATCTAGTACTTTTGAACTAATTGCCTTCCTGCCTTCAAGCTTCAAAGCTAGTGTAGCTGTTGCTTTTCTTCAAAGGAAAGATAATCTTATATGTTTTGATGGTAACGCCAATTCATATTCCGTCAATGCAAATCTCTTTGACAAGGCTGATGACCCACGGGTGAGTGCTCGATTCAGACAGCAGGTGGTAGACCATTTGTCCCCTTTGTCATGTTCTTAGACCAGCACATTCCACTCACAAACTTTCAAAGACTTAGCCTCACTTTTTAAAATCACAGAAACAGTCACATCTCTTCAGCTTTTTGAAAGCAGTAAAGCTGTTATTTCCCAGGTACCTTGCTCTTGGTCTGACAGCTCCTTATAATGCTTGCAGTCCTGCATGTTCCCACAGTCAGTCAGGCGGCTTTGGAATCCAGTGAAATGCAATGAGAGGTTTTTTCTGCTACAATCTGATATGTTCAATTTTGTCCCAGGGCTGAATGGTTACAGAAGCAATTTTCATGTGGACAGTAGTTCCTTTCCTCTTTTGTCCGTCTTACCTCACCTGTCCAGTCATCCCAGTCTAATTCTGGAGTGATGGAAGATATCTCTAGTGCAAAATTTTTGCCACTGTGCAGGAAACCACAGAAAATTCAGAAACATTGCAGAAAAAAAAAAATCTTGCATTCAGTGTTAAAGCATCCTGGAAGGCAAAAATCCTGTATTCCTGGACCTATTCCAAGTGCTGCTCAGTACATATAAATAAGCAGCAATTGAATAAAATACATGAACATCATCTGGAACCAGATCAGAATCCAAGACTGCCTATAGAAGCTGGAAGAGTTCAAGCCGAATTCCATCGAAGTCAATAGACACCCTTTCATCCATTTGAAAGGGTTTTGAATGAGGGCCAGACTTGCTTCTGAAGCCCATGTCCATGGTGATAGTCTGTCTGTAGCTGCCATGGCACAGAATATAAAAGAAATTACTTAAAATGAAGAAGACATTGAAGTGCTAATTTTGCACAGTTCTCTACTATCAAAGGTGAATTTATATAATAAAAAATTCTAGCTACCTTTCTGCAGGTTCTCCTCTTGACCTCTCAGTTTCCCAGTATTGAATTTTAGGTCCTAGCTGGCAGATTTTATAATGCAAGACAATGACAGGAAGGACTTGCATATCCTTATTTCACTGTCCATGTGTACTTTTTCAAGTTTTCTGTGATGGTATAAACTCCGATCAGACTCTATTTATCACTCTGTCAAATGCTATCAAATAATGACATTTCTTATCTAGTAAGACAGATGAATAAAGGGTACCCAGATTAAAAAATGAGATGCAGAAATCTTTAATGCTCCCTTGGCAAATTTCACACTTGACTGAAAATCATCTAGTGAAAATGGCTGCCTGAGAAATTCCAACTCTGTGGTCCCTGCTTAAGTTATTCCTTATGAAACATAAAAAGCCGATTAGAGATAAAGGAGAGAATGAAATTGTAATATCATTTACAGTAATATAATTGGCACCAGATCTTTATTCTAAGGCTTGACTATTACTCATTATTTTTCATTACTGGAAGAATTTACAAATACATTTAAATATTCCCATCTTGAAATAAAAAGTGATAATATCTGTCTTCGGAAATATGTAATAGTTAATATTTATTTTATTAAATTGAACTAGTTATTCATTTGTTCATTCATTATGAGTGCATTTTAGAATAAGTTTTGAAAATGCATATTAGAATTCAAATGCTTCTCATATTTTCATCACTTTGATGAAAACACTTTTTCAGTTGTAAGGAATAGATATAACTAGTATCATTCCCTGCTTGCATTTGAAGATTGGAACATTTTGATAGAGAGCCAGAATAAACCTTTTTTATCCTACTTTCAGATATCACACTGAAATTCTACTGATCAAATAATTCTCTTTTCATAATTTCTTCTGAAAATATGATCATCTCTAGAGCTGGACAAAAAATGGTTTTAGTTCACTAGTGATTCTGGTCATGCTACCAAAACCTAAGCTATTCACTTCACATGATTGTCAAATTTGTTCCATTTACACCATCAGACATAAGCAGCAACCAATAACATAGCTACATGCATTTGGATTTTAGGGCATGTTGGATTTTCTTTATATCACATGACAGTGATTTACATTGGGAAGGATAGTAAATATGCAAAATAGAATAAACATCTGCTGTAGAAGTGCTAGGTCCTGGACTTTTCATAGACAAATAGAAGCACTCCCACAAAAACTTGGATTGTTGAGTTGCGTATTGCCATCCAGTTTAATAGACAACAGTGAACAGCGTCCTACTCACAGCATAGCAGTCTGTTTAAGATTATGAATACCAAATAGCAGTCATAGTATCTGTTCTTTGATTCAGCAGAAAACGTTGAAGCAGACAGCATTGTGGGATTCCTTGTAAGTCTTCATCCACTAGTTCTCTTTAGAGAGTTGTGTAATCTACCTAGTCAGCTTATTAGGCTTCTTAAGCTCTGAAATCTTGCAGATGTCAGCTCTGCAGTCAGCCTTACAATTCATGATTTGGAATGACCTTTTTCAAGACATTGCTCACCTTCGGAATGTCAAGCTAGAGCTGAATTTTTTGCTTCCATACACCTGCATTCAAGACCTTTTTATTAGGAACCATACTACCTCTCTACTAGGGGAAAGATGAAGGCAGGAGGAAGAGAAGTGGGAAGTAGAGTAACTGTAACTTTTATGCTCTACCACCTTTCTGAAGATTTTGTGGTAGAAGTGGAGGAATAACAATACCAATAGTCATTAAGAGACCAAAAGTGCTGAAGAAATGCATTGAAACTATCTGGAGCTTTCAGGACCAAATAACATCAGTGGAATGATCGTCAGACACCATTTCCCATCATCAACTTTTTCTCGCATGGTGATATCAACACTGGAGTCTCACATTTTCCTGTTAGATTTATCAAGGTTGCTTATTTTCTCCTTTTGTGTGTGTATATGATTCCTTATCTTTAATTCTTGAGAGGCTCTTGAAGTGAAACAAACAAAAAAACAAACAAGGAGTTTGGCTATAAAAATACATAAACTTGAATTTTGTCTTGACCTCTGGTAGATTGTCCCATGCTGTCTTAGCATACTGAACTCCTAGTATCAACAACAAATGAAAACAAAACAAAACAAAACAAAACAACCCCTGACATTCATTTTTCTGTTCCCAGGGTCTACTGATTTTCCTGCTGAATAGATCAGAGAGTCATCTAGTGCCCAAACAAAAGAATTTTGAAAAAAAGAATTCTACTCAGGAGAACTTGCCTGACCTCAGCACTCATGGGCTGTCTTAGACATTGACAGCAGATGGGAATCAGGCAGCAGTGGGTGAAATGGTCGTTAGGATAAAATAAGAAGGGAAATAAAATCTATCTTTTGCTGCAGAAATAAAACAGTGCACTTACTCATGGCTGTTTTATCATTAATGTCAGCTGAAAATTTGAGCATGACAATATCAGCCACTTTAGAGTACTGAGAGTTCGAGTCTTTATTTGACTATAGAGAACAACCGTGATTTGTTGACACCAATGGCTTAATCCAAGTTTAGTGTATCCATGTAACTAAAAGGTAGGTGCTATTCAGGGCAGAGAAATAAAATATTCAAGAATTTATCTTTTCAGTTTCCCTCTGTAGATACACAAAGCAAATCAAAAAAAAAGCACTAGGCAGTTCCCTAGGTTATTAGGGTTTTTTTTCTTTGTCCTACTTTGTGCCCTGAGCTGGGCTTCCTCTCCCTTTGATCAATAAACTGTTGAGTCTCTAAACTGAGTTTATAATTTCAAACCTTAATAGACAAATTTTATATTATTTACATTTGGTTTTGAAAGCATTTTTGTTGTATTAGATCAATACATGTGTTTTTCTAACTCACTAACCTGTAACTTTTTACAGTGGACAACACCAGAGGTTGTAAGAGAATAAGCAGACATTTATCTTCTTCTTCTCTGATTGAAAAAAAAAAAAAAAAAAAAAGGCGCACAGTAACCTTTCCACAACATTCATTACAATTGAGTATAATTCTGAACAGTCTGGAGAACTTACAAAAATCCACTCCCTCTGTTTTCAATTAAGTCCTTTTCTCAGCATTTTCTGTGTTTGATATCCTACCTCTGTTTCTCATGTAATCACAGAATCACAGAATCACAGAATGTTAGGGATTGGAAGGGACCTCAAAAGATCATCTAGTCCAATCCCCCTGCCAGAGCAGGAAAACTTAGGTGAGGTTACACAGGAAGGCGTCCAGGCGGGTTTTGAATGTCTCCAGAGAAGGAGAATCCACAACCCCCCTGGGCAGCCTGTTCCAGTGTTCTGTCACCCTCACTGAGAAGAAGTTTCTTCTCACATTTAAGTGGAACCTCTTGTGTTCCAGCTTGAACCCATTACCCCTTGTCTTACTGTTGGTTGTCACCGAGAAGAGCCTAGCTCCATCCTCGTGACACCCACCCTTTATATATTTATAAACATTAATGAGGTCACCCCTCAGTCTCCTCTTCTCCAAGCTAAAGAGCCCCAGCTCCCTCAGCCTTTCCTCATAAGGGAGATGCTCCACTCCCTTAATCATCTTTGTGGCCCTGCGCTGGACTCTCTCCAGAAGTTCCCTGTCCTTCTTGAACTGAGGGGCCCAGAACTGGACACAATATTCCAGATGAGGTCTCACCAGGGCAGAGTAGAGGGGAAGGAGAACCTCTCTGGACCTACTAACCACCCCCCTTCTAATACACCCCAGGATGCCATTGGCCTTCTTGGCCACAAGGGCACAGTGCTGGCTCATGGTCATCCTGCTGTCCACCAGGACCCCCAGGTCTCTTTCCCCTACACTGCTCTCTAATAGGTCATTCCCCAACCTGTACTGGAACCTGGGGTTGTTCCTGCCCAGATGCAAGACTCTACATTTCCCCTTGTTATATTTCATTAAATTTTTCCCCGCCCAACTCTCTAGCCTGTCCAGATCTCGCTGGATGGCAGCACAGCCTTCTGGCGTGTCAGCCACTCCTCCCAGCTTGGTGTCATCAGCAAACTTGCTGATGGTACACTCAATTCCCTCATCCAAGTCATTGATGAATATATTGAACAGTATTGGTCCCAGAACTGACCCTTGAGGCACTCCACTAGATACAGGCCTCCAACCAGACTCTGCCCCATTGATCACAACTCTCTGGCTTCTCTCCTTCAGCCAGTTTGCAGTCCACCTCACTACCCGATCATCCAGTCCACACTTCCTCAGTTTTGCCGTGAGGATGCTGTGGGAGACGGTGTCAAATGCTTTGCTGAAGTCAAGGTAGACCACATCCACTGCTCTGCCATCGTCAATCCACCTTGTTACGTCTTCATAAAAGGCTATGAGGTTGGTCAAACACGACTTCCCCTTGGTGAAGCCATGCTGACTGTCCCTGATGACCCTCTTATCCTTGATGTAAAATGAGTTATTGTTCTACAATGCAATAAGAAGTTCCCAATCTACTTCTAATATATTACTAACAATTTTCTGTCCTTAGTGTCTGCACCATGCTAAGAAATTGTGGTTTTATTATGAGGTTTGCTAGGTCTCATTTATGTGACTGTCCTCTGAGTATTTCCACTTTAGTAATGCTTTTTTTGAGACTGCTAGACACCTGAGACAAAGCTCCAAATATTCTTTACTAATTTGCATCATGATTTTATATAAAGACGTTGTGTATCTCCCTGTGTATGCTGTAATATCTTTTTATACATCTTAACATCTTCCATGCTTTAAAAGCAAATTTGCTTGCTTAAACCAAATTTTTGAGCAATTCTTCAATTCTTAAGGTAATAATTAAAATTATTGCCTGATTTTTCTCATACAGATTATAAAAAATACTGGCAGTCCTTCCACATTATCTGACACAAATTTAGGGCCAGTAGGAAAAAGACAGATGAAGTGGTTTGGAGAGGTGGCTCATACAGTTGCTTTAAGCAAATTTGTTCTTTAGCCTCAGAGTCCAACTGTCAGATCATGTTATAAAATGTTGTACTCAAGAACCTGGCAAAACACAGACGAAATTTCAAATTAGTTACAGATAAGTTTGATTTTTTTTTCTTCCACAACAGCTTAAAATATTTTGAAGTTCCATTTTCAGAGGAAAGCAATAAATGAGTTGCAGATTTTGAATTATTAAAGGTCTAAAGAAGCTGTTAGGCCTCAATACAACATGGCTGCAATAATTCAGTGTAACAAAGAAATTAAAACAGTTACAGCTCATAAATAAGAGGGTAGCAAACTTGCCACATTAACTTGAAATATTTTCTGTGGTCACTTATGTAATACTTAACCAGGTCTACTGCAAAACCATCTGAAACGTCAATTTTTCATTTGCAAAACAGCACATACAGTATTTTAATGTCTGCTATCATCTCCTCCCATGTTTCCCTTCCTCCCAAGAGTGCACCCAAAGGTTTAGCTTGTTGCTTCTTTTGATCTAGCTTGGGCTTCAACAAGTTCAAGTAAGTCCATGAGATTTGTTTTCTTTTTTCAAAGTACTCACCCAGTGCCTAAGAGATAAAGGTGGGTTGTCCTTTGGTGCTCTGAGGGAACAGGCTGGCTATGAGAAAAATGTAGCATGTGTTTTGAGCTATTGTTAAGCAGATTTGCTAAGAAAGATGGAGCAAAGGTGCTACTTCACTGCTGCTCTAACAGTGACAAGTGATACTGACTGGCATGATGGGGCATTCAGGATGTTGCCAAAGCATAAAAAGTGCTGCTTGTGTGAGCTTACCAAAACAAACAAAAAACCCCCACCAAACAAACAAAAAAACCCCACCAAACAAACAAAAAAAGCCAACTAACCAAACAAAAACCCTGCATGCTGTTGAGGGAATAACATAGAGTTATCCTGGCTTTGCTCTTCCCGTGAGGTTCCATATGGTTGCCTCTCCAGACATCCATGCAGGTACCTTCAGCAATTCCACCACCAAAAATGGACACACAGCTGTAATTAAATTCAGCTTTCTTTGTCAGACACTGCTAGAGGTGTGACATCAAATAAAGAGAGGATGAGACCTCCTGCTTGCTTGGTTCAGCCTGGGTAGTGGGAAGTGGCTATGACACATCCTGACCAGATTAGAAGTACATAGCCATCAGAAAGCCACAGGCTCTCCACGGCAGATTTCTGGAGTTGTTAGGCTCCAAACACGTGGGAAAAATCTTGCAAATATTCCAGAGAGAACATTCCACATTGTACAATCCCAGCTCCAGCAAAAGCTCTAAACAATTAACACATTATGATCTTTATGGACCACACTGATAAAAGTTGCCATTTAATTTAACCTTCAAAACATCCTCCCTGCCTCTCCTCCAGATTCAATTTGTGAGTTCGGCAGGGAATATCATTACTGAACAATGAGTGTTTCCCAGAAAAAAGCGAACATAGTGAGCTTGGAGAATAAGCAGCCTTTTCAGTTCTCTCTCACTAAAGCACTCTCGTAAATTTACTTGAACTGTGATGAGAAAAAAACAGCTGTATTCAAGAGGAGTAAAGCAGTGTGAGTCACAAGGAGCATTTATTCCCTGAAAGCAAGTCAGAAGGCAGTTCTTTTACACTGTCATCAGTAGGGGTCCAAAATGTTGTTGGTGATGGCAAGGACCTAAATGCCTGCTAAAATCTTCAGGGGAGAATAATCTAGTCTTGCTTTAGACATGAAAACGTTAACATTTCAGAAGCAGCATCACTGGGTGATTTCAGCCTAAAAATGATTTCAAGGAGAGTGCTAGTGTCAAACAGCTGGTATGGACAGACAAGTGGCTTACAAGTGTTTCTAAACCCTTCTCTTTGTTATTTTTTCCTCTTCTTCTGGATTCTTAGGAAAATATATTCTTTGTGTCTATTTATAAAATCTAAATGTGTAATTATCCCTAAACTGAGTGGCAATTGATGGAGGTTGTCTTAAGCACATAGAAAACAAATTAATAAATAAAGTCCTAGTTTTCTAAGGAGCAAATTGACAGCAAAAGAATTATGTGAAATTCAGTCATTAGGGAAGTAAATAGATTTGAGGCTGCATTTTCTATAGATTTGTTTTAATCAGCAGTATCCACAATTATGTAGCAAGTTTTGCAAAAAGTACTAATGGCAAGAGAACTGAAAGAGCTCAGGCTACCACGTCCAAAAGCTGACACCTGACTTTTGTGCTCTAGTAGGAGTGATGCTGTCATAGTGGCTAAAAAGCCGTTGAAAGAGCATCTGACCTGCTTTACACAGGCTGAACATCAGTAAAATGTGGCAATCATGTCTCCAGTCATTGAACTGGTGTAGGTATAATATTTCCCTTTCAGAAAGGAATTAGCTTTTGTTTTCACTGAAGTCAAAGGGTAACCCAGGTAAAGGAAGTTTGTAATGTTCAACACTGACTCACTTTATACTTAGTTCGTCCATCTGTGCTCAGAGAGCTGCCCATTTTGGGAGTTACATGGTTCTCACTTTTCCAGGCAGGTGTCACCTTTGATCTGTTGCCAAAGTGTTTAGAGGGCTAAATAGCTCATAAAGGGGGAAGTTTCTGGAGTTTTCTAATTCACTGAGTAAAAATTGGGCAGAAATAATATTCGGTGCAAAATGTTAGTATTTGGCCTATGAAGGACTATAGAGAAACTGGAAAATCCAGATCTTCTGCAAGTCCATATAGAATCGGTAAGATAACGATGACCATAACGTGATTGTTTTAACTCTTTCCCTCATCATCTCTCTCAGCCTGTTGAGAGAAGGCAGACCAATGGGTGAGAGCCACAAACATTTAGACCTGAGTAGATTACATTGGCCACCCCACAGTGGCTTTGAGCGTGGAGAACTCCTGAGATCCACGGCTTTCAGACACCTGAGTCTTCATCTCAGTTCCCAAGAGGGTTTCTGCTTCTCACATGACAATAGATCAGCAGATATGACTCAGTTTAAACCCTCTAAGACTTTGAAATAGCCAAGGTAGGGAATGATGACCTAGTGTTTTTCCTTCCAGACTTGAATTATGTCTGCATAATTTAAGGGGGAAACAATTACATGGAGGGTTATATGTCTGATCAACAATTCATGTTTGTGTCTGACTGAAGACTACTGTTTTAGTTTTAATTTTTTAAATTTGTTTATTGTCAAAACTCTTTCCACTTCAGGTACTTTTTATTGATGTCCTGTTTCTTCTTTTATGCATTTATGAAGATTTAGTATCATTACTGCATGTTCAGAAAGAATCCTCTCTGAGTAACTTACATAACAAAACCATAAAAATGCAGTGGAAGAGGAAAGATAAATATCCAATATTTTAAAAGTGTTTGAATATGGAAAGTATCGTAATAAAAAACAACAGCTTCTAGTGACAGGCAAATCAACACACACATTGCCTGTTTAAATGAAATGTTTGGAATCTCTAATGCTCTTCTCCAAACCTGCTATTTCTTTGTATGAATGTGATGGATGTTTTTAGCCTTTTTAATCTTGGAATACACCAATTCTGTTTTTCAATGAAATGGCATATTATTCTACAGAGAAGACTGGTCTTGATCCCTTTTTGGTTTTTTTCTGAAACAAGTTGACCTTAGATGTAAGCTACTCTCTGTCTCTTATTTCTGTTACGAGGAGGGAGATAAGTCTATAGAGACTTTGGAGAACTGGTGTTTACAATTATACATTATTAGTATTAACAGAATAATTTTTCAAAGGAATTCCATTTTTTTATGATTTTCATCTGTCACTAGAAGCATGTGTATGACTATGTCTTGCTCCATTATTGTCACTCTGCTAAGATGATGATTAAGTCAGTCTTTAGCCTCAGAAGGGCTTATGATTATGTCCTAAAAGTTGTCAGAAAAGCATGAGCATTGTAAACAGCTAAAACATTTTCATATAGCTTTTTACAAACACTTGAATTTTTTTTGTTTTCCTATAATATGAACATTACATACATACATTTTTCTTTCTTTAACTTTCAAGTATTTTTGCACTGAGTAGTAAAGAGCATGATATTATGGGGAGTGCTGAAAAAAACAAAACAAAAAAATCTATGTAGAGATGGCCTCTTCTTAAAGTAACTTAAACTTCAAAGTAGAGGAAAAGTAGCAGCTCTGAGATTTCAGTTCCTCCACTGTTTGTCAGACTCCATTTCATTTGCATCAGTCACTATACAGTTTCTTAACAGACAAAGCAAACAACTTTCCATAATAAAATTGCACAGGCATAGCTTGTATGACTGTATAATGCAATCACACACATTTATTTTAAAACTATGTGATTTTGTTCTCTTGATTGGAAATAAAGATATTCCTAACAGTGAAACTCAAAACAAAAATTACACAATTCACTACTCATGCATGTTCTCAGCCAACTGGTTTGTCTTTTTTTTTTTTTTTTCCTTTTTCTTTTTGTGGTTATTTAACACACAAAATGCTCAAGTCCAGCTGCTAAACTTACTTGAGAGCCCTTTTTTTCTGCTGAAAAATAAACATGTAACTATCTTTGATACTTATTGTTTCCCAGCAAAGGAGATGAAAATTATTTGCGAATACTCTGCTATATACCTAGACTGTCTGCTCAGGTGTACATTTTGTTAATCTGAGCCTCATGGGAGGTAATAGCCTGCACCTGCACAACTAAAATTAAATCAGTTTTGCTAGTGATGTCAGTGAAACTGGGATTTAAAGTATAGCCAATTCCCTTAGCGCTCTTCATTGCCTATAGTCAGGGGAATAATTCAGGTACGTAAGTATAGTTGTGCACTGCTGTTTCAGATGTTGCAGGGCATCTGAGGCATCAGCCCAGAGCTGCCATGCATAACACAAAAAGCTATGCAAAAAATCCACTCCATTCTCAAGTGATGGCTGAAAGCCAAGTGGAAATGGTATCTCAAACAGCACTGAACTTCCATATCTCAGAGTCTGATACCATTACAGGTGAGAAGGACTATCACCCAAAGGAGGGACTGGTGTCTCTAGCATTTATCCATTCCACTAGAACAGGCAAATAAAATAGTGAGGCGAACAGTTTTCCTTGTTTCTCTTCATTGGCTGTAGAGGTAACTGTTTTCAGTGAGACATTTTATTTTACATGGCTGAAGTTAAATGGTGCCTCATGTCCTTGGAGTAAGTCCTACTGGAAACAAGAGAAAAATATTTAGGTGTGTCTGCTATTTTTATCTGAAAAGCTTGTCTGCCTGTCTGCAATTTACAAAGAGCTAGACTCCCAGGGAAAAAAAAAAAAAAAAAAAAAAAAAAAGTATTTGAGTTTAAATATATGAAAGAAAAGTTTAGTTTGAAATTATGTGAAGTAAATCAGAGCTGAGCAGTCAGAGCAACTGCAATGTGCTAGTGGGTTATTCGCAGATGATATGAGTGTTCCAGCTCCCAGATACAGTGGGTTGGTTTTTTAGCTCAAGCTGTTGCATTTAATGTTCTTAGCTCTTGAGGTTCCTGGCTTAGTCCCTATTGTATTAACCAAGATTTCAGCTGTCACATAAAAACTTGCAAACACAAAGCAGGGAAAGTAAAACTGAGTTCATTAATAATACAGGAGGATAAAACTCCTGTGTTAAAAAGGACTATATGAGGCTCTAAGAGCCCTGTTTTTTGAACGAAAAAAGAACCCAAGCAGGAGTCTTGAAGAATTCACATCTCACAGGCAATAAAATACAGTCCTCTTTCTTAGGATGATATTTGTACCATTACTGATGGAAAGCTAAACCACATCTACCAGTAGGCACACTGACTTCAGTCAAATGAGCCATAAAGCAAGATATTACTCAACACATGATTTTTGGCCTTGCATTTAATTTTTGCTCTGCCAATGAATCAGAGAGTGATTGAAGTGTCAATATCTATTCCTAACAAAATGGCACAGTAAAGGATCCCTGGTTTTGTAAGGCACTTGGTATCTACCTGAATGAATTGTATGTTATATTTTTAATGTTTCTTTTTTCTTGGAGATGGAGGAAAATAGAAAATTGTACATTAAAGAATATACGAAGATAACAAGAATCTTCTGGAAGATACTTTTTCTCTGAAGGCTGCAATTCAGGGCTATTCACATGAGGAAGCTTCCCAACAGGTCTTCGTTTAGAATAATCTTGGAAGCTTTTTATTAACAGAAAGCAATAACAGGAAGGTAAGTAGTTTCTCTTGACAGAGAATAAAAGCATGAGCTACTGCAGGGAAGTGGAAATAAAATACATGTTTCAGGTAGACATCACTCTGAGGAACAGCAGATCCTGTAAGTCTGAGTCATCATGTTCTTGACCGCAATGCTTCAGCTGTCAGCTGGGCCAGGAGCCTGCTCCAGCAAGTCTGAAATCATTGATTTCTCCTGTCTTAACCATCAAGCTATGGAGAGAAGTCTGCAATAAGAGGATGATTTCTTCTTCCCCTAATATTCTCTTTCTAATTACCCAAACCCTTGGTTACCATTCATTGCTTCCATAACACTAGTTTTCAGGAATGGCACAGGGCCATTCTGCACTGACGCAAAATACAAAACACAAAGAAGCATCCTGAGGAATTTACATTCTCGTTTCAGACAAGAAGCAACAGGTTGCTGTGTAGCTTTACCAACATCGGTCTGTGGCAGTCCTTGAAAAGAGGATTCCAAGTCATAACACTAGGAAGGAGTGCAAGACAACATACAGAAAAAGCCAAAAGGGCAGCTGCAAGTGGGGAAAATAAGAGTGGCAATAAGCTATGTGTTTTGGGTTTTTTTGGTTTTGTTTTGGTTTTGTTGTTGTTATTGTTGTTGTTTTTTCTCAAGAAAAGAAATGAAAAATAATTAAGACAATGTCACCATGTCTATCCTTTAGTATAGTTGCATACTGCTCCTGGAAAGAAGTAAATCACTCTCTCATTCTCTCATTCTTTCTCTTTTTTCTCTCCTCTCCCCTCCCTCCCTCCATCTCTCTCTCCTTATTTTTTTTTTTTAATGTTCAACTCTAGCTGGTTGCTAATAATTTAAATTCATTGCTCTGTGAATCCCTTCCAATTAGTGATAAATGACACTTCACACAATTGCTACTTGCTTGTCTAACAGCTGACACTCCTGAGTTTGTATTTTGTAGGTATCTGGAAAAAATGCCATGTTTGTATTTTATATAGTAACAGGCTTGATTTTGTGTTAAAATTATGATTTTGAGGAATATTGTAGTTCTCTGTTTATGGACATTCACTGCCAAATTCTGGCACCAAATGTTTATTTTCATTTTTAAGAAATGACATGGCAGAAATAACAAGACAATAAATCACAATTACACTGCCTGACTAAACATCAGAAATGTTGATTACAGCACAATGATAACAGCTCCACCCTTATCTCCTGAGACATGTTAGTCACCTACACTCAAAGTTATGTTCTTACTTTTAAATTCTTTTATTAACTTAAAATAGGATTATTTAAAGCCTTTTAAAGAGTGAGCTGTTGTTGGGAGAGGGGATAATAGAAGCTTTTGGTTTGAGAGTTAAATGAAAAAAAAAAGTAAGTTCTGCAACTGGATAGTGTTGAAATTTCCTAACCTAAACAAGAAGAAACTCAGAACTGTAAGGAACCTTTTGGAATCCATTTTGCTCTGCTTTGTAGTCATGAAGGTACATATATTTGGTTATAAATGGATTATAATTCTGACATACAATGGCTTTGAGTACGTTCTTTTCATTTTTTACTTAAAATTGCTCAGTTAGTATAGGTTTGTCTTTCTCTTAGCTATTTTTCTTCGCATTACTTTTTCTTACCTTATTAAACAAAGATATAAACAAATTCTAAACCTGAAAAAAATGACTTGACACTGTCAATATTACATTTCATAGATCAAATCTATATGATCATTTTGAGATACAACCTGGCAATGACTTAGAATTTAATAAAAAAAGATTTCCCAAAAATATGAAGCCTGATACAGACCCTATGCAACAAGCAAGGGATCAAGTATAGAAGAAGCATTTGCTAGACCTTTTGGTCAAATTAAATATATAAACATTTTTAGATCAGTATACACTACAAATAGCTAAAGGAATTTGACAGGTTGGAGTTTGTTTATATGGGGGCAGGAATGAGTAACTGCCTACAAGTGAAATCTCAGTAGTAGAAATGGATCCAGAATCAATTAATCTAATGAAGAGAAACAAATTTCAAGGACCACATAGAATCACTAAAGAATTTTCAATTAACTTAATTATTATTAATTACTTCATATTTATACATGTGAAGCACTAACAATGATAGGGAGCTATTACTTGCTGGTAGCTGGATTTGGTGATAGAATAAGAAAATCACCTTTAAGAAAAGGTTTGGAGGATAATGCAAGGATAGACAGTTGAACAAATATGAAGAGATGCATGGATAAATATCACATACAGAGTTCAATATCAGTAATTAGACACCTTTCTTACAGAAGAAAGGTGTGCCTCACAGAGCTATTAGATTTCTGATATAGCACATGAATATGGGTGGTCCATTTAGAGTCGCATACATAAAGCTCATAGAATCATAGAATGTCCTGAGTTGGAAGGAACCCATAAGGGTCATTGCATTCAACTGCTGTCCCTGCATATGACAGCCCCACAGTTCACATCATATGTCTAATGGCATTGACTAGTCTCTTCTCGAAGCTCTTACAAGATTTTGATAATATTCTTGTCAGAAGAATTTTATAAAAATGAGTTATCATTGGTAAGAAACAAGTTTCACTTACTGGTTACTGGAATTAGGACATCGGTTCATTGTATCAATAAAAATAATTCGGTTAAGGACATGAACAGTGAAGTGACAAAGTTTGCTGATGATATACAGTTATTCAAGAAAGTTAATGCTAGTGCTGATTACAGAGTTACGGAAGTGAATGGGTAATAAAATATATAAAAGATTCAGTGTTGACAAATGCAAAGTAATAAGCATTGGGAAAAAACATGTATAAAATTATAGGCTGTAAATGAGCTATTATCACTTAGATGACAGATTATTTGAGTCATTGTAGATATTTCTAAGGAAATGCCTGCTTAACGGAAGCCAAAAAGGAAATATAAAGTTAAATTATTAGCAAAGAAATTGAGAGTGAAACAGAAAATTTGGTATACCCACTATGTGCAGCTGCATTCTGAACCCCATATAAAATATTTCTTAAAGGACAAACCAGCACTAAAACACTACCAAAAGAAAGCAAAACCAAAAACCCAAAAACCAAAACCAACAATATATAGAATGATTTCAGATCCTATTAGTGGTCCAGATTAAAACTCCAGTTCAGCAGCCACCTAAAACACTACTTCTAAGAGCTGGAGAGTATCCTTCCTGGGGATGAATCAGTTGCCTTCAGTATTTCTTACTTTTTTTTTTTTTTCATTTTTTTCTATGTGGTCATTAGCAGAGTCAAGGGAGAAAGAGTGAGGTGTTCATCCAAAGACTGATCAAAAACACAGAAGGCAACATTTTACAAGGAATAATGCTAAAGAGGGAATCCATCTTTCTATTGTGACTGTGCAGACAGCCTGGGAGGACTCTTGTTCTAACAAAGGCAAACAAGTCAAGGTTTCCAAAGTTGGGCAGCATGATGAAATCTTTTTACCTTCCTTTGTATCAAAGATGAACTTAACAGAAATTTTTATCATTTTAATTAAGGAAAATTGAATTTATTTCCTAGTTCAAACAAAAATGAACAAAATATACTATTTTAAGTTTTCCAGACAAGTTCACTTATGCAGTGGAAGGATGAATTCCTTATAGATTGGCAGGACCAACTCCCGAATAAGATGGTAGCTACTTTATACTAAAAACACTAAGGCAAACTCAGCAGGAGCATCTTAGCAATAAATGAATTGAAGGGTGACAGATATCATCAGCGCACTGAATTCCAGAGCAAAAGGTCACCATGAGCATATTATTTCAGTTCTTCTCTAATTCAATAAATGGCTCTAATGGGAGTTGCACTGGGTCCCAAAATAGGAATATTATTACAGTGGGGGCCATTATTTCAGTGGAGTGATGAAAGCCAAACATTTGCAGCAAGTACTTGAAGTATCATCAGTTGGCTGAAAAAAAATGTTTATAGCACAGAAATAAGGTAATCATCAGTGGGCTAATATTCATGTAAGTAGTTTGCCTGAGCCCATCCAAAACAGATGTTCAGGGGATGCAAACCACCAAAGGTTCATTAACTATAATAATTCATACTAATATTTGACCAAAAAAACCCTTAGCCTTTTCTAATGAAAGGTTTGAATTAAAATGGCAGACTTTTTTCCTCCACAGCTTTGATAAGTGTTTCATTCAAATTCTTCTTGGAGACCTGTGGGATGGCTCTTGATTCTATGCACTGCTCTGCTCAACCACTCAGGACCTCACAAGTTTCTCAACAACCATTTCCCACACACAAATCAAAGGCAGTCATATGGATACTGGAACAGAAACTTGCTTATAAACATCAGTGTGATGTGGAGAACAAACATCTTAAAATCATGATCTGTCAGGAAAGAATATTCCAAATCTTTTGGACTGGCCATATAAAAATGAAAGCAAAACATAGAAGTCTGCTTTATTGTACAAATTGGTTAAATAATCAGGAGAGATTGTGACTGGCACTGAACTGTGCAAATTAGTAAGGTAAATAAAATACGGCCATTTGGGAAAACACTGTGAGTATCTCAAGGTTAGGGAAAATATCCCAGGGGTTAACTGCCAGACTGAAGATAAGGTGGTTTATAACATAAAATTGTGGATATAAGAGTTAGAGTAGTTGACACAATAAAAAATGATTTCTGACAGTTATTCCTGGAATGAAGGGGAAAAAACAAAACATTGCTATGACATTCAGTATGGCATAAGGTCATGTCATACTAATTATTCCACTCAAACTGACACGGGGTATCATGATGAGCATGGTGTGAAGTCAGGGTCACTGTTGCAATGCCATTCCTCTGGTTGCACATAAAAAAAAAAAAAAAAAAGTCCAAGGAGAGTTTAGAAAGCTGCAACTAAACAAATACTTTCCCCTAGAAATTATATCTAATTTCAACTAAAAAGGAGCATGACCCAGTGGCAGTGTGAAATTTTGCAGCAAAGGGCAACACTACACAAATCACACAGTGAATTCTCTAAACTGTTTTGTCCTCCACACATGCAAAACTCAATTTTACTGAACAAAGCTTTCACTTCTGTAAGGCAACAGAGTCATACTGGGAGTCAAACCTCATGTAACAAGCAGTAGCAACGTAAGCAACTGAATACCTAGAGAAAAACCATCTTGGACCTGTGACCAACTGTGCATTACAACACTAATTCCCCACAGCTGAGGGTGAAGTCAGAAAATGTGGTAAATCAGAAGGTGCACAGGTAGTCAAAGAGAGTATTTCCACATACCATCAACAGCTACCAACACAACAACCTCAGTCTTTAGGGTTTTCCTTCCTTGCAGCTCTCTGCCCACCACAAGCACATTTTATCCTTCTTAAGACCATTTGTTTTACCTATGGCAGCTCTTCATCCTTGAGGTAGCAAAAATCAGGTTTGCCTACATTGCTTTGAAAAGTTCAAGCAGCTTTTGTGAGAGTTACTGGAGAAGTAGGGCCATTCTTAGGAAACAGCACTATTCAACTAACTCATCTCTCTGTTACCTGTTGTGCCTTGCTCTAATTTCATGGATTTTCTTGGTGTGGGCTTTGCCTTCTGAGGGCAGCTCAGACTGAGCTCAGCCACCTCACATTTGCTTTGGCAGTAGCTAGATGGCCAATGACAATATTCGTAAGTGAACACAAATGTTTAACATAGCCAAAACACATGGTGTCCCTGGCTCAGCAGACATTTGTATGGGTAGAACAGATTTATGACTGTGCTTCACTCAGGTACCTCCAGTCATTTAAGTTAGGCTTCTAGTTTAGGTCATGTAGCTTTCCAGTAGTGTTGCAGCTTTTGACCACCTTGCAAATTCAAATCACAATTACAATGTCCAAACACCTATCTGAGGACATTTATTAAACCTTTCCTGGTAGCTTATCTCAAACCCATGGATTTGCCAATATAAGGAGCTCTGCATTTTGCTGGACAAAAAGTAGATGCTGCTATATTTCTAGAGCATAGCAGGACTTGTGATTAATACATAATTTCAGCTCTCATGCAAGTTTCCCTCAGATTTTCTCTTTCTCTTCCAAGTCTAGTAGCTTACAAATGGTAGAACCATCAGACAGCAATGCTTTATTAAGTTTTGGCAGGAAGTCTATGTGCATTTTCACCAGAGTTCAGATCATTGCCTGTCTTGCATGGCAAGAAATCCATGAACCAAGTCTCTGAAGAAGTAGCTAAGTCCCTCATTTCCTTTATCTAAAGGAAGGCCAAAGATTTTGAGGCTTTCAAATGCAGCTCCAGCATTTTAGGTTTACATCAGAAGCAGCTTATTAACCAGTTGGAGGAGAAACGGATAATATAGTCATCTTGAACATTTCTTTATAGATGTTAAATTATTTTCTCAGTCCCAGCTGGTCTCTTCAGGGAAATTAAATGTTACAAAATAAGAGATTAATCTATTTCATCTATTTTACTAGAAATAATCACAGCAAATTAATTTGTGCTGATTTGCAAAATCAGCTAAAATAACATCAGTTAAATTATATCCATTATTTTTGGTTCTGTGTTATATACAACATATCATTTTGGCAGGCAATCTGGGAAATAAACAGATTTGAGGAGCTAAACTACAGGAAGCTATGTACTAATATTTATAGGTAAATCTGGATACAAAGCAGAAAATCTGCTTCATTAGAAAAAAATCACAGATGTGAAATGTTTTTGTTCTGCATATGTTAAAAGGGGTTTTTTTTCTTACCGAAAAATATTAAGAAAGAAAAGGATAGATTTCAGAATAGATATAATTTAGAGATTTCACACTGGGATTAGTAGGGATGTTTCTGAATCCCCAGTTTTCCTAGTTGATGATATAGCAACACAGTAGAGGCATCAAAGGAAATTTTGGCATCAGCAGTCTTCTGCAATGAGCATGGAAATCTGCATAGACTAAAACATCTAGACTATTTTGAGCTTTGTGCACTTACACCTTGATTATTTTTTTTGTCTAACACACACACGAATACTCAAACACCACGTCACAGTCTCTACCTCAGTCTTGGAATTTAAACCTGGATTTTGAAGTTTCACATGAGATTTTTAATGACCAGGAGATTTTTTTTTTTTCTACAGTTGATGCTAGAAATCCTTGCTAGATGGTAGCAGGATTTTTTAAGTGTTATTAAATATAGTAATCAAGAACAGAAAGATAAGCAGCACCCTCCATCTTTTGGTCAGACTCACTGTGTTGCTAAGCACTAAAACACTATAGTCATTCCATTGCAAAGAAAAAATTGGATCAAAACCTCAATAGTTTGAAATAAAACTTTTCTCAGTTTTGAGGTCTAGACTATCTTACTTGTTTGCTTCCTAACTTCTTTCATAAAGCATTAAAATATGTGAATGTAGATTATGATAATATAACAAATACAGATGTATAGTAGCTTGAGGATTAGGCAAACAATATTCTTGAGGGCAGAACTACCATTCAGAGAGACCTAGACAGGCTGAAGGAATGTGTTCATGAGATTCAGCAAGGACAAAGGCAAAGTCCTGCACCTGAGAGGGAAGAAACCATTGTAATGATCAAGGCTGGGAATGGACTGGCTGGGGTGCAGCTCTCTTGCAAAGATGGACAGCAGAGTAAACTTGAGTCAGCAGTGAATCCTGGCATGTTGGGCTGTATTAACAGGTCAGTGATCATTGAATGACTGGAAGGATGGAGCACTGCCCTGTGACAGGAGCTGAGGAAATAGGGCTTGTTCAGTTTGGATGACTTTCAGGGGACCTAACAGCAATGTGCCAATAGCTATGAGGAGGTCATCAAGAAGATGGAGCCACAGCCTTCCTAGCTGGGCATGGTGGAAAGGTGAGCAATAACATCATCAGCTGAATCAGGAGAGATTCCATCCGGAGACAAGAAGAAAAATTTTCCCCATGAGGACAAATAATGGAACAGGTTACCCAAAAGGTCTGCAGATTCTCTGTCCTCAGAGGTCTTGAAGACCTGTCTGGATAAATCCCTGAGTATCCTGGTCTGCAACCAATGTTGAAGTGGTTTGAGCAGAAGGCTGGATTAGATGACTTCCTGGAATCCATTCCAAACCGAATGATTAGGCCAGACTCCACATCCCTGACTATCCTGTTAGAAAACAAAGAAATCTGACCTTCTTTAAATAGTTAGGTAGGCAAAGCATTCCTTTTGCTGAACTGTAAACATCCAATTTAGTTAACAGGAAAATGCATTAAAATTCTGGTGCAAAGAGAATGAAAAATGTGCATTGTTTAGGAAGGTAATCTGTTAGCTGCTTGCCCAAGTAAGCATTCATAACTTCAAAGGTAAATTGGAAAGGATTAATCTATCTAAATATTTATGTGTACATGCAGTACAGATGATGACAGAGGTCTACTAAATATCTGTCCAAGTCACCCTAGAATCCCTATATAGTCAATGGAAAGAATAGTCAATTTTAGATACAATTCAGTATTTTCTAAAATGGATATCCAAAGCAGGCCTGAAGAATTAAATCCTAGAAATTATTATTTCTCTCACTGATCATAGAGTGCATTTAAGGTCATCAATTCAGCCATGGAAGTTTACATACTGCACAGTGTTGAACGTAAGCAGAACTTGAGTTCCTCATCATCATTTTAGGCATGATTTAAGATAACGTAGTTCAGCAATTTCTTAACATAACCATGCCCTAGTTAAAACACAACATAGCATTAAAAAAAAAAAACAAAAAACAAAAAAACCCTATAATCATTTATTCCAGGAGTCATGCGTTTGTTTTGAGGAGTTTGGGTGGGAGTTAGTCTCTACATTAGTGACAGATATAGATATATTATCTATTACTGTGACAACAGAAGAAAATAACAGTGACCTTTTTTGAACAGTTGTAGAGTCAAGATTCACTCAGTTTGAAGGGTGGTATTCTGTATAGAATAACTCTCAACAATTATACGTGAATGACCTTTTCCTGATAGACACTGGTTTAGGTTTGATTTGGTTTGTTTTTAAATGAGGAATAAACTTTGCAAATCTCGTAATGAAATGTGCTACATATTTTTCATTGAACTACATAAGACCCTGATCTAAATCACCTGAGTGCTGAGTACCTATAGAATAGTTCCATATCCTTTCAATCAGTCAGCTTGCAATAACTTCTGTGTCGACCTTACACTGAAAGATTTCAGGAAAATGATTCACCTATACCTGGGCTGAAGACTGACTCTGTTTTGGTATCTCTAAATCCTGAATGTGAAGTAGGAAGAACACCTCATATTGTTTTAGCTAGACTGTCACATTTAAAACAAAGATTAATTTAGTTTATTTTTGCAAATCTAAAATACTTTAATTCTTAGCTAGTCCAAAATTTTCTACTGCTTTTTGCTTTCTAAGAAAAGATTATCTAGAAAGTACATCCACATTTTGAGAAACTTTTAACTTGTCATTATATAGTCTTTAGGGAAGATTCTTAACCCAGAAATTAAAAAAAAAAAAAAAGGAATTTGGTGCCAATGGATTTGTTAACAGGAATACATGCTCTGCCAGGGTGCTAGAGTCTGCAACATTATGTATGTCTCAGGTTGCATATAAAAAATCAGTACTGCTCCTGACTTTATATGTAACATATGACACTGACTTACAATATTATCAGGTCTTTTCCCTCCATCTTATTTTTCCTATTGCAACCATCTAAAACACCAGTCAGCTTAGTGGTTGAAATTCCGCTTTTTCCATTTTGTCTTTAATGTAGTATCATTTTGGTAGTTAAACACAAGAAAATTTCTCATATTCATTAAGAATTTTTCAGCTGGGCTTTTGTTTTTCAGATTTTTTTTCCAAAAGACTCTCAGGTAGTTTTCAGTTGGGTTGTAATGGTGCTAAGAAGTTGAAGAACACCTTAGAAGTAAAAAATCTAAAAAATACATTCATTTTTTACAAGAAATGCCATACATGCTTTGTATAAACATCATTTAATATATCCTTCTAGTTAAAAAATCTCTTGTATAAATTCTGTTAAAGATTATAATTAACTTCTGCTGTATTTTAGTCATTAATGACCCCCTGAACTTGGCCAATTTTATCATTTTAATTTGCAGTGAATACATTTTTCAAATCGTCTCACACGAGACTTTGCTGTGTTGCTGTTTATGAGTTCCCTTTCTGCCCTCGTCTCTTCTATCTGCAAAAAGCAAAACACAGAGGCACAAGTAGTTACATGAGCTGAAGCAGAAGTAAGTAGTCTTCACCCATGAGCAGCATAGTTCAAAACTAAATGTAATATATTTTGTTTAATCTAATCAAAGAAAATCATTATTTTGAAGACGCTTCTATCTCATCACATCTGAATTGCTCTCTTACCCTTATTCCAGTCGCCGTTACCTAAAATTAGTAACGGTTGTGGTAATGTACAGCTAATACATTGAAAAATCACAGAAAAATCTGCCTGTCATGCTGGAAGTTGAGATATAGTATTTATCTGATTGGTTACAGACAAAATGTCCATACCAAGAATTATATGTAGATGGTACAGACTTTTAGTCTGACCACTTTGCTAAAGATCAAACTTCTGCAGACTATTACAGTCATTATAGGGCACAGTAGTTGTCCAAGAAACACAATTATGGACCTGAGGGAAGTCAAGTCTGCTCATTTCTGCTTCAGCTTGCAAGTCAGGCCAGTCTCAATCAGATATCTTTATAACTTTACAGTTTTAAAATTGATTTTTCACCCTTATTTTACATATTCTCATTACCTGTATGTCACATTCACCTTTATACTCAGGTTGTCTGACACTTCCTCTTGAGCAGGGGTGTCAAACTCTTTTCACAGTAACTACAGTCCTAAAATTATGTTCAGCCCTTTGAAGAAAACCACGAGGCTGATGTGGCTGCTAGTGAAAACAAGTTTGACACCCCTGCTCTAGAGGGTATTTCTGCTGCCTTCTTTTAAGTGTTTCCAATATTTGCTCCACACTGTTGACATTCTTGGGAGGGAAACCATATTGACATTTTCTGATTTTAAAATCAGTGAGTCATTTTAATGGACTTCTGCAATGGTGTTTATGGCAATTGAATAAAACCACTCAAGGAGGGTATGTCGCGTCACTAATAATTTAAATACAAGACTGCCATTTCATTTCAACTTCCCACACTCACAGGCAGGTGTCTCAAAAAGAGAAAAAAATTATTAACCCCTATACTCTTACATTCATCTTAGCTGCAGAATAACTCACGTCCTGAAGCTTGCTGTGACTCATCCTTTTCTTTCAGCTTCTAAAACTCAATCATGACAAGGGTTTCCAAACAAAGCTCCTCAGATGAGTATTGCTAGCTTCCTTAAAAGGCCATTAATAAAGCAGCAGAAAAGGTGGCAGTGATAAGCTATGCAAATTATACCTTAATACTGGAAGAAAAATGCCAGAAAATGAGAGCTAAATTCTCTCCTCCCACTCTTCACCTACCAAGCATATAAACAGGAAACAAGGTGCTTAACAGCAATATCCATTTTATGCAACAAAATTTTGTTCTCACTCCCACCTTACTGGTAATTTCTAAAATGGTGGGAAACTGGAAGGATTATCCAGTTCACAGCACAGTATATCCAACAAATGAAACAGCAAAAGATACATTTGCTGGTACCAGATCACACTGTAAAACTTGCAATATACCACTACTCAGTGACTTTGGACCTAAAACTTCATTAATCATTCATGAACCTGTGCACTGCTAAAGGGAATAACACAGTCTATAATCTTCAGCAAGTGTGTGGGGAAAAATCCCCTTTTTTATTGGAATAAATCAAAATGTGTTTAACTCCTGTATTGCTTATGCTCTGCAGCTCTTTTCCAGTAGGACGAGCAATGAATTTTGGAAGAGGGCACCTGCTAATAAATTTCAGAGACCCCTTTACACTGCTTTAAACTCTGCCACTGCCCTGTGTTGTGCTGGATACACAACTTCAACACAGCTCATTTTCCCGATGGGTAAATTAGGAATAACAATGTCCTTTTCTCAGTGGTGTAGTCACAAGATTTAGTCACAGCACTATTCAGACCTGTGATCTTAGTCTCTGTGCACCACAGATCCTTCATTTTCAACAAGTTGTTTTTTGTTCACAGCTTCGTACTTTGTTTTTGACTAACGCAGTTTTTCCATAAAAGTGTGTCTTAATCTGGAGACATTAGAAAGTTAAAAAATTACCATTTCTCTGAATGATTTGCTCTGGTGGCTATAAACATCCTCACATCTTATCCAAGTGTATCCGTTTTTAACAATTAGCCATCAGAGTATGTTGTCTTTTCCCATAGGACTGCATGTCAGTGGGGTTAGCACTAATCAACACATTTTCTCCATACCTTGGCACTTCTGCTCAGAGCTCCAGGAGAGCTGAGGCACTCCTTCTCCATTTAGGTACCAAATCCAACACTCAGATTTGCTGAGATGCCTGGCACCTTTGGCTGCTTCTATACCCTTGGCTGGTTTTCTGGCCTTGAGCTGCACACAAACTATTGAACTCTTTTTTCTCCTGCCCAAAATAGAGCAGCTTCAACTGTATTGCTTACTGGAGCCATGCCTGGCCAATCCTAACCTAAATTAGGCACTGCTTGGGAGCACGCTCTTTGGTCTGAGCCAAAGCCATAACGAGGAACATGCTAACAATTACTCATTACAGGTTGCTGCTGGCCAGTGGGCAAACCCATACCTGCTCCTGTTCTGCTTGTTACTACAGATGTAGCCCGCATTTCTATGAATAACATTCCTAAGTGCTTACATTACCGGTGATGGGTGTCCTGAGCCTTATCATCTCCATCATGTTCAAGTCTTGACAAGACTGAAAGACTAATAGGGTTGTCTGAGATATGTGTAAAGCCTCAGCAGTTAGTCATCCTGCACAACAAACAGCTGTTTACATGTCTAACAGCAGTGTAGCATATAATAACGAAAGGGTTACCTGGACAGCAGAATTATTCATATGAGTACTGGATATGGTTTGTACACAAATAAAAAATAGCTCCATATTATATTTACAAAAAAAAAAAAAGCTTGTTTTCTCTTTCACTAACGTGCATGATACACATTGTACACATGCAAAGGGGCAAATCCTCTGCATATCTCAGAGGTGCAGCCCTCATAGGCTTAGGGTATTACTATAGGGAGTGAATGGATCCTGTGTACTGAAAAGAAATGAAAACAGCACTTTAAAAAAATTTGTGGAAGATGAAACAATATCTGCAGAAAACCTTAAATCTGCAAATGCTTTACAGAGATTTGGTTTCCCTCTTTCCTTGAAACAACATCATATGCACCAACTATTCCAATAACAAATAGAAATCTGGTTTACGCTCTCTAGATTGTTAAATAAACCCAGACACCTGTTTGCCAGTTATAAAAGTGTACTGCTGTTGTGATGTTACCCATCTGCAGTATATGCCACATTGCTGTTGTGTCACCTAAAATGAGGTAGAATAAGTCCATTAGAAAAATCCCACTTCACAGTTTATGAAGTATTCCTGTTAGGTGCGACTTTTTTCTTTTTTTCTCCTTCGTCAAGGTTGAGGGGTTTTTCTTTTTATATTGAAAAGTTATCTCAAATCTAATTTATATTAAGTGCATAGTAAATACTAGTTAGGAAAAAAATGTGTAGTTCCTTTCAGGCCTTATTCACATAGGTTTACATATTGATTCCTTTACATAGGGCTTAAGGAAAAATGCAGAGAGGTATTAATAGAAACAACTGTGAGAAGCTAAAAATCAGGATGAAGCTTTGGAAGGTGCATGGTGATCCCAGGAATGCGTGAGAGGGCAAAATGTTAGTTAGACCCAAAGAGAACTGTACTGCTTTTGGCTGGGACAGAGTTAATTTTCTTCACAGTAGCCTGTATGGTGCTATGTTTTGGATTTGTGATGAAAATAGTTAAGTGTTAAATGGGCGAAGGCAATTGGGACCAGACTAGGCTAGTGGTAGCATTGCCAGGAGGGGAATGAAGAGAGGTCCAGGATCATGTCTGTGGTAGGGGGAAATGGCTTTGATTGCTGTCTGTCTTCCCCTAGGGCCAGGCTGGTGGGCAGACGGTGCCCAGTATAGCTGCTCTTCTCAGAGACACCAGTAGTCCAAGGCAGCAGAGGGAGGACACCCATCCCAGGAATTTCATCCCCCCAGCGGCATGGGTGACCAGGTGGGCCATGGATTGGAGAGAGCTTATGAAGAGGTCGTGGGTCTCAATGGAGCCTCAGGTGGGCAGGAAAGCTAGAAAAGGTATGAAAGAACAGGTGAGGAAAGGGCACAAGGTGCAAAACAAAAGGTTTTACTGGAAAAGGTACACATTTGAGAAACTAGCATAATGTCATTCACCTATTTGCACTGCATTTAAATCTCTTACTGTTCATAACTATACCTCTTTTTGTGAGATGTATTGCAAAGTCAGGCAGCTAGATTTTAAAGCAAATAATTTATATATGCTCAAGTCCTTTCCTTTCTCTATTGGCTATCCACTTTCTTGAGGCACACATACTTTCTGAGATTGAAGTGTGTAAGATTCAAAGAGGTGTTATTTTTAAAAGGAGGCATCGAATGACATGTTGGATGGAAACCAAGGTCCTGACATAGAAGCAATAAAACAAGCCCCAAAAGGTTCTGCTAAACCCCTTTTCTTGCTCTTCTGCATGCACCTTAGTAAAAATGCAATTGCTATGGATTTTGTTGCAGTTCGTCCAGAAAGAAAAAGCAGTTCTCTGAGAGTGATAACTAAAAGAAAATGTTTGCTCTTTGCACTAATGTTGCACTGTTCATTAACAAAAGAGAAGGGCATAATCAGATTAATTGTCTTTTTAATTTTCAGAAGGGGATTTCAATGTTTGCCCGTTTTGAGATCCATTTCCCTAATTCTCCTCTTCACTGTATTCTTTTGAAGACAACAACTTGCACGTACGGTTTTGAGGGATTAAGATGCAGATCTTAACCTCACATAGTCAGTATGTGAAATGTCAAGGTACAGTCAAAATCATGCTAGCTCAAGATTCAAAAATCAAAGATCAATTACTAAGTAGCCATAAGAAATAAATCATGGTGAATCTATACATTTTATAGTTATATACTTCTGTTACATATCTAATTCCATTCATTAATTATTCATGGTGAAACTGAAATCTGCTTGCGGTATTTTGACAGGCAGAAAATATGACCAAATAGGTCAAATAAATTATTAAGTAAGCATTCTTCATTTAGACTAACTAATTAATGATGTAGTATTTAATATAAGAAATGGATAGCTATATATAGTTGATGCTATTGTACACTTCCTGTTCCAAGCAGTGTTGCTGTCATGCAACTCATGTTGTGATTTCCAGGACTGAAAAAGATGGATTTTCACTATTAATTATATCCACAGTAGAATAAAACTTTAATATAATAAAGTTATATAAGACAAATTCAAATCTCAGTGATCTGAAGAGGATTGTCAGTGTACTAACACTCAATATTGCAATGCTGGAAATTTGCTATATCCCTGTAGTCCTGGAATTAGCCATTGCCAAGTGCCTGCATTTTCTGCCTGACTAGTGGAGAGTTAGACACCTGAAACAAGAATTCACAGTAGCTACCACAAGAAGTTATGGGTAGATAACCATTAGGAGCTATTGAAGAAAGCGATGTGAGACAATCTAAAATTGGTAACACCTAGTTCTAGGTTAAACATCTATGAGAAAGTGGGTCAGAATATAAAATTGTACCAGCAGGTTCACACATTTAAAGGCTACAGCCAAAAGAAGAGGCTGCAGATCTTTTCCTCTAATAATGGCAAGAATTAGGTGTTTCTCCCTCCTTCCACTGCCTCTGCCATCTGCATTTTCTGTTATTCAGCCAAGGTGTCTCCAAGCTCAGTGAGGTGTTTCTAGAGAGTATTTTTTTGTGTTGTACCAAGGCATCATCTGCATTGTATTTAGGACTAAGTATTCTACTCGACATTGTTCACAGCAGTATTCAGCTCCCATACTCATGCTGTGTCTCTTAATGAGGTGAATATTGCTATTGAAGGACAGTCCATAAAAAAACCCTACTTTTATCAACATGGATTTGCAACCTGTGGCTTTCAAATTTGCAGTTACCTCTTATTTCCATGATAGTTATATTTAAAGTCTTTATGAAAGGTAATGACCTGTAATCAAGACCAGTTATTTCTTAAAATAAAATTTAAATTTCATGGCTAACTCCTCAAAGCTACACTATAGATGAAGTAACACTTAGGATAGACTGTATGTTTTAATATGTCTTAGTCATGTTTCACAGGTTATTTCTTAGGTCAATACCAAATATCAATCTGTATCACAATATCCAGAAGCCCACCCCACTGACAAACTAATTAAATAGTATAGCATCTCAAGCCGGGCTTTACATTTGTCTCCTGAGTGGGGACAGAAAATGGAAGGGCAGGTAGCCAGTTCCCCTCCTGCTTGCCTGTGGCTTACCAGGGGCTGACAAGCCTGAGGTTTTACAGACCCTGGGGTTATAAGTCACCTGTATGTGCGGAACTGCAGGCAACCTGGATACAAGTGAAAGGTAACTAAAGATGAAATGGAAGAAGCTGTAGTAACAAAATCATATAGTTCTAAGCTGTATCTAAATGGATATATTGTGGGTGGGAGAAGGGGTAAAATGATGGATTGTCTGCTGTCAGCCCATTCTTCCAATTCTGCATTTCTTCTGCCTCTTTCCCTGCCCTAGTCTACTACTCAGGATTAGCTCCTATAAGGAGCTTCCTACGTGGAAGAAAGGCTGGAGAACAGAGGCTTTGCCCTGGTCCTACACCACAGACAGGGACAGACAGTGTGTATGGAAGAGGAGAAGAAGAATGTGATCCTCTCAGTATTGGTATCAAGTATTTTTCCCTTCCTCCCTGCTCCAAGATCTCTCAGACTTTCCTTGTTTGTTCCTACCACCCACTCCGTAATCCAAAACTGTGGCAAATATTCAATCTCACACTAAGTTCTCAGCATGAGACTCACATTTTCTGACTAAGAATCAAGTAAGTACATTTTTGCTAAGGATGTAAAATGAAATAATTCTACCTCATTGGCTGTCAGCATCTCAGCTAATTGTAATTACTCCTTTCATTACCCACAAAATGTTCTTCTTTCCAGATAAAAATACCTAGCTTAGTCTGAAGCTGTTATGTGCATGCATCTCTGACATTATTATAAAAAAAAAATGCACAGAATGAAAAAAATGAACTGTTGGAGTCCTTTGCAAAATTCTCCAATAACTTATTTATTCCCGAAGTAGTTGTCCTCCAGCATGTTGCCACACTCCTCTATGTTCCTGGAAAAAAATAAGAAATGTTTTAATGTTGAGATTTTATTCCATCTTCAATTCTGTACTTTATGCTGTTGTAATTACCGGATGTGCTAAGAGCTAGAATAGTGAAAATTCTCTATGTCTAACCCATTTTATTCAAATATGAATAATGTCAAACTGAGGAATGTTTGCTTTAATAATTTTGCCAGCCAAATTGCTTTTCCGGTGTTGTCATCTCTTTATACTCCTAAACACAGTTTAAATAAAGCAAATGTGATACCCTAATTTCTGTTCCAAGGTGAACAAACACACTCAGTGTGTTCCAGCTCATATTCCTGCCTTGGTTATAAAACAGCTGCCATCTTTTCATTGAGAAGTGTCCCATTAATTAAATATGAGCATCACTCTGCTGCATCCTGTAGACATGTGTATATTGCCTAAGACAGTTCTCTGCACCACTAGCACAATTTTAACGTACCACAAGATCCACAGAGCATCCTTCTTGTGGCTCATCAGCATGATGTCAGAAAAAAAATGTTAGGTTTCAGAAAAAGGCAAGGTAATAAAACTACTGTAGAGTGATAAAAAAGGACAACATTTCAAAGCAAGCCACAAAAGACAAAGTTACAGCAGCAGCTGCACCTCACTGGTGATGAGCCCAAGAAGAGTAAAACACATCTGTTAGTTGCTGTTCCTTTTTTGGCAGGCTTAATGTAAAGCCCTCAGTTGGTAATTTTTAAATACAGCTAAAGCTGTCAGCCTAAAAGATAATTAAATTACTGACAATGTTTTTCACTGCTGTTTTGTTTTGAGAAAGCCAGCGTGGCAGTGTTTGGGGTTTTTAATTTTCTTTTCTCTGGGAGAGTGGGAAGAATGTACTGCCTATTTGTTAAATGATCACTCATGCAATCCGTCAGCTGAGCACTAAGAGACTGTTTAAGGTATCCTCAGTGTGAAGGATTAAAAATGATGGAGGATTTGGGCTCGAAGAGGAGAGCAAAGCAAGACTGCAGCACCACTCCCTCTGCATAGAGCAATGACATCAATATTTGGAATTAAGGTTTGCTGTTCTTGTTCTTAGCTGTAGTAGATCCCTTTTAACTGTGGATAAGCCACACTTCGTAGTGGATTTTCTGTTCAGATAAGTTTCCATATGAAAATCTGAGTGACCCTGAGCTGCCCAGGACTAGCTCCTCTCCTGCATTCATAATGTTGGAGAGTATGAGATTACCACTTCTCTGAGGGATTATATAATGAAACAGCTACTCAGAGGACCCTGAGAGCAGTGGACAGATATCCTGAGATCCACAGGTGTGGATTGACTCCACCTGCTCTTTGCTTGACAGGAAGAATGAATCTTGCTCTCATGAGTTTTCTCATGCAGGTGAGCATCTGGCTCATCCCATTTCCTTCAGGGATTTGCTGAGAGCTCAGAGTACGGTATGGAAATGCAGACTTCCCAGGCACTCACAGGCCATGAAGTCACGTCAGGTAATACTCATGCTATCTATTTTAAGTGTCTACCTAGGCATTTTAACTATTATAGTCTTTAAAGCCAAAGAGTTATGGGCAATTTAAATTGCCTACTATTTAATGTTGCCTGACATTTAAAGTGGTTGAAGAGAAGTCATGACACCTAAGTTATCAAATGTGGCTATATGTATGTTAAGTAAATTGAACTGTGCCTGGGAATGTTTATGAGCTCCAGAACACTATCATCTACACTTATAAACAGCCAGAAGTGTACTTGGCATGGTTTCAGCCTACATCCACTAGCACTTTTTTTCCAGACTATTTCCAGGCACCTATTGGGGTGTAGCATGGGTCAGGCAAAGTTTCCAGTATTCAGCATGGTTGTGACCATCCTACTCTGGAGATTAACAGCACAGAAAATATTGAAATGTCCAGATCATGCCACTTGACCTAAGGGCCAAGAGCAGGTCAACCACTGCTTAATTTACTACCATAGATATGCCTCATCATCAACAGTCTGCCCAATTTAAACATCTCTCCTACCACTGAGTATAAAGGAAGCCGTTCTCAGGGAGATGTGCCTAAAAGGCAGCCAGAAACTCTCACCACAGTTACAGCAACAAATTTAGAGCAGACAGCTGAAATACAACTCTTAGTGCTACTCAGATGTTAAAACAGACCTTTACAAGTGGCAAAATACAGGTGTTTAAATCACCTGGCCATTAAAATCATCTGAATGCCTGCCTCAGATATTTTCTGGAGGATTGATTTGGCAAGTTACAGGAAAACAAAACAAAACAAAACCAAAAAACCCCACAAACAAGCAAAAAAACCTCAACTAAATAAAAAAGCTCCTTTATAAGACATTTAAGAACAGTAAGAACACTAAGAAAATTGAATTTGTGAAGACAAAAGTATTTTAGTTATATCATACCTGACTCTAAAAACATCTGTATGTATTTGCACTTGTAAAGAAGCATAATCAGAAATAAAAAGATCTTTTCTAGTTTATATTAATTTCATAATTACTTTTAGCTGGAATAGTGGATTACAGATTTTATTAGCACTGCGAGTGGCAGTAGCCCATCTTGGATTACTTATTGTGCCTAAAACCTACATGAGAGGATCCAGTCTAAATAGACACACACACAGATGTGTGCATCCCCTCTCTTCTCTTCCACACAGAAACTCATAAATATACTGAAGTAAAATTACAGTGGAAAATAAAATAAGGAAACTGCTTCCTAGGTTCCTTGGGAGGATGGGTCTTTCAATAACTATCAGTGATACAATTTACATGTCATCATTGTTGTAAGGAAATTTAAAACCATTTTCAATAAAATAATTTATTTTCCAGCAGCACAATTTTATGGTTTAACAAAATAACTTCAGAAATTCATACCAAACTGAAGGATCCTTTTGATAAGGACAAATTAGAAAAAAATACCGGAGAAAAACCAAGTATTTTGCTCCTACAATTTCCAAATCAAATGCTGATCTGGGGGAAGTTCCTTTAAATGTATAAAGTTCTGTTTTAGAGTTCAACAAAAATAACCAAGAAGATTAAAGTTTCTTTTTCCCCAGATGCTGTTGGGGTTTGTTAATTGCTTTTTACTTTGCTTCATTTTGATTCGTTATGCAGTGGAGGGATTCCTAGAGGGAAAGGCTGTTTGGACATGAAAAAAAAAAGATAGTTATAACCAGTTTAGATGTTAAATGTTCACAAATATTAATTCTGTCAATAAAGCAATGTGCCCTTGTGGCCAAGAGGGCCAATGCTATCTTGGGTGCATTAGGAAGAGTGTGACCAGCAGGTCAAGGGAGGTTCTCCTCCCCTTCTACTCTGCCCTGGTGAGGCCACATCTGGAGTACTGCATCAAGTTCTGGGCTCCCCAGTTTAAGAAGGACAAAGGATTACTGGAGGGAGTCCAGCGGCAGGCTACGAAGATGATTAGGGGTCTGGAACATCTTTCTTATGAGGAGAGACTGAGAGAGCTGGGCCTGTTCAGCCTGGAGAAGAGAAGGCTGAGAGAGGATCTTATCAATGCTTACAAATATCTCAAGGGTGGGTGTCAAGAGGATGGGACCAGACTCCTTTCAGGGATGCCCAATGATAGAATGAGGGGCAGTGGGCACAGACTGAAGCACAGGAGGTTCCATCTGAATATGAGGAAAAACTTCTTTCCTTTGAGGGTGCCAGAGCACTGGAACAGGCTTCCCAGAGAGGTTGTGGAGTCTCCTTCTCTGGAGACATTCAAACCTGCCTGGATGCATTCCTGTGTGATCTGCTCTGGGTGAACCTGCTTTAGCAGGTGGGTTGGACTAGATCTCCAGAGGTCCCTTCCAACTCAAACCATCCTGTGATTCTGTGATTATTTGAACAGCAGTGGTCCTGGTCCTACAGTTCTTTCTGAATAGATGAATGTCTTTAGTTCTGATTATGGAATGAGAGTTTTTTTCTACTGGCTTGCATTTTTATTGCTACTGTTTTGTTATCATTTGGTAATAATTAATTTGACAATTTTAAAATAATATAAGCTAGAAAAGATAAATTCATACTATAGTTTGAAGACATCTGTTTCTGGTGGTTTTAATTACTGTCATTCAATTTATGCTATTCTCTTTAGGAAAAAAAAATATTTTTCTTGTTTCAAAATAAAATATTTATGTGGATTGTGAGACTTTCTCTATGACTTCAACTGGCTAATGAAATTGGAAGTGAATATTTAGTGCAAATTAAAGTGCAAGGTAGACTCATAATGGAGACATTGTATCTGCATACAGATTAAATGAGAGGGAAAATGTTTGGGACCTTTATTCCCTTTGGGAAAGAAGCTGTAAGTTGTTAAAAAAATTCCCTCTTTTCTAATTAGTAAGAAAAAGAAAGTGTCTTGTCAGCTTCAATGGAAGTTGGATCACACCTGAAATAGCTTTCATATGGATAAGTGGTTGTATTTCCTGCAACAGCTTTAAACATTAAACAATAATGATTCAATGCTAAGGAAACATCAGTTCATTTCTGCTGAAACAGATTTCTTCAACAAGTAAGTAATCCATTCTCCACAGACTGTGATTTAAGTTAGATTTTGAGAGTGAAGCAAGTGGTACTAAGATGAACTATTTACAGAATAAGTACTCGTGTGAGTGTGAATGCAATAGTATTGGAGTCTATGACTTGGCAAATTATTATCTTGTATCACCAAAACAACTGTCTCTGCTCTGGGGCCAGGTGTTCAAAAGAAGCAATTTGAAGTCAGGCTTCTGATTCCTGTAGGGAACACAGTATGGAAGGAAAGTGCATGCAACTAGTGCTGCATTCACAAGTGAGGGACAACGGCCAAGAACTGAGACAGCGTGAACAGTTGCTGGTGAGCAGGATGTGTCACCAGGAGCAGCTCAAGCTTGTGTTTGGCTCCTTGGTTAAACGATATCTAAGGGAGCATCAGTGAGGAGGATGTGCAGAGAGAAACCAGGCAGCTAATGTGGCAGCTGGTACAGAAGGGGGAGGCACTGCTGGAGACTGAGTAAGGCTGCCAGACTCAGTACAGCAGTGGTGGCGACACATGGCAAGACTGTTCTCCAGCTGATGTCACCACCTCTGGTGCACTAGAGCCTTGAGACCAGACTGACCTATGGTGGCATGACAACTCCATCCATTTAGTGGTCTACAGGTTATGCCCAGTGCTCTCTCCTTTGATAGGAATTGGAGATGGCAGTGACCATCCTGCAGGAACTGTGGACTTGCTGAGCAGGGACTAGGAAACCAGGCAAAGAAGCAAAGAAGAAGAGGCACAGTAACTGAACAGGATCTTTGTAAAAACTGCAGGGACAAGAATGCAAGCCCTACATTGCACATAAGGAGGGATGCCCTGAGACAACACTTGAGCAGGGTGAAAGTAGGATCTGCTTTGACATTGAGGGCAAAAGCTTGTGACTTCCAGAGACAACAATACTTGTTCTCCGCCTGCAGACATTCAGTGGGAGAATACATACAAAGCCTCACACAGAAAGCAAGAACAAGAATCTGAGTTGGCCATGATTGATCAAGAGATTCACACTAGTGCCACCAACAGAACATACCATGTAATGAAGCATAGAGGAAGGGGGCATGGATGGGGTGGAGCTTGACTGACATCCAGACTGATCAATAAGGGTATTCCATCCCATTAGTGTCATGCTTCGTATTTTTGGAAGGTTGGGACCTTCCATTCTCTCTCTTGCTTCCTCATTTCTTCACTCTCTTTGTCAGAGCTGGGGAAGTTCTTCTTGGGACTTTTGTTAATTTGGCCTTTTGCCATCCTGCCATTTTGCAGAGGCCTCTGGGCCTTTTTGCCTTTTTCCTCTTTTCTCTCTCCAGGATCAGCTGTTGGGACCAGGTGCATTTTCCTGGAACTGGCTGCTCAGTGTGGACAGAGTTCATGAGGAATTGCATTTGGTATCTTTTATTTTATATTCTATTTCTATTTTATATATATATTTACAAGTAGTGTATTAGTATTTTGTTATATTATTAAACTGTGTTTATCTCAATCCAAGTTTCTCCCTTCCTTTTTTATGCTCTCCCTTATTTGGGGAGTAGGGGAGGGAGGGAGTGAGCAGCTATCGTGGTTGTATTGCTAGCTCGGGTTAAATCACGCCAGATGTGGTACTCCCTTCTGCACACAATGGAGGCACTTCTCTGCAAATTGGACTTTCTGTTTCCAGGAGCTTTATATTTGTCTACAACCAGGGACATCATGGAGAGAGTGCTATGGCTCTTCCAACCCTCAGATTACTAACTTTTGTTGTTCATCTGTGCGTGCACCGATGATTCTGCTGAGAGAGACCTTGAATTAATCCAAAATTACTCTGGGGGTTACTTTGAAAGAAGCAGGAGACCAGGTGCTGTTTTAGGGAAGCACAAATGGCACACAGCAAAGAAGGAGGCTTTCACGGTTTCCTACAGAAAATGAGGACACTGAACTGCCTGTACACAAAAAATGCTGCCTGGGAGACACATGGGAAGAACTGGAAAACCATGTGCAGTCAGAGACCTGACACCAGTAGGATTATACAGACGTGCTGGGATAGTCTGTATGGCTAGAGTGTTCCCATGGATGCAGCATCCTAGGAAAAGACAGGCAGGGAAGTCAAGGGGATGGAGATGCTCTCTACAAAAAGGAATAATTTAAATACATGGAGATTTGCTATGGAATGGGAAAAGGGCTGCTCAAGATTTTTAGGACAGTAACGGAGATATTGTAGTGGGTGTCTGCTTCAGACTTCAGGGGGCGTGCTTTGCTAGCATTATTACTCGCAGATAAAGGACTGGCTCAAGTGTGATAGTCAATGGCAGCTTTGGTTGCAGTGACTGTTAGATAGATGTTCCAGATCCTGAAAGAAGGCAAGTTGTGGAACTTGAACTTCAGGAAAACAGATTTTCTTTTTGTCAGGGATTTGATGGGCAGGATCCCATGCAAGACTGCCCTGAGGGAGCCCAGGAGAGCCAGTTGTTTTTCATGGACAGTCTCCTAAAAGTACAAGAATGGTCTGATTTGATTGCAGAGAGTAATGTAGAAAGTAGACTGATCTCAAATACAAACAGGAACTATATGGAAAGTGAAAGTGAGCTCCTGAGTGGGCTGGGCAACAGGGTGACAAAGGATAGCAAGCATTGAGAAGTTTTTTGCCTCAGTCTTCCCTGACCTCCCAGACCTCCTTGATTGTTAGCAAAGTTCAGGGAACAAAGACAGTACTCATAATGGAGGAGGACTAAGTTAAGGACTAGTTACTTAAATTGAGCGCCAGAACAAGCCCATAGCACCAGACAGAATGCATCCAAAGGTGATGAGATCAGTCTAATTGTAAGACTATCCTTCATCATCTCTCAAAGATTATGGAGGTCAGAGAAAATCCTTTGTGACTGGAAAAAGACTCCTGGAAGCTCCAACAAGCTGGTTGTGTTCCTTTATGGCACAGTATTTCCAAGAATGAGGAGGAGATTGCAAAGTAGAAAGTAAATTAAGTGTACAGACTGAAATCAAGTAGTGGCTTTTCACAGCATCCATTCTCATAATGTTTTTAGACTTTGAGTTATTTGTAACATCAAATTCCATATTTTAGTTTCCGAGGCGATGTTTTTACATCTTCTATGAAATCTATTAATTTGAATGTAGATTTTACATTTTGCTCAAGCACTTAGTCTGCTGACATTTCCTTCTGCTGGAAACTCTCAAGACATTAAGGCTTCCACTCCTCAAATCATGACCTTCGCAGTTTCAAGGTTGCCATAGCTACTCAAGATTGTGTGTATTCCTTCTGAAGGATGGAAGAGATCAGGCAGCTGATCCATGTAGTTGAAGATCCATGTTCCGCAGCTTTCCCTCTGTCACTAACACAGTAGAATAAATGTTACATTTCGGTGATATATAGTGGTTATGGATCATTGACACCATGTTGTATGCCCTATATTACTGTTGCTCACACTGGTTCGGCTGCATTCCAGGCCTTCAATGACTGCAGAGGTTATGAGAGATGGGATTTGTCTGATCATAATTGCTTTGCCACTAAATTCTTTTTCATAAAATTGTTTAGGACTCAATGGCTCTGTCTAAATAAAGTTAGAAGCTGTACTGGGAGCTGTGCAGAAGACATTGTGTTTGAGGAGTTAATGATTTTCAGCAGGTCGGGTCTGCTGTTCTGGGCTTACTTAGGGCTTGAGAAGCCCACATCTTAGTATGAGCAACCACTGCATGGGAACCTGCTGGAGTGTTCCATGACAGGCTGTGCTGCACATTGGCAAGGGTAGTGACAGAGATAACAGTTCAACCAGTCAGTAAACTTGTCTTAGCCAAACAGTTTACTAATGTAATCTGTAATTTAAAATATCTTTGAGAAAGGTGAACTGTATGTGGATCAAAGGGCGAAATGTGCATTGAGGTGTGAGTGATGCACATAACACTTGACCCGAGTAGGAGCAGATCAGTGGTGTGCTGCACGAGCAGCAGGGCCTTCAGGCTGGGCTGTGCTGCACAAATCTTCTGGACACAGAGTAAAATCAGCTAGCTCATTGCCACAAAGGAGGCTGTGGGCACCTCCCACTCGGTACCTGCAATTACACCACCTCTTTGGGAGCTGCCTTTATGTAAAAGTGTGGCAAGAAGTTCTCATGCAAGTGTCCTTTACGAATAGAGTTTTTTTCCTGTAAGAAAATGGTATAACAGCTCAAAAGAGGGGAACTTCTCTCCCCTCTGTCACCTCACCTCCTTCCCTGGTGCAGAAGACTACTTTAAAAATGCAGATTTCTGTCTGATCAACATGGAATTGGTTTATGTCTTCACTGTTTTCCATTAATTGCTCCACAATCTTAGCTCCATAAAAAAGTCTAGACAGAAATTAAGTGCTGCTTCAGCTCTCATTATTCAAATCCATCTAATCTAGGGAACGGCATCAGAATTTAACACTAAATGTTTTCAGATACATAGGTGATTAGAATGAAAAAATCACACTCACTCACCTGCAAATAGAAAAGGGTCTCTCTAGATCTTTAAAGGTGAACTAAGTTGGCAGCCATTTCAGATACAGCTGAGCTGGCTGCACTGCTCCTCTGCCAGAGGTATTGAACTTCTCAGCTATGAGGACTTGACTGCTGCTCCAGATATTGACGACTCCTCAGATATCTCCTCATCGTTCTTCAAGGTATGGATCAAAAAGACCTGATAAACAGTTAATGAAGGCTGCCTTGGCTAACCCAACTCATTATGATTGGAACTGTGGCAGTTGCACATCCCCCTGAGATCTGGAGCCTTCAATGGGGCAGCCGATGGCTCTTTTAGCACCTTTTGTGCCCCACTGTGCCTGTCCCCAAGTATACACCTAGGGTGGTACCAAGGTGTTGATAGTCACACCCTCCCCTACTCCCCAGCTGGTGGGGCAGGAGGGGTGGGACCCTCGGTCAATTGACAGGGTCCTTAGCAGGACCCTGAGTCAATTGACAGGGTCGTTAGCAGAGCAGGTGCCCAGAGTAGCTGCAAAGCTTCTGGCCCATGTTGTAATGCCCACAGCCAGATTTGACCAGACTATAAAAAGCGGTTCCTGCCAAAGGCCCCTTTGAGTGGTCTTCTCAGAGCAGTGGGTCTGTGAACTGGAGCCCTTTCCTTAGACTGGGACACCATCTAAGGAGACTTCCCGGGATTGAGAGCACCTCACCTCCTCGTTTGGGTGAGTGGTAATTTACCGGATGTATCCTTGAATGAGTCCTCACCTAACCAGGCAAGCATGAGTTCTTGCCTAACCCAGGCGAGTGCTTATTTCTTGTGGGTACCCTGGATTCAGAGGGCTCTGGTTTTGTTTCTTGTGAGTGTGTGCATGCATGCTGTGGATCCTCATTATTCTTATTTTACTGTACCACAATAATCTCCTCAACTGATATCTGAACCTGTGTTTTATGTCATTGGAATGCTAACTAATTGTATAAACCTTGTTTCTAGTCAGATTATTGGCTGCACTTTTCCAGCCAGAATAAAGTCTGTTTTGGAACTTGTTCTCCACCTAAAACTGACTTTGGGGTGCCTCCATGACAGAAACATATGAGAGAATGTTAGCTCCTGGCCCGCAAAGTAGATTAGTTACCTATGGAGTAACTTCTTACACAGGGATATGGTAGGAAATATAAATGGAGAGGGGTATTTATTTTTCTTTCAGCCAGCTCAGACTCATACAAAGGTAACAGACCTGTTTTCCCAAATACACACTCATCCCAGCTGATATTAATCATTTAATCAAGCCACCTATGTCAGGAGCACTATTGCTTCAGGTTTCTTCTGCAGACAGTGCAGTAAAAAAGTATCTCCAGAGGGTGTTAGTATATTTTACCAAAGACCTGAATTGCCTTTTTGGATATAATGTATTTCTCTCTTGACTATAGCAGGAATCAGGGATACATAGGCTTCTCGTTTATATGCACTAAGGGTAAAGATAGACTTTTAAAGATAAACAGTTTAAAGATAAGTAGGTGTATCTGATCACCCAGGGCAGATCCCACTACATGAGATATGTAGGATTAAAATTCCAGAGCTCTGAGCAACCAACATCATCCTTCCACTCTGGCACTTTTAGGAGCAATTCTGTCAATTGGCTTTCACACAGAGGTCATGCTGATTCTTTTTCACAGAAAGTATGTTTTGTTCCTTCAGAAATATATTGTCATAGTTATCTGCTGCCTATGTGCATCATCACAATGGTGCTTGTGATAATTGCTAAACTACCAGTTATATGGAGAATATTTTTAGGACTGTCTGACTTCCCAGCATCATTTCAGTGTCTTTTATTTCAGTGGTTATTCTTCTGTGTTAGAATGAAAAACTAGGACTTTGGAACATGATTTGCTTCTACATCTACTGGAAGATTAAATAAAAGATTAATAACAATAATTGGTAAATATATTTGGTTTAAAAAGCTGGATATGCCAATTTTTGTGAATCTCCTGAAGAACAGGGCAATGTGTTAGGAACTTGAGACTTGGGACGTTGCTGCTTTTGTCCTGCAGGCTACTGGTTTAGTGCTCTATTCTAATATTAGGCAGCTTTATCACCCCTATTGAAATCAACAATGAAATATCTGCCCTTTTTTTTTTTTGTTACACTCAAAATCAAAAGCAGAGAGTTTAATTCTGGTCATGTTCCAGGGGTGCTCACATAAAATATATACATCACATCTTACCCAGATTTCTTAATCTCATTCACTCTTCCCTTCAAGCAGCCTGTCCAAGAGACTGATGGAAGAGTGGTGCTGTTAAGTTTATCTCTGTTTGGCTGCCTGTCTCAGCTGGGAGGGAACCAGGAGCTTCAGATTCCCTCACAACTCCTCTAAAGTATGATCTTCCAGAACTTTCTGCCTCCAGTCCTGACATTTGGGCTGCTTCAGGACGGGGCACCACCACCGCCCACAGGACTGAGGAAGCTGGTGTGTGAACTGCCCTGTAATCAGGGACAAACTCCCTTTTTTCTAGTGAATTTTGGCATTTGAGGTTTGTTCTCCAAATAGCAACTAAACTGAATGTTTAATAATCAGAACAATTCTTAAAAAAGCATTAGCTCTCCACTCGCTCTTCTAGATCTTATTATAGAATGTGCTTTTTAGAGGGTGGAAAATAGCTTTGGCTAAACCCTAAGATTCACTTAGGATATGACGCTCAGTGTTCTGCTGTTTTCCTCTCCCTGATGTATCATTTTCCTTCCAGTTTATTCTTTTTCTTTCCTATTCTTTTTCTTTCTGATTCCTGCCTAACAGCCTGGCTCAGACTGCGAAATCCATTCTATTTCATCTGTTACTGCTGGGAATTTATGACTAGATGAGCAAACAAAAGCAGTGACTTATATAGGTGGACACTGGAAGAAGTTTTTGAGTTCTCAGACTGGCTGCTAAGACCTTATGCTGTATCAGTAATATCCATCAGAAAGGTTCAAAGGAAAGAAAACCATTTCCATTTTCTGTCTCTGATACTGTTCTTAGCATTTTATTTGAGATCATCTTGCTTCCTTTTAGAGGGAAGTTCTTATCTGAAAAATCTCTTTTATGAACACAACAGGAATAAAAGAGTTTGTCAAATCCTCTGAGTAGGCATCCAAAAAAGATTATAACTGAGTGCTTTCAGTAGTGCTTAACACTGTAAATAACCTACTGCTCTATCTGTGGACATGCAAGGAAAAGTAAGTATTTAAGGTGAGCTCACAGAACGGAACTTGGTTCAACAAGTGCTACAAAATGTATCTTTTTGCCCTGCTAGGCGTTACCAAAGTTTGATATTAATTTTAAATAGAGCTTTGGTAGGCTATAATGTAATATGTGAAATATCAGTGCAAAAAATCTAGCCTCAGACAGGCCTTGGCGAGGAACTGTTGCATGTAAATTGATGGCATAATTAGCTAAATGATCAAACTCTGAGATCTCAAACTCAGAACTCCTTATGAGAAACTAATATTTTCTACATCACTAAGAAATTAGATTGACCTTGTCTCAAGCTTTTACAATTTCATACTGTTTCAGTACATAATTAGCTGGAGAAAAAATATTAATGAGAGTTATATTTGTGACTAATATCAGTATGACTATGTAAAATTTCACTTATAATCTATGAGCCCTGGGAATAATAAAGTATTGAAAGTGAATATTTTACAATACAAGATGGAGAGTTACACATCTGTCCCAGCTCAGAAGCTTTAAAAATACTTTTTTTTTTAATAAATGTCATATTGATATTTCATGGTTCCTGTGGAGTATATGGTTTATGGAGAGTGGCTTAAGTGAATTTGCATTGCCACAGTGCCCACTGCAGAACCAACATAGTGCAACACAGAGTTTAATCTCTTTGCTGCAATTGCACAGGAGAAAATTTTAACCAGCTTCAATGGTAGCTTAGTTCTAAAGCTACACAAATCAGTGAGACTCAATGACACTTATAGAACCAAGATAATGGAATTTTATAGAACCAGAACTTTAAACCATGAATACTTTTCCCATGTAGTGACTTGCATCATTTTCATCTGTTTTGCACTCCCTGTGTCCACAGCAATCAGGTTGGTCAAGCATGATTTACCTTTGGTAAATCCATGCTGCCTGTTCTCAGTCAATTTCATATTCCAAACTCCATCATTTGCCAAATCAATATGCCAGTCAACTCCATCATATGCCAAAAATGACTCCCACAAGGATTTTCTCTCTGATTTTCTGAGGGACTCATCTGAGAGTTTCAGGACTGCAGTTTTCTGGAAAATCTTTCTGGCCTTTTGTGAAGATGGCTACAACATTGGTGTTTCTCCAGTCACTGGGGTCCTTCCTGAGTCTTCACAACACTTAAAAGATGGTAGAGAGTGGCCTTGCAGGAGAATTGCTAGTTCTCTCATCACTCTCATATACAGCCTATCAGGTTCCATGGATTCCGTGATGGGAAAGATTATGGAGCAGATCATCCTGAGTAACAGCATGTGGCACATACAGGACAAAAAAAAAAATGATCAGGCCTAGTCATCATGGGTTTATGAAAGGCAGGTCTTGCTTGACTAACCTGGTCTCCATCTCTGACAAGGTAGATGAGGGAAAGGCTGTGGATGCTGTCTACCTGGACTTTAGTAAAGCCTTTGACACTGTTTCCCACAGCACTCTCTTGGAGAAACTGGCAGCTCATGCCATGGGCAGGTGTACTCTCTGCTGGGTAAAAAACTGGTTGCATGTCCGGGCCCGAAAAACTGTGGTGAACAAGGTCAAATCCAGTTGGTGGCTGGTCATGAGTGGTGTCCCCCAGGGCTCAGGATTGGGGCCAGTTCTGTTTCATCTCTTTATCAATGATCTGGATGAGGGGATTGAGTGCACCCTCAGTAAGTTTGCAGATGACACCAAGTTGGCTGGAAGTGTTGATCTGCTTGACGGTAGGAAGGTCATACAGAGGCATCTGGACCAGCTGGATCAATGGGCTGAGGGCAGTTGTATGAAGTTTAACAAGGCCAAGTGTCAAGTCCTGCACTTGGGTCACAACAACCTCATGCAACACTACAGGCTCGGGGAAGAGTGGATGGAAAGTTGCCTGGCGGAAAAGGACCTGAGGGTCTTGGTCAACAGCCAGCTGAATATGAGCCAGCAGTGTGCCCAGGTGGCTGAGAAGGCCAACAGCATCCTGGTTTTTGTCAGAAATAGTGTGGCCAGCAGGACCAGGGAAATGATCCTCCCTATGTACTCTGCACTGGTGAAGGCTGCACCTCACATACTGTGCTCAGTTTGGGCCCCTCACTGCGAGAAAGACATTGAGGTGTGTCATGGAGGCGTCCCAAATATAAGTTTAGGCAGACTAGCACTCCGATAACATAAGATAAAGGTTCGGATATCAGGTTAGGAAATTATTTGGGGTGCAGCGAAATAAGAATGAGGATCCATAGCGTGCATACACACACTCACAAGAAAACAAACCAGAGCCCTCTCTGCCCCGTTTTGCCCATAAGAGATAAACACTAGCCTACTGTGGCCAGGACTTACACTCGCCTGCCCCAGACGAGGAAGGTACACTTGCCTACCAGGCAAGGACTTATTCAAGCATATGTTCAGTAATTTATCACTCACCCACACGCGGAGGTGAGGCGCTCCCCATCCCAGGAAGTTACCTCAGACGGCTTCTCCGTCTAAGGGGAGGGACTCCGGCAGCGTGGCAGACCCGCAGCTCCGAGGAGACCACACAAAGGGGAGTCGCCGGCGGGAACCCCATTTATAGTCTGCTCAGATCTGGCTGTGGGCATTCCAGAAGCTTCTCGGCTTCTCTACACCCCGCCCCCTCGAGTGCGGGCCTTCGATAAGCTTCTGGGCTTCTCTGGGCTTCTCTGGGCTGTGGGCGCTCTGGGCCCCTCCTCTGCTGACGACCCTGCCCAGCGACTCCGGGTCTCACAAAGAGCCGTTAACTGCCCGTTGAAGGCCCCAGTTCTGAGAGGGGGATGTGCAGCTACCAGTGCAACCGCCGCACCAGTTCTCAGGGCGTGGGGGGGAAAGTGCGACTGCCAACACAAGGTGCTGGAGAGAGTTCAGAGAATGGCAATTAAGCTGGTGAAGAGTCTCAAGAACAAGTCATATGAGGAGCAGCTGAGGGAACTGGGGTCGTTTAGCCTGGAGAAAAGGAGGCTGCAGGAAGACATTATCACTCTCTACAACTACTTGAAAGAGCTTGTAGCGAGATGGGTGTTGGTCTCTTGTTTCAGGTAACAAGCAATAGGATGACAGGAAATGGCCTCAAGTTGCACCAGGGGAGGTTTAGACTGGATATTAGGAAAAGGGTTGGACTTCATAACCTTAAAGACCTTTTTCAACCAAAATGATTCTGTAATTCTACGACTTTCAAGTCAAGTTCTTTCTCATAATACCTGGCTCACTCCTTATCCTCCTCTTCTCCTCCTTGAACCAATACTTCAAACACAGAGGCCTTGGAGGCTGAAGCAGTGAAGACTAAGGCTAAGAATGCCTTATCTGTGTCTGCTCTCACCAAAATACCCACCCCATTCAGCAAATGACACACATTTTCCTTATACAGCCCTTATGGTCTTGAGTAGGAATTTACCACTATCATATGACAGTAAGATTTGGATACATCTGGTTAAATGTGGATAGCTGCCTATAGCATGTGGCCAACAGGGAATGCAGAAAACCAGATACTTTATGATGTAAACCAACTCATACACAAGTATACCTTAAAAGTGTCTATTTCCATTTTCTTTAAAACTCTACCTCACCCCATTCCCTCAGGTGACTAATCGGTAAGTATTGAATCTTGCTATCAGCCCTCCTAAAAAAAGAGTGGTCAAGGATACACAGAAGCAGTAAACACAGCAGACAGCCATCTGAAAATAAGCTGAGGGTAGGGAGAAAATTAGAACTCCAATAAGCAAATGTCACAACGAACAAGCTTATGAACTGCTGTAAAACCCTCTGTATGCTCTGCAGCAGAACTGGAAGCTGAAGTGTCTCCTTTCCACACACTGAGACTGGCTAGTATCTCACAGGGCTCCATTCCCAGAAAGACCCATCTGTTATCAAACCCCCTTCTTGCTTAATCTTTCTAATTCTAAATCTACTGAATACTTCTCGGTCCCCTTTCGGCTTGTGGTGCTAATCTCTTCATTCTATTTCCCATGGCAGTTTCCCATTTGCTGATGAATGTGTATTTTCTCCTGATTGATTGAATTACTGTCGCCTCTTGGTACCTCATGGGAGAGATAGATTACATCTCATAGTAAAGGGCAATTAATATAGCATGTTGTTTAAATACACCACTATTTCTAGGGGTATAATTGGGGTACTTTTTGAGGAAATAGTGTCTCCCTGGTTTGATTCTACTTAGCCTATCCCTAATGTGATTTTCTTGTAGTTAAAAGATGAAGTGCAGTGGTTCAAAAAGGCCTTTTCTTTAAAGTGATTTAAAGAACAAAAGACCCCAGATCATCTCTGTTCTACTGCAAGTTAAAGAAAACTCAGTCTGTAAAAACTGCTTGACAGTGATGAAGCTACATGATGTATGCTAGCTTCGGTTTGGCATAGCAAACTGTAGGTTCAGTTCACCATGAAGAAGAGATTTCTTTATAAAAGAGATCAGGAAGCCCTCAAAGGCCAAACACTGATTCTTCAGTTTTGTTACTAATGTTATGCATAGAAGCAGACTCATAATCCAGTTGGAAATGGAAAGCAGGAAGATGTAATACATAATAATTCACAGAATCAGCCTTCTTCCCATCCTTTTGCTGTTATGAGAAGAGTTTCTTGTTTCATACCATCTGCCAGCTGTATGAACGAATGTAATTGCAGACACAAATACAATCCAATGATAGCAACAAAACCTAGAGCAGCAGAGATATGTCAATAAACATGGAATACTTTGTAACAGATTGGTTTTAGGCTCTTTCCTAAGAAATTATACATAATAAGGCATATGACTTTTCCAGTCATCCAAGTAGTTTCATTTCTGTTCTTTCCAAGTTGTTTATTTAGGTTGCAAGATATTAAATAATTCCAAGGGAAGTTAATTTGATGCTTCATTTAACTCATGAAACTCATTCATATAAATGGGAATCAGACTCCATTCACTCAGAGGTTAACATTGACACTGAAAAGTGAAATGAAAACAATAATATTATTAGTATTTCTTTACAGATGATTCAATATGCTGTGCCTTTCCTATCAAGTTTTATTGTGCTCTGAAGTGTCTTGAGAACACTCTATGCCTAGCAGAGGTTTTTTTTAAGTAGGCATCAGTTCTTTGCAGCATACCCAAATTTCCATTAGGATTCCTCTTTGAATTGGAGGAGTGTACATGCCTAATGCCTTCTTCAGCACACTTTGGTGTATTTTTGCTAGAATTGAATCAAGTCATTGCAGTGATCAAGGCATTAAATACTTGGAAACATTTATTTTGTACATCAGGAAGCCAATGTTCATTTTACTTTGGTAGACTTGCACCAGCTGAAGGCAACAGTACATTTACATTTTTCTTTTACTCCAGGCTTCTAACTATTTTGATGTATGCAGTTGTCATTTCTCTGGTCGTTAAAAATCCTCTTTCAGGCTCTACCATGATGAATACACTGCTAATGTGAATTTATAAAAAAATATGTGCTTCAGTGCCATCATTTGGGGAAGTGTTTTCACCATGTAGATCCAGGCATCTGTAGGATGCATATAGCAGGAAGAGTTTCCATAGGATATTTTCATTGCCAGTTGGGAGAAACAGGTTCCTCCTGAAAGAAATGCAGACATTACATGATTCCCTTGTATATCATAGAAGCAGAGACACTAAAGAAAGGTTATCTAGAAGTTGGGTAGTTTTGGACTCCTCGTCTGTCCCTTTCTCATGGCTCATGGTGTAACCTTGCACTCAAAAGCTACTGCTTCTGGCAGGATTCGGAAGCATGTTTTCCACTTACAATGTAGTTCAAAGAAAAACAAACAAACAAAGAAACCCAAACAAACAAAAAAACCTGATGTTCTGTGAGCGTTGGGAACTAATGAAAGTTTTAAGTCAGATACTGCCGATATGCGGGACTGCAAAGCTGTGATCCCAAGTTTTTTGTTGGTGTCTACAGAATAATTTCTGGCTTTAGGGGTCCTTAAGCAGACCAAAGTGCTGAGAGGGAAGTATCTCATAAATCAGGATAATGTAGTTTTAAGTTCTGGTATCTCATTACCTGTCATGGCTCTTAAAATTCAAGCCAGGCCTGAGGAGCTGAAAGATATCAGATCTCAAAACTAATCCTGTTTTCTTGTCTTCATTCTATATCAGTAAGTGCTGCCTTCTGCTGCTGCTATTACAGTAAGTAAATTAAATAGGTTTTTCCTTCCTGCTACAGATAAGCAAAGGCCTAGGATATGGACTTGAGGGTGCACTGACTCCTGGTGTTTGGTAGAAACTATGGAAAAGAGAAAAGTATGTGCATACAACAGTGTACCTTCTCTATTGGCACATTAACAAGATATTTGAGGTGCAGCAGAGGTTTACAGTTTCTGTGCCTGTGTTCTCCATGTGTCTCTGAAAATCTCTAGCCAAGTTGCTTTCAGCCCAGAAGCTGTGTATTCCATTTTTGTCACCCCTGTCAGTATTGCATGCTTTGTTCAATCACTCATCTTGGGGAGGTCTTCTGCCACCAAGATGAATGGTGTGTTGATTCATTGCCCTGTCTCTGGTCCACATGGAGGAGGTACTCAAAGATGTCAGGTTGTTTTTCTTCTCCTATCCTTCTATTGCTGGTTTGTTTGGGGTTTTTTGTTTTTGTTTTTTCCTTTTTTCATAGTGACATGATCATCAGCTCTTCTACTAGTTTTGTTTAATTACAGTCACAGAATTCTACATTCCTACTGCAACTGTTAATCAACAAATCACTTTGACTATTTAACAGATAAAAAATGTCTATTTAAAGTCCTGTTGACTTTTCCTTTCACTTTTTTCTTAGAAGTGTGAAAAAACAAAAACAAAAACAAACAAACAAAAACCAAGACCCAACAACTCCCCTCTATATAAAACCATACAGCTGACTAAAATCAATGCCAAACTGATTTAATCCACAATCCTAGTTAAATCACTAATAAATTGTTAGCATTCTTTAGTACTTAAGGTTTATCATACCAAAATATTGCATCCTCAGAAGCTAAACACTATTACATTAAAATAGTAAGGAATAAATTCTTACAAACATTGAAACTTGGGAAACAAGACACAAACCCAAAGCCTCTTCTTTTGTCCAGAATGAGTTTAACAGGAGCAGCAGCTGTGTTAGCTTACCCTACTGTCTACAAATGTGATTATGACTGAGTCAGAAGGACCATGCTTCAAGGAAACAAGATCTTCTAAACTCTCTGCTGAAAACTACAACTATAGTGCAAAACATTAGAAACAGTGAGGTAAAACCACATGAATCTTAAAAATGTGCTCAGGATAGCAATTGCCACCTGATTACACTTCACTCTGAATTTGAAAATAATCACATCGTTTTCCTGAAACACACTGGACTTTTGCAGAACTTTCTCTCATTATTTCACCACAGGTTTCAGTTACAGTGACTGGTTTTCTGAATCTGAATTTTGACATTTTTAATATCATTGTCCCTTCAATCAATCCTGAAGAGTTGGGAAACTGTGTCACCATTACATACAATCACAGAGCTACACAACATTACAAATTGTTCTGTTTGTGCTATGACTATAACACTACAAATTTTCTTTAGGAATGAAATATAGAGAAAATGTAATTTAGAGTCTTTGATAACTGATCCTCGAAAGAAGCAATAAAGGGGAAAAATTGATCTCATTTTAAAATTTTCTTACAAAAAGAATATGGGTTCCATGCTGCACACTTAGTTACTTTAAATTGCTGAAGTCATCCCTTCTGGCTCAGGAAACTGCTGAGAAAACAGGCTAGAGAATTAAGTCTTACCCTCATAAACTTAAAAGGAAGATCTACCTTCCTCCTAGGGTTCCCAGACAGTGAGCTGTATCTCATCTGCTTTAGATGGCTGCAACTGAGATAGTTGAGTGAATGAGAGAGGCAGGCACTTCATCAGACTGATAGGAAAAGATTGTTTTAGAATAAAATTATTCACACTGTCACACAGTCATTTATTTATCATTGACTATAAAGATATCCTTGAACAATTTATTCATGTGTAAACATCTGCACTGTAGATATATCTATTTGGAAAAACAGATCTGATCCAAACTCTCAATTGGACTTTGATATCTAAAATGGGACAATCATTTTCTATATAAAAACAAAATAAGAAAAAGCCTCAATGAGAGTCTCAGTCTACAAGGAAGACTAATCAGTTGGGTAGCAGAAGAGTTCTGTTCAGGTCTCTGCTGTAGTTAATTTTTACTTGCTTATGCAAAATGAAATACTTACAGAAAATGAGATTGAAAAGATCTCATCGCACAAAAGTAACTTCTTGCCTGGTAGCTAATTAGGACCCCTGTGAAGACTTGTGCAGGAGGAAGAAGTAAACTTACGTTCTTAGTTAAAATCAGGCACTGCAGGGCAAGGGCAAAATGTTTCACCAGCAAGTCTCCAGTACCTTCATTCAGGACTCATCAATGCCCACAACATGCTTGCCTTCAAAACTCACAGCCTGCTCTCTGTGTAAGCTAACATTCAGAAGTGGTGCAGTGAGAGCCCTGAAGCAACACCTGAGTCAGAGTCAAGAGCTGGGATTCTGCTCTAACATACCCAGATTTATTTCTGCACTCACATAGTGGCAGACACATGACCCTAGGGAGAGAAATTTTTTACTTAAAAATAAGTGCCATATCATATGTCATACTGTATCATTCCTAGGATCCAACAGCCTTTCCAGAGCGGAAAAGAATCCCCCATAAGTCCTGCACCACAGCTACTAACTTAATGGAGATACCTCAGGTAGCCTAGGTCAGCTCAAATGCCATCAGACATTTTTTCCTGTGTTCCACCCCATAACCTGAGTTTAAGGACCTGAATCAAACCCTAACAGTGGCATCCATCAAAATACACAAATATGGTTTTTCCATATGTAGATGTCAACATACATAGAAGGTAAGTTTCTGTTATAGTCAATGCAGATCTAGTCAGCGGGGCCTAGGTGGTGATTAAATTTAAAATGCTTGACTTAATGATTGGCCAGTTTAGGTCCTTTGACCTTAGTGATTAACAGCACAGATGCAGGTGCCTATTGAGTGGCTACAGTATGGAGAAAAGAGAGGAGGTCAGAAGCTGACAAAATGAGATGCTGCCTCATTACTCATCTCTTCTGCCTCTACAAAACAGCATGGAGTAAGAGGTCTCTATCATCAGGGGCTTAGATGAGCCAGGAAGACCATGATGCAGTGGTAGAAGTGGGATTTAACAGCGTTCTCAGGTTGGAGGAAGAAAAGAGCTGGAGTAGTTCAGGTGCTGCTGTTGTCTATATTATTTCCTTCGTCTGACCTAAAAAAATTTATTCTCCTCTAAACAAATCTGAAGAATCTTTGTGTGTGTGTTGTCTTTTAGCAATCTCTGTAAGTTACCCTCTTGAGAACAAATCATCTCATTCTCAGGTATTCTCACATCACCTTGAACAATACAGAAAGGAATAGTTTGTGTATCTATTTTCATTTGTTTCTAATGAAAACAGTGTATATAATCACACAGTCTTTGTGTATGTCTGTATATATCCCTCTGGCAACTTTTGAACCCGATGTCTAGTTTCAATCAAGACTAAAGCTCTCATAAAGCATCCCCTAAAAATGGTGAACAAGGTAGAAGGGAGATCAGGATTCAAAATTTGCGAGTTTGCTCCCAATAATTCTTTATCCTGTTTGTAAAATACAGTATTGAAAATCAAATAGGGCACCTTGTCTTACTTTCAAAATGCTCAGTGAGAAAGGCTTTTAGATACAGGCACAGATAGCAGAAAATATTAACATCATTTGATTTAAAGGGCAATCGACTAAGAGACATGAGCCCATAGGAAATTAAGTTACATTCATTTATAATTGAATGTGATTGCAACTGAGGCGCATGTGATTGCCATTATAATTTTAATGACTGCAAACAATGTAAATAAATTAACAGTTAATATAAGAAGCAGGTATACTGGAGAGTTACAGTTTTAGGGAGTATTATTCATTGAATTCATTCAACAGTAGACATCTAATGTGCCTTGCTGAGAATCAGTTCCAGTTTCCACTGATGTATTTATGGGCTTTTAAGGTGGACTTATCAATTTCAGGAGAACCAATTTCCTTAGTATTTTCAAAGGCAGAAGAATTTCACACTTCTCTGAATGCCACTTGACTGCAAGTAAAAATGTTAACAGCTTGTGAGAGTGCTAATTAGAGCATCATAAAATTTATTTGGCTTCTTTGACACTAACTTAACCAGAAGATGAAACTCAATCTGTTATGAAAAGCTCAGAATTTTACTTCTGTCTTCTTGTCTGAGCAAGGGAATCTTAAAAGTCAGAATTCAGTTTTAGTTCATATAATGCCACTTTTAATGTTACACAATTTTTTATCATATTCTTCTATACTTGCGTGTTCCAGAGTCACTTATCACTGGCAGACTTGTTAGATGTGTAATGGAAAACATAAATTCCTATCTGCCCTTTCCTCATTCAGCTCTTCTTGATGCAAAACACACAAGCCTACAAGCATTTACCCACACAAGAAATTATGCATTGTGAAACACATAAATTTGTACATAAATGTCCACAGCAATGTGACCCAAATAATTATGACTTGGCTTTTGTAGCTATATATACTCATACAAATGGGGACAAAGCTTGCTATGCATTTTGAACAGAAGTTGCTTTCGTACTTTTTCTGTTTTGGCAGTTGTCTCTATGGTGCCTTAAAGAGAGGATTACAGATACAACAACTTTGCTTTCTCAATGAGGTAGTATTGAAGCTTGAATCAAGGAAGTGGATATGCCTAAATTTCAGGTGTCTAGTTAGAGTTGGTTAAGAGTATTTTATATACTGTTCATAGGATTAGGTAAGATGTCACAAAGGTCTCAGGAAAGAAATGTCATCTGCTTCATGTCTGTCACTGAAGTTTACAGAAAGGATCCTTCTCTGGAGGCCTTCACAGGTATCCACCTCTTCTCATTGTTCTTTATACATGTGTGGGTTTGTACATGGTGTGGTCACATACACATGGCATAGGCACTCCCATAAATACCACCTGTTCTCTCAGTGCCAAAAATTCACATGTGGGTTTGATTCCCTCTTAGATAAACTGGGGATTCCATATCCCTGATCCAGAAATGGCAGCAAGTGAATCTTTATGAAATAAAATTGGTTGGAAAAGAAACATTTCACGTTATATTACAGAAACACTTTTGCACATCATGCTTCCTGTTTCAGCAGCTGCATGGCGTGGCTAAGGTACCCTAGGGTTCAGCTCACCACAACTCCCTCTGGTTTTGCCATATTTGGGGTCTTGAAAATCTGTCTAATATTTCTTTAAGAATTCAATTTAGGTCAATTTTTCTTAAATAGGACCCAAGATCTTCCAAAAACCTGACATTGATTGCTCATGTCAATTGCTTTGAAATCCGAATCTTAATATCTGGAAACTGTTAAAAGATTATCTTCTTATTATTATCACTCGCTTTCTCTAGGAGAAAAGATTGATGGTTGATTTCCATCTACCTCACGTCATTTTAACCGTTTGATGAAACAGCACTCCTGAGATAGATAGATAAAGCTGTGCAGCCAGCAGAGCCAAGTAGTTCTTTAAAATTATCTGTTATTTATCTGACTTCAAAAGATGAACAAAAGTAAAAAAACCCACAGTTTTAAAAATTTTGAGTAGCTCACTTTTTTAAACTGAAAACCACTATAATTTTCAAGTTCTTTTCATCTGCTTTGTCTGCAACAGGGTGGGAATTGGAAGTATCTTTGGAATTTTTGGAGGTTTCCTCATGAATTATTCAGGCTGTATTCAACTACACAGGGAAATTCTCGAAAGCAATTAGAAGGAATTTTAGAAGAAATTTTAAACATTTCCATTAATTTATCTAACAAGCTAGTAATTTGTTTATTTTTTAATAAACATGCATTGGAAGTGACAATAACAACTGGGGATTTTAAATGTCAAATTGCTTAATTAATTTTTGTATCAAATTAATCATTCATGTTTTAATGCTCAGAAGGCATAGTACATGTGTAAAGGGGTTGTTTTCTCAATACACATGAGTACTAGGATATTTACAGTTTCATTTTTATGATGTAAATCACTATGCCAATCTATATAACACAAAACCATAACTTGCATTTTGTAAACATTTTCGTTACTTTCCCTGATAACAGAAAGCCTAAGTTCTTTTATGGAGAAACACGGAGTAAAAGCATTATGAAAATGTCACGCAAACTTTGTTTTAATGACCACATCTACTTACACATCAAATATAAAAACTAAGCACTTTTCCTACAATACTGATTTTAGTTTTGGTAGCACGTGGATAATTTGGTCTACTTGAAGACTTCTTAAAATGCTTCTACTGACACATCTAAAATAGAAACATGAAAAATATCCCTAAAAGCATTATCCATCACATAAGAAAAAGAATTGGTTTTACTTCTGCAAAAATCATGTGCTATTATCTCACCTGCACAGCAATACCAAGGAAAGCATTGCCTATGAAAATTGTGACTTGGTCCCTGAAAATGAAGAGATCTTTTTAGTAAAGATCAGTGTCTTTTTTAATTGGCTAATTAATTTTTTCATATTCATATTTTCAAGCTTTCTGCATGATCCAGAAAGGTAAAATATGCCTCTGTTTTAAGAAGAACTGCATATAAGGAAAAGATTGCAGGACCTAAGACTTTAAGAACACCAAGTATCCTAAATCTTTAACACACAGAAACTGAGTAAACTGAGCCATATAAAATGCTTGAATCAGGAACCCCTGGGAAGACAGCGTTCAGGAGATCTAACCAGGGCACATTTCATCAAAACTGACTGTGCAAGAGAAAGTGTGAAATTGGCCAGATGTAAAGTGCTTCTAATACACAAAGCCAACAAAATTAATTCTCTCTTGCTCCTTCAGCCACTACAGATACACTATCTTCAGAATACGCTATGATAATAAAATTATTCCCTATTTATTTTTATGTTTAAAATTATTTTTTAATACCTATCAATACAATTGGACTTCTATGCTTATACATGCTACTGTTATGCTTTATATATGTTTGATGAGCTATATTAAATGACATAACTGTATATTTATACACAAACATACAGCCTAAGGCAAGAATATACATTAATTAGGAAACTAATTTCTATAAACTTTCTATCTTCTCAATGGACTTGTGAGGGTTAAAATGCACACACTAGGTTATGAAAGAGAGAATGCTTACTGCAAAAAGAAACAGGAGCATTGTTGCACGCTATTTACACCAGGAATCTCATGCAAATGATCTTTTAACATAAAGAGACTCAGCTAGAAAAAATGAAGTAGCATGTGTGGCTTTTTGCTCTTTTTTTTTTTTTTTTCTGGTCTCATAAGCATTCTTATCCCTTTATCCAGTTGTCAAAGAAAACAAACACTTGGTCTTCAGCAGTGATAATAAATTTTCAGAACAAGATGTGAATCATACCTGAATTTCTTGGTTTATACACTTACATACTACTCTGTAAAGAAGAATGAGAATTTTTTTTATATTGCTGTATTTTTGAAAGTTATTTTAATTTTTTTTTTTTTGGCAACACAAGTATTTCCTGCATCCTTGGAAGATGATTTTCCCACACCATTGCAGACAGCTGATGAGGTCTTGGTCAACATATTGCTCATTTTCACTAACAAATATAAACTTCTCTGACTATGAAAAGCGGTTCCATTATGGAAACAATTATCAGTTTTCTTTCTTACATCAGTTCCCTGTGCTCTAAGGCTGTTGTCACAGAAAGACACTTTATGACAAAGCACTTGTAATCTGGAAAACCACTATTACATTGGTAACTGTAAATGTTGCAAATATGAGAGTTTCCTGCAGCATCCACATACTTCTCTACACTAGACACGTAAATGGCCCTTGGAAAATATAGTTGCACTCACTTCCAGTAATATAGAAGAGTTGTGGCATCATTTGGCTTCATATGCATTAAAAGGAGGGAGAGCTTTTCTCCAAATTTCTGCAAGCTCTTCAAAAGAAATACATTATTTATGTAAACACTAAAGCAGTAATGGTATTATGTTACCTTCGTGTGTACCCCTGAGCTCAGAAAAAGTAGTTTGACATTCAAGTTATAATAAAAGCTCAAGGATAAAGTACTGAACAAAACATGACCAACAGAATAAGGAACAGGCTACAAGACCAAACAGCAACAGATGTGTGTTTTTATTTTTATGATAATAAAATAAGGTGCACACACGCATGCACATACAGAGAGGATGCCAGAGTAATTAATTCTGCATCTCCAGTCCTGAAGTAGGTGTCAATGTACATGATTGATTAGGTTGTACCTAAGGTCACAAGAAAAAGGATGTCTCCACTTATGCTTGCAACCATGGGATGCTGCAATAGGCTTTCACGAAATCCTAGGCATGTTGTATCCTAAAAGAGGTTTTATGCAGGTCTGAAGGTTGCATTATTTTAGTGACCATTAGTAAACATTTGTGTATACGTTTGGAACATTTGGGGTTTCTAGCTAGCGTAGTATAAACATTTGTGACCCATGTCCTAAGGTCATTGAGTATTTCATTATACAGATATAGTAGTCCACAGGAAAATATATGTATAGACACAGTGTTTTGGTATCTCTCAGTTATTCGAATCTATTAGTTACAGAAAATTATCATGTAAGACTGTAAAAAATACCCTTTCTAAACTGTGGTACTATTCACTCTTCTGGATTTACAAATGGACAATGTAAAATCTTCCTCCTCACTACTCCTACCCTAGTGTTCTTGCATGTTCCTTGAGACATGTTTTACCTTAATACTTTTATTTGGTGTTGTACGTAACTTGTAGATGTAACAAAGCCAGCAGAGTGAAGCAGTATTCTAGTTCCATAATAAAGAACAGTTTATGTGTAACCATAGAGCAGATATTTCAGAAGAAATTAAGTTTCATTTAAAAAAATATATAAATTATCATTTAAGGATTTTCTTTGCTTAAAGACAAAGATTCCTGGGATCTCTTCTTAACAATTACCATTGAGAATGTGTCTCTAACTTAATCTATGCACAAGACAATAGTAGTTAAATAATCCTTTTTTCCACTGGTATGATAATGAAGTAAGGATTAAGCAAGGTGACCTGCTATCCTTAACCAGGTATTGCTCTCTTGCGGGAGATAATACAGAGGGAAGAAAAAAAAAAGTAAAAAAAAAAAAAAGACACCCCTCCCCACACACACATATAGAACATGCTAGGTTATTAACTAGTTAAGAAGATATTTCTGATGCATTCCTATTGGCTCTGTCCTTGCACGCGGCTCTTCCTTTCATCATTGCAGGAATTCTGCAAGTATATGCCTGCCTGATTACCTTGCTCCATACTTCCTCAAACACATAAAAAAGGTAGTTGATTCACTAACATTAAAAAAGTATTTTATAAAATCAGTGGGAAGTCTTCATCAATACCTGAAAGAAAATCTGAAATCTAGAAAAAAATCCCTGTATTTTATTTCCAGCCATGCTAGTTCTTGTGAAGTGTAAGTATGTTAAAGCCAATAGAAAAACTACTTTTGTCTCTCTCCAAACTGTGTAACTACAGTTACCTAAAAAAGCATTTTGGAAGTCTTAGTTAATCTAGGTTATTATGTGAACTGTTCTCACTCAGATAGGAAGTTCAACTCAACATATTGAAATTCCATGTGAATCATCAGTACACACAAGATTAAAAATGACAAGATCTAGACAGCTGATGATTTCATCTGTGATCTGTGGACAAAAGATTTTACAGAAAGTCAATATATTATTCTTATTTTTACAAGGATCTGTTTAATGTCTACTGATAATCTTATCTCCATAAATTTAGACATGTTAATATTTAAAAGCGGTATGTTTTTAATCAGGTGGTGCAACCTCCTCCCACTTGCAGCTTGAAAACTTAAATAGTAATTGTACTTGAATGCACCTTATGATAACATGAGTATCAGCAGAACGTAGGAAGGAAAAAACCAACGGCATTACAGTGTACGCTCTATGCATTTCAGTTATTCTATACATTTCAGTTATTTTGCACAATATTTATTATCAAAGAATGTTAATTATATATTCCTCAATTTCCTCATGTTTATGATGTGGGATTTTTTTCAGAATCTATTTTTCTGCCTCCTTTAAATACATTTTAAAAACAAACAACAAAAAATTCAGGTGTGTGTTGCTGGGTTTTTTTTGGTACAAAATTGTGCCGCATTCATTAACAACAACAATAATAACAACAAAAGTCCTTATTTTCTGACTCCTGATTTCTCCCTTCTATCTTTATGGCTCTCTGGATAAATCATTGGTGATTTTATATTTGTTTTCAAACTTCATGTGAATGTTTTGCTTTGAAAGGATTCTATGTATAAACAAGTAGTTACAGTGCCAACAATAAATTGTAAGTAATTAATGTCTTATGCTTCTTTCAATTACAGAGTCTTTTGGGAGGATATATAGAGTTAATTTAAATTCTCTTGCTTTAATACTTATATGATCCTGAACTGGGAATGCCATGAATACTTAAGGTTTTGAGATGATTTTGTTTAAATAAATCTATTGAAGTGGAAAGCCATCCTAATGAGTAATATAATGCTTCGTGCAGGTACCTCAGGCCCTAGCAGAAGAATAGTAAAGGAGCCAGAACACCCAGGACAATTGTGTTGTTATAGATTTCAGCACTCAAATTCAAGCGATTAAAAAAATTGCTTAAAATCCCTGAGGTGCAGGAACGCTTGTCTGTTCACACATATCAGCTGGAATAAGACCCTTCCAGCCTTTCACACACTTCAAGAGTGAACTCCATCAAATAGCATGGTTTTTCCCAGTCGCTGATCCCTGACACTTCGGAGATGGGTCATCAGTTCATCAGTTTGCTTAACTGCATTTCATTTTGAATGCTTTGAAAACAGAGTTTAGTTTTTATTGCCGTTTGGAACTAGGCCAGTTTTCTCAAATGTTGATTTTTAACTCATCTAAATAGATGAATGTCTGGCTTCAAGGTAAGTGATACTTGATTCATAGTTTTGTACAATGTCATTCCCTTGAAAGGAACTGCAGGAAATGGGAGCATCAAGGATAATTGCTTTGCAATGGGCTTCAGCTCTCAGCTCCACTCTTCTTCAAGTTTCAAAAATAAAGATTAAGCCCCAAGGGTGTAGGAAAGAAAAGCCACTGCCTACCTGTCACATAGCAGAAGCCATCTTCTCCTCCTTCTCTTTCTCACACTTCAAGAGTAACCTCTAACTTAGATGTGAGCTGTGTACTGTGAGCATTTGGATCAAAAGCTACCACTGTGCAGAGTCAGTGATGGATCAGGATTTAATTCGTTCCAGGAGTTCAAGCAAATGGAAGAACTAAAACTGTAAGGCTGGAAGTAGGGCTGGTTTTTAGTTGCTCTAGCAGTCTTCCGGAAGGCTGATCTTGGTCAAGTTAGTAACTTAATTAAGTACCATATAACAACTATAATTAATTAGTAATCTCATAGAGCATTTTCCTTCCAACTCAGCCTACTGGTAGGAGGTAGACAGCACTGCCACTGGCAAGTAGAAGTGCTCACTTTTTGTGCATAATATGGTAGGACTGTTCTCTCCCTTGCACCCTATTTGCATGAGGAGACTTTAGGAGGACAGATCCTTCTATGATAATGAGCTCGCTCCAGTGCTAAAAGCAGCACAGGCTGCAGTTTGCACTGCCTTAACTTATCAAGGGTAGACTACCACTCTTGCAATTATATCTCTGGGCAAAATGCCATTAGAAAAGCATACTGAAAAACTTCTCACTGATATGGACTTGTAATACTGATAATCTGTTCAACTTGCAGTAATCTTAGACCTGTATTGACAGTGCCTAATGCTAAGTTTTTGTCTGACATGAATCTCCCCGCCCTGACCCACGAGAAGAAAGGAATGAAGAAAAAAATTATGAACAATATTTTATATTGATGTTAAATTTCCTCATTGCCCTAATAGTTCACCTTCTCCTCTGTCCATGTATCCAAATAGCAGCCATATTTACCCCTGTATAATATTTTTTCAAATAACCAATTTTCTTTAAAAGCATATCCCAGAATTTGTACGGGTAAAAATAATTAAATATAATCACCATATATATATACTCAGTTACCAAAGCAAGGTATATGTTTTTTTGGTTTAGGGGTTTTTTTTTTTGGCAAAAGCCTTTGATGTATTTGGAGTAAATTTTCACAGGCAGAAGAAATTTCAAATAAAATAAAAATTAAAAGGATGTTCAAATTTAATTTATTAATAACTAACAAAGGAAATACATGTAAATCTGCATCTGAATATTAAAATTAGAAATCTGAAAATACAAAAGAGTATTTACACACAATCCACTGACTAGCATTCATGTTGCATGATTTAACAGAAATGCTGTAGTAGGATTATTGGATAGAGGTTTTCCAGTCTAAAAGCCTAAGTACAAAACAAATGACTTGCATGCTGTGCTTACATTCAGGTAATAGACAGAAATGCTTGCTCACTCAGGGGTTCCCACTCCGACTGATTGCAGACCTAGCTGGTGATCATGAGTCTCCTCCACTTGTGCACCATTTGGTTTGTTCTTTTTCACTGCTAACATGATTTTACTGACATGTTCAAATAAACATTGTTTGCTCTTTTCCCACTCACTGTTGAGAAGCACAATCTTATTTTTGCCTCCTGGAGAAGCATATTTCCTTGTGCCAACCACAAAACCTCCTGGGTTATTACTGGTGTAAGTGCTAGCACCATATGGGCTGAGGAGACCTCAAAGTATCACCTCCCTTCACACCTACTTAAAGCCTGAGGAAGATAAAGGGTTAAATAAAACTTTAATAAGAATATGTTGTCAGAACTGCTTGAGGTGTGCATCAAGACATCATGCCATGCATCAGACAATTAATGTTGATGTTTTGAAGTGCTGGTATGCAAAACCCAATAACAATATCTTTCGTAGCAGACCTAATGGTCAATAAGGAGAGTCTGAGGATTGTGTACTGAGTCCACGAATGATAGCACCTCACACTCTTCTTCAGTATTCTGTGAATGTTATTTCCTTCTGAACAGTAATTTTTTACTCATTTATACAATACTTTCTGATACGTCCATATAGAAAGTTGATGGTGTTCATGGTTATTTCAAATAGTTAATAAAAAGGGTTAAAGAATTGGTAGAGTGTCTTTTCATCTTCACTCAGAGAATATCAATGGTGTTTCATCTAATCAGACTGTTATGTGAGAGCCACGGGCAAAAGAAGCAATGTTATAAAAATGACTAAGTCTTTAAACACTTCATTTTGACAACTATCTTGCAGTTTGGCATTGAATCCTAAAGATTCCTTTCCCATAGTAAAGGCCACAGTAATTTTCTAACAGGTGCAACATCTATGAAATTGAATGTTTTGGGTACAACAATGAATTGGCAGATTTTGGCCTCAGTGGATAATTTTGTATCGCTGGATTCTCTTCAATTTTATTGTCTTTGAAATCAGGCTATTAAGCTTTGACCAGCCAGCCGGTTGTACTGAGCTGTTGAACTGTGCATCTTGAAAAGGGAAACTGCAAGATCATACTGAGCCGTGGAGCAGTAGGCCAACAGAGCCACCCTAGTGGGAGAAAGGAAGCAATATTATTTTTGGAAATTACTCTATTTCTACAACAAAACTAATCTCAAGAGAGCTGCCAGAACAATCAAAACTACGTTCATGCTGTCAAGGTGTTAGGATGGATTTAAGTAATCTTGAACTCCTCTGCAGCAGTTCACATAAAGTGATACAAAGACAGAATTCAGAGCATAGCTGTACAATAATAAATGTCATGGAAAATATACAGAGCTAAAGCAGGGGGAGAGGGGGGAAAAAAAAAAAGAAAAAAGAGAGAGAACCAGAGAGGTTACTATGAGAGAAATATGTCTAGAGAAGACACAATAGCTTTCTGTAAACAATGCAAACAATTGTACTAATATGAAGAGGACAGGACTCAATTATTCATATTGACTACAGTAAAGAAATAAAGGACAAATACAGCATAGAAATGTTTGGCTGTAAGTAAAATAAGAAGAAAATTACTACAAAAAAAAATAAAGACACTAAAATTAGCACTAATAAGGAGATTACAGTGATAACTAAAACTATTCTAGGGGTTTTCTATCAGCAGGTTTTTTTCTTAGCATGGGAAGAGTAAAAAGAGTTAAAACCTATCCTACCATTAGAAAAAGAGACTTGATGGCCATTACAGTAATTTCTTTCTGACCTAATGGGTTGCATGGTAAGTTCAAGATGCAGCTAAAAAACATGATATTTACAAGATCATCAAATTCAGTGACCTATGACAAAATGAAAAAAAAAAGTTAGTTGATTGGAATCATACTTTGCTGGTCATGTGTCCTTTTAAAATGTTACAATTTGTAGATTATATACTTAGATGAGACAGCTAGATTATCATCTACATCATTCTTCACTTTCTTTGAAGTAAGTAAATTATCTTCATGAGAACATAAGAAGAATAGTCATACTGTCTGAGAAGAAAGATTCGTCTTATAACAGGTCATTCATTGTAAAGGCACTGAGAGAGAATACCTAAACTGTCATTTAGTAATATTCAACACAAAGTCTTCTTGAGGTGATGGTTGTATTTGCACCTTTATGATTAATAGCCCATGTATTCAGAAGATTCTTTTTTTTAATAGTGTCTCTTTTAGAAACTGCCAACTGTCCTAAACTCTCTTCCTTCCATAGAACTCTCTTCTCTCAAGAGAACTACAGAACCTTGAGACAGAGGTCTGGTTTGTTTTGTTGTTTGGGGTTTTTTTTGTTAAATCCATTACCAGTATTCTGCTATTCTTTCTTCAGCAGCATAATTTCATGATTATAAATGCTATAATTTCATGATTACTTTCACATTAACTGCCTTCCCTACTTTCCAGTTTTCAATCATTCATTGGAACTTACTCGAAATCAAATTAGAATAAAATCTAAAATAATTGATCTTCATTACCAGCACTTATTATTTTTTATTACTGCTGGACATTACAAGAATTTTGGAAGTGTCTCTTAAATATGTATATATATATACACACACACTATGATCTGGTGTAATGTTTCTCCAGCATGCAATCAAGTAATGAAAGTTCATTATCACTAATCCCACCTTCTGGTATTTATCCTGTGTTCAAAGAAAAGCATAATCTACCTACTAGTGTGAGGATGTAGGATAGACTTCTCCGACAACATCCCTCAGTTCTCTTCCTTTTGCATTTCACACAACAAATCTCACTGTGCATCCTCTCTCATTTCTCCAGAGGGCTTTATATTAATGCTTTCTTCTTGACGTCTTTCCTGATCAGGCTCTACACTAATATTCCAGTCCTGACCTTATGTCACTAAATCTAAGTGATGCCAGAGGGCTGGGGTTTTTTTTATTTACAATTTGTGTATGCTAGCACCAAGATTTCTCTTTGTTTGTTTCCTATAAGCACTATAATGTTTCCTATAATGAGTCACGCAAAAATTTAGTTTTACTGTGGAGTATATGATGACAACCTCACCTTCTAAAAGCTCATTTGTTAAAAATGACCAAAAAGTGAAACTTCCATTATTAGTTCTTCAGGTTTTCTTAGGTGACCTTCAGAAAGTTCTGCTCAGGAACAGTATTAAAATTTTTACATGAATAACAATTTAGAAAGGACCTCCAGTTCATAAAAGAAAAAAAAAAAGTAATAGTTAAATGAATATGTTTAAAGCTGCTCTGTGCTTCAGCTGGTCACTTCAATAAGCACCAGTATTTCTCTTGGGAACTGTGAAAGCCTGTACTAAATGTTACATAAAACAGTCTACCAGACAGTTATAAATAAGCTAAATAGCTATGAGCTACTGAAATTTGGTGGAACTGTGAAAAATTCATTCAGTTTCTAGACTTATCTTTGCACTTCATATGGAATAGCCTACATAAAAAATGAACACTAGAAAACAGAGGAACCAATAAAATTACAACGTTCACTGTGTTAATGTAAGAGAGTATAAAGTAAAGCTATCCTATAAGGAGAGGAATTTTGAAACTGGGAGAATTAGCTTCTATCAGATTGTGCAACGGCTGCCACCATCCTAAAGAGGACAGAGCAGTAATGTGGAATTGTGCCATTACACAAAAAAATGGTACAAAAATGTATAACAAACTCTCAGGAAGGTCCAGAGCACATGTGTAAGTTTCTACATGAACTATGTGTGTATTACATAATCTGAAAGCTATGCATTATGAAACATTTTATTCCCCAGTTTAAGAAATTACTGAGCCTCTCCTAGTGTTCAATGTAGCTTCATTACAGTGATAATTATGTCAGTTTTGTAAATGTATCTGTACAGATCTTCCTCTTTTATTTGTTATATCCCTGGAGAGTAAATGCTCGGCAGGGTCAAGGAATACACAGATCCTATACCAAAAAATCAGAACTGAATAAACAGCCCATCTTAAACAAGAAAGCAGAGCTTGATTTCCAGAAGTCCTTTACAACTTGAATTCCATGTGAAGGTGACGAGAGACTGAATTCTAAATAAAACTCATTGTCATCTCAGGATCAAAACTTGTTTAGTGACAACAATTTATTTAGACTCCCCTTTTCCTAAATTCTCAAAAATGTGTGGGAAAGTTTTTCTAGTCATAATATTAATGAATCAGTTTTGGTCAAATGTTCAAGAAACCAAACATGAAAAACACTTTTTTTCAACCAGTACAAAATATATTAATTTAAGCAAAATATTTCAAAACCAGACTCAAGTTATCCTCTTCTAAAGCTAACAAGGTGAAACCTTCAAAGAGCTAGAAATTTTTTGACATACAGAAATTATTTCAATTTTTTAAGCAGTTCTTTTTCGTATTATTTTTGGCGTGATAGAGAACAGAGGGAAGATGAGATCAGAGACTTGCTTTAGAGAAAGAGTTGGAATAGAAGTCATGTAACACACAGCGCAAACAAAAATAAATATTACACCTTTTACTTAAGGGACTCTTTCTCTTCTTTCACATCAGATGTCTGCAAAGAATACACTGCTCAGCTACTTACTCTGTAATGAATACTACCTTTATGAATCTGACATCATTTAGTCATCTAGCAACCATTCAAAGAAAGAAAGAAGAAAAAAGTAAACTCTATCTCCTGGAAAATGCTAGACAGCTCTGGGTCATTCTGTAACCACTTTAAAGTCCATAAATCCAGGATTTCTTCTTAGCAAAAGCAAAACATACAAGTAAAGCTGAAGAAGAGAAGGAAGACTGGTGGATTTTCAGGTACAGTTTCAGTTTTTAGACCTATTTTTACAATTCACATGGACTAGCTCTGCTGTAGGACTTATAGTGGCCAGAATACTCACACAGAAAGAGGTGTTTAAAGTTGCACCAGACCCACCAGTTCACAGCACATTCCAGGGAGCTGAGCATAGAGGTGCCAGCTGGGCTCTGAGATTCCATGAAAAATAACCGGAAAGGTGATCTTGTTGCTTCTGTCTGGCCATGATTATCCCCTAACCACCAGCAGACCCCTTTCCCCCCAGAATTTCTGTCCAGAGAATAACTCCACCACAGAAGTGCAAAAGCCCACTGTGTCTTCTAGATCGGCCTATAAACTGGAGCAAGAGCAGTCTGTTCAGGTGTTCATGAAGAAGTTCCGGAGAGAACAAGTCCTGTTATTACCAGATCCTTTGAACAACCAGTGCTAAGAAAAAGGGATGCAACAAGTGAATTGCTCTGACAACACAGCATGTTTCTCAGCAGCATGTCCCTTTCCATCCTGTGGTCATGCCAGTGAAAGGCAATGAAAAGTGCAAGATGAAATTGGAGGCTCCAGCTTTCTTTGTTTGTTTCAGCAGTTGAGAAATTGTTAATTCTAGGGCATTCTTGACCAGGAGCTGGAATTGTGGCTTCAGCAGGCCTGGGAATATGAGCCAGTTCCCTGCTTAAGGGGGGAAAAAAAAAAAAAAAAAAAAAAAAAAAAGAAGGATTTGGAGAGATCAAGAAAAACTCGAGGCAGATTAGCAACCTGTGAAGCTAGTAGTCCCTCACAGATTTACACGCTTCTCTGTCTTTTTGGTTCCATACCTCTTATTGTCAGACACCAACCAGTTCAGTATTGTGCTCCAAGCATCAGGGACACAAGTGCATTTTGCAGTTCTGCTTTCTCTACGATACAATTCTCCACACACAAACTACAATTCTGGTAGTGACCTGTATGTTTCAAAACATTCCTCTGCATGACACCCTCTTCAAAACATCAAGGCTATGCTAGAGAAACTGCTACAAAGAGGCTTTCTGAATAGGCCTGTAACCCACAGCATTGAAGTTCAGTTGTCTGTGACTGAAGATTCAGTTTTGTGAATCACAGCTGTGTGATATTGGCTCGGATTTACAAAGACATTGGTTGCTTGAGCTGTAAGACAGTAAGTAAGGTAAAGCTATGCAAGACAAGTAAAAATATAGAAATAATGTTGAGAAACTGATGGTTATCAACTCAAGGATTCAAAATACTTTCATGAAAAGTTATAAAACACTAAGACAGAAAAGAATAATGAATCAGAAGAAAAAAAAAAAAATAAAAAGCTGAACTTGCAAGGAGGAGCTTGTCCGAAGGAATAATGGAGTTTGACTCTAATTGGCTAATGCCTGTCAGCTAACAGGGACTCATCAGGTGTCTCAGTGGGAGGGAGGAACACATTGATGCTTAGGCCAGTAACACAACGATCCTAGCCATCTATTATTAACAGAAAGGAACTTGTCATGAACTAGCAAGTTACATGAATTCAGCTTGTAGGTCTTTTTGTACATTGTGAAAGATGCAGAAGAAAAAGCAGCTGGGCAGAAGGAAGATTACAGACTTGCACACGAATAAGTAAACTAGCAGGTGAAGGACACTGTTTCAGCAAGACTGCTCTTCTCCACCCGGCCTGGGGAACCAGCAATGGGGGCTGAGAGGGCTGCTGGCTGCATTCAGTAGTAATTAGGATAAGGACAGAGAAATGTTTTCTCAACATGAAGTCAGTGCCAAGCCCGCACTTGCAGGATGCTCTCCAAATACAACCCAGTATCCTAAAAGTTCTCCCTGTAACCTGCTGCTGTGGTACACGCCCACTGTCAATTGAGTTCTGATGTGGACTCACAAAGAGGGAGCATTCAGTGCATGGCCGAGAAATGGCTAGTGGTTTGTGTAGGCTATATATAGCATTACTGCCAGTCCCAAACAGATATTATTGACTTCTCTTCCAGAACAAAGGCAGGGCTCAGAAGGTACCTCTCATGGTTGAACACTCCAAATGCTGAATAGCTTGAAAACATCCCACACATGCTTGCATGGGCCGTATGCTTGTGCTAAGACTGGCATCATCCCAGGCTCAAGCATGACTGCTTGTTAGCTACATTTACATCACCTGTGAAACACAATCTTGGTTTGGCCAGCAGTGTTTTAAAAGAAATGTGTTGTTGGAGATACTGTCAATGAAAGTCACTGAGTTAGGAGTTCATGGGGTTTTATAACAATGGTGTGTTGCTGGACTACCTTGTGTAGTTTGCGTTCTTCAGTGTAGCCTTTCCCAGTCTAACTAGGATTTATCCGTGGTGGGGAAGGTTTCTCTCCTGTCGGCTGTGGTCATCTTAGCAAATAAGAGGGATAAAGTCCTACCTCGACTGTAGGGTTTGTGGGGCACACATATAAACTAAACTGAAACAAGATAAATGTGTCCAGTGAGGGCTGCTTATTCATTTAGCAGAACTGAAGTTCTACCTGTAAACAGCATCTCTGCCTTGTTTGGCCTTACAAATCATTTAATAAGCTCTGACTAACAGATTTGCATCCAGTGAGTTAATTTATAAACTTCTGCACTGAATCTGCTTTCTTATAATTTTTGCACAGCACTTAGCAAAATAAGATGCTAATTTCTGCCATGTTTTTTTTATATTTTCTTGAATTACAAATCATTAATAGTAATGTTGTACAGTATATACTTACTTATCTATCATAAAAGTCAAGCCTAGAGGGTTCCAGGGAAAAAAGTCTTATACAGTATACATATATATGTATCCAAAACAAGATAATCTCTCTTGCTCAAAATGAGGGTAAGTGTAACAGATGGAGTGCAAATAAAAAGCTGAAAAACTTTCAATTTTTAAAATGTACACAGAAACCTTTTGCTTTCAAACTGTTCATCTCCCTCTTGCTGGAAGTGATGTTTTTGGGGCAGTGGGGCACTGATAAATGATGCACAATGAAAACTGAAGAAACTATTGGATCAGGTGCAGGGAATTAAAGACACACTGTAATGACAGTCCTGCAACAAATGTCTGCAGAAGCCAATAAGCCTGGGGCTTGTTCTGATTACACACTGAGAAGTACTATGATGGGGACTGTATGCTTTCAGACACCTATTTGCTATCATTTACAAACCTGGGGGAACTTTTTAGCCATCATCCTCAACTTTCCAGTTCATGTTTGAGGGTTTTTCATTTTCTTTATGCAATTCTACCTTTTTTCCTCTTCTGTTGAGATCTGACAATATTCTCTTCTCTTTCATTCAGCTATCAGAGGCCTTCAGGCTCACTTAAATCTCTAGGACAAATAGGGGATTAGATCAGAGGACTGCCATCCTTGCAGGCATTATGTTTGGTACGGACATGTGGGATCTTGCAGGGCTGAGGGTTCTCAGTACAGACTACCAACTGGCACAGAGTTCCTGCTGGGCATATCTGAGCATTTTCCTCTGCGGCCACATTCACTCATGTGATGCATCATCTCTTAAAAAAAAAAGCAAAAAGCAAAAGACACCAGACTTTAGACACATAGAATTTAGTTACCAGATTTGAAGCCAGTCACCCCAAGCTCCCTTGACAGTGGTTGTGGAGGTACTTCTCCAGAAGACAATTCGTCTCACGTATCTGAAGTATCTAACAGAGATATTCGGCTTCAATATTATGAAGTTTAGCATAAAAAGTGGCAGTGACAGATGCTTTCAGTGATGGTACCACTGTCTATTTTTAATATAATAGCGCAGTGTCCCTGTATCCCAAACTGCAGAGTCCTCACTCAATAAACAATATATCTGAGTAATCTCCAATTTGAATCATTTGTGAATCCTTCAATTAAAGGATTCACACCTCCTGCTTTATAGATCTAAAATACTCAAAGGTGAGGGAGAGGCTGACCTATACCTTGTATGCTTAAGTTTGACTACTACACAGCTGACGGCATCAGAAGATGCAGGTAGAGAAAAAAAAAATTACAACACAGCTGTTGCTTAAATTTTAGGCATGCAGCCCTAATGTAACACTTAGGATAGCTGAACTCTAGAAGGCACTACCATCATTATCTTTCTACTTGATGATGACGTCTTAAACAAAATATAGACAAGGACAATGCCAAATGCAAAGTCCAGATGTTCCAGCCTCGAAGGTTAGGTACCAGTCCTGAATCTGGAGGTACCAAAGGTCTCTCCTAATACATCACAGGAAAAAGTACTGAACTCAGTCTGAATTCTGGCAAGACCACTCTGCGTATGAATATTTTCTCTATAACTTTTTTTTCCCCTGAGCTGGTTAGGGACTGGTCTAGTTGACTGGTAGGTGGTCCTGTGACTGTGTAAACAAATGTGAATCCAGCTGAAAGTCCTCGAATTTAATATGTCAGGTTGCAGAAGATTTGAAAGACTTTTATCTTGTTTCTTATTGACTGAGGCACGCAAGCGTTTAGCATCCTATTTAATACCCCAACACATTAATGAAACTTTCTTCCACAGGACATATGGGAGCTGGGTGCCAAAGTCGTCCACTCCTAACACTGAGGACCTACATTACAGTACTGTAGTGCTAAATATCATAATGCTTAAAGTTTTTTTGAGAACTAGTCCTATAAAATAGTTCTTATTAAAATACAAAGTTCAGGAACTTAACAAGTGATGGAACCTACAAAACCTTATTAAATGTGAAACCTGAATCATTTCTCTGGCCAATTGTGTAGCCAAAACTGCACATACAGGACATGATTCTTGATGAATGAGTTCTAAAACAATGTCTACCATTGAAGAAGCTAAAGTGAATTAGTCAATTCAGTTAACTCCATGTCTTGCTGTGTCATGGCAAAAGCAGCTAAGCAACTCTTCATAAGCTGATTTTATAGAAACAGAAACTAGTTGTTAGGGAAGCAGCTCCTCAAGGTGTCAGGGCAAATCAGCAAATCAGAAGCTGACATGACCATGACATTCTGTTCCCATTAGTCGGGCCAAAATTTCTGTTGATTTCAGTGAAGAACTTCATCCTGGAAATAATTATTCCCAAATATCAAAATAAATAATTTTTCTGTAAATATTAGTATGTTATTTGATTTTAAAAACCCAAATTTTGCAGTCTGTACTTTCAGATATAGAATCATACTGAAAGAGTTTGACTCAATATGAACAGCCAAATAAGCAGTTTTTCTTGTACATAATTTTAATCTATTGGTCAGCAAGTTCTGTCATTAATGCTGGAAACAGATAAGCTTAGGATTTCATTTTCAAATAAAGGCAGCATTGTACTCTTCCAATAGCATGTGCAGGAAGTTAATCGGAAGCTAGTAATGGATTTTGTTTGTGCTTGCCCTCTTGTAAATTAAAAAGTATAATGTAAATGAAAACAGTACCAAAGGTAATGCAGCAAACTGCATATTATTACATTGAGAAAAACAAAGAACAGAGTTCACTGGTTTTCTTTTCTTTTCCTGACTACCCAGAGAAAGACAGTAGAGCTCCAAAATATGGTTATTAATTCTTCAGCATAAAGCATCAGGTACCAAACCGTGAGGAGACAGGAAAACACAATATGTTGCAGAAAAGAGCATCACTACAAAGACTGGGGACAAATATTCCACTAATAAGTAATCCCCTTTTCAGCCAAGAATAATCCCTGTAACAGTGAAAAGATTGTTAATAATTTTACCTACAGCTCTACTGAGAATGGATTTTGTTGCAAAATGAACACTGAGCAGATAATGCAACAAATGACAGAGCCTTTTGAACAGATGTAATTTACTGTGACTAGTTTTGGCCCAGATTTCCTGTCCTTTTTTTCTTCAAATATCAGATATTTCCATTTTAGAGCATTTTATATTTACCTACAAATTATTTAACCATCCTCCGGTTTAACCAAAACCCAGAAGGAAATCAGTTGTGGAAGTTTTCCTGTAGTTCTACCCACTGTTTTAAGCTTTTCATTCCAGAGCCTCACTACACAGGTTTTTAGCACTTTCATGAGTGCTAATAGAGCAAATTAACAAGTCAAATGTGATTTTTACATTTATGGAGTGATAAGGACTGTGGAATCAATCTACAGGAAATTCACCTGTACAATTTTGACTGGATGTTCATTGTTTCATGCCATGTTGTGATAAAAATACCTAATTTCTGTCTCCTGCCTCTAAAGTTATCCACTTGCCTATGAGAGCATCACACTGTAAAGTGAGGAACGTTTTTACCCCACTTCACATGCAATCTGCAAGCTCAGACACTGGAGTACTTTGAAACTAATCCTTCAATTAATTTCACATTTCACAAATTTGTCATTATAATATATCAACATTCATATACTATATCAGTTTAAAGTTCAATCATTTGAAGAATTTTGCAGAAACTAATATGACATTGTTTTAAACTGCACCAAGACTGCTTCAACATGGGCTGAAGTGGCAGCTAACAGTAGGTTTGGATTTTGTGGGTTGATGGAGAGCATGAGAGGTCATAGTCTTTCTGGTGGTATGCAGAACAGTAAGTGTTTGGTAATATACTATATAACTGAATAATTCTGCCTAAAATGGTACAGTGTTCAATGAAATAAAATGTGTTTTGATCTGAATCCAACAATTTCTTAAGACACAAGTAAAGGAAAGGCTGAGGAAATGTAAGGATCTGCACAGGGGCAGGGATCACATTGAAAAGAAGGCAGGGAATTTATTTACAAATGAAACAGCAAAGATAACAAGGAGGAAACTCAAGGTTTTCAAGAATGAAGGGAGGGCTATAAAATAATATGTAACTACAACCAACCATATGAAATTAGTTCAGTGGGATACGTCAGTTGTACAGAGGCATCTCACACATTTCTCCATAAATACTGCACTCATACAAAGAATTCTTTATGACTGTGGCACAGGACTTGACCTGCCATGCATGGATTATGATGGGAATCATTAAAGAACTGGTACTCACTATAATCAAAGAACTGATACAGATGTCCTACCATTGAGCCTAATGGGCTCCAGATCAACTTCCTAATTTATGCCTGTTTTGGCATTATTTTGTCAGTAACTACCAAATCTGAAGAAGGAAAATGTTTTCATTTTTGCTTTTACACCAGGAATGTGATAGTTAGAATCAACATTAAATGCATTGCCAGTAAACCATCAGCCTATGGGTGATGCTTAACTACCCAGACTGATAGATATGTTGCTGTAATTTAGTAGTTTCATGGTGAAGTGGTACTCCCTGAAGGACTCCAAGTGGTAGCTTTCACTTTTTAAGCTACAAAATGCTTTACTTTGAATCTCCTTTTTAGAATAAAACCTAGCTGAAGGGATAAGCCTTAGCTGCTAAAGGATTGTGAAAATAAATGGCTGCACATCATTGTCAAAAGTATGATTTTTTTTTAATTGTTTGTGAGGCTGCTGTTAACTGGAGATGAAATTATTGTTGGACAGTAGTTCCATGCACAAATTTCTAAATAGCTGTTTTGTTCTTGTTGTGATACAACATGATGTATTACAATTAACACAGGTGCACTGCATGAAATGACTGTTTTGGAAAACTGTAACCAGCTAAGATTTTGATAGAAACACTAAAACTGGATTTTTGCAGACTCTTCTGCCACTTGCAGATTCTCCAGTAATATTACTGATCTGTCTGCAATTTTAATCAGAAGTAGAAATACAGATGTCAATGAAACTACTGCAGTTTTACAGAAATCTTCACGAAAGGCAACCTGGAGCATTACTTTGCTTTTTTCATCTAGAGATATGTTTCTACACCTACAAAAATATTGGTCTTATAAAAGTAAGAACATTTCTAGCTGTAAAATGTAATAGGTGGGTGCTATGTAAGGTGTAAAATCCATTGGGAAACAAATCTGGATTTTGGTAAACACTACCAAATTATATTAATTAATGTCTTTAAGAAAGCCAAAAAGGGAATATGTCAGATTTGATATGAAGATTATTCAGAAAGACATGTATTTAAAAAAAAAAAAAGTGGAGTGACAAGAGACAGGCAATATTATTCTGAAATAATTATATAAATTGTGGGGTTTAATTTGTAGGGCAATATAGTCTGCCTAAGTGATGCAAGTAGTAAATATCTTCCTTCAGCTCTATATTAATGCTATTCAGCTACTGGGGTTTGACACTGACCTTAAGTTGACTTGTTTCTGGCAAGGTAAGAAATTATCTTGGAATCACATACAGCTTATTTTTGCTGTCCATTAAATCATTGGTAATTTTCTACTCAACATCAGCATAAAGAGCTTTGCCACTGTTGCTATGGGAATGTAGTGTTTCTCTTTATCACACTGCTCCCCCACAACCACTGACTTACATACGTTCCTCAGCAATGCATCTATACTTTTTTACATACACACTCATGACAACATGCATACAGTAAAGAAAGGCATACAATACATGCTGAATGTCAAAATGCCAAGTCTGTCCCAGTAGGGCAATCAGAACTGGAAAAGATGCACTGAAAAGATTTATCCTATTCTCAAGCCAAAACCAGTCCTGTGGAGTCATCTAGAAATGAAGAAAAAGTAATCTGAAAGCAAATCTCCTGAAGCAGTGGCAGAGGGAGGACTGTCACAGAGCCTTGTAACAAAGTTGATTTCTTGTCATCCTTCAGAGATCATATTTTTTTATTCTATTTTTTTATTACTTTTAGTTTATTTTTTATCCTCTCAGACTGCATGGTAAATGGAGTGTCTGTAGATTACTAGTCAGTCCAAGCACATTTTCAGCAAATTAAGTTTATATCTTGTTGATATAACATGCAGAGAACTTTACAAACATTATTGACCAAACCTCCAAATACACCGTGGGACATGTTAGAACTTCCTCATCAATTTTAGAGATGGGAAAAATCAAGCCAAGAGTTAAATGGCTTATCCTAGGTCTAGCAGTAGGTCCATGCCAGGAACAGAAGATGAGAATTACAGTTCCAGTTCTGAGATCATAATGGTCTGCAAATTATTGTCATGCAATTTATTTCATGCGTGCCATTAATTGTACCATCCATAAAGGGATTTGGAGACAAGTGATAAAAATACAGTTGAGTGCAAAGACTCTAGACACTTACTAATGTAAAACGTTTTATAGCAGGCAAATCAAACTTAAAAGCTGCCACTTATAGTCACATTCATTTAGCTTTTGAGGATCCTCCTTCCCTATTGAGGATGCTTAGAGAGTAGCTGTTTCCATTATGTTCCCATACAGCTATAATCATGTCACTGCTTTCTATGGCTGTCTCACTCCCAGAGGCCTTCCTAACCACCTCTAAATGATTTGGATGCAGTTTCTCACACATTAATATTAATACTTAACCGACAACATCAAACTCTTTAATTGCTTTCCTAGTGAATACTTGATGTGTCTGAGTAAACATTCCTTACTTAAAGCTGTAGCTCCGTTAGCAATGACAATTATAGTACATTCCACAAATAAATCCCTGATTTTAATATACTTTAAAGTATAAAATATGAGTAACTAGTTACTTTATAGACATGGAAAGTAGGGAGAAACACAAGTAGAAATATGAATACACAGAGATGAAGTGGGGAATGGTTGGGCTGTAAAATACAAGTTCTTTTCGAGGTCAGAGTACACACTATCTTTTTTAAATTTACCTTTTCCTCTTACATTTCTTTGGCTTGAAATCTCTCTAGCACGACTTCTGGGAATTAGCCAGAATTTTCTGTTTCTGAAGTGCAAGCCTAACTGAAATCCATTTCTTTATCATTTTCTGTTAGAGTAGCTCTGTTTCTTTTATGGCTTTCCAAACCCTGCACTGCAAACTACACAGGCCTGCAAAAGCCATTGCTTCTTCAACAAATGCCCCCTTTTTAAAGTCACCTCCACCAGCTTTTTCAGAGGTAAATTCAAAGACAGGAACTGGGAGACCTTTACCTCACCAACTTTTTAACTGCACTGTGCGCAGTGTCTGAATTGTGGGTCATGCGATGGGGAGAGCAGAAGCATCACTTCTGGCTCACCCCCACCGTGGTTGCCTTCTACCCCACTGCTTTCCCATTCCTGAAAGTAATTTATGTGGATTTTCTATGCCCACTCAGTCTAACTGGCCTTATTTCCAAAAATCCCAAATCCAAGGAGAAAATTAGGCATCTAAATCATGCTGCATATTTTTCATCTTCAAAGAGGTTCTGAAGAGCATTTTAAAAATCAGCCTTCTTATGTACACTTAGTACAGTAATTCAGACGTCAAAGCTCCACACAACCTTGGGAATATCCAGTTTAAGATCTTGATTCCGCCATCTCCCCACAACCCTAGCCATCATGTAAACAATGTGGTGAGGAGATACTACCTTGCCCTTGAATCTTCTGATCATACAGGTAATTAATCACTGTCAGCCTAAGGGAGAAATACATGAATAACACAGTTCTTTATTCTGGTATTTAAGGTACTTATCTTTCTGGGTTTTAGCTAATTTAATAATAACTGAGGTTTAAGAGATTAACAGCTGAAACTCGGAGGTTTAGGCATATCAAAATTTTTTTTTGCTGACTAAATAAACTCCCTTTTCCCATTATTCTTGACTTCTGATTTTACATTTTCTTCAATGATACTTCACATTGAGATTTGTGCCACTGTTGTATACACTTCTTTCATCTCTGGGAAGAGATTCTTTCCAGTACTTTCCTTACTGCTACTTCGAGATATTCCCATCATAACTAGATTATGCTCCAAACAGTTCTTTGCCATTAGTGGAACTTGCTAGGTCAGCCATGAAAAGTCCTGGTCTGCAAATTATTATTATTAGATCAGTGAGTTTTGAGTAAAGTATCCTGAATTGTGACATAATACATGGTACTGCAACTGTCTAAACTCTTTCTCCCAGAAAGGATTGCATGGGAATCTTTCTGAAAACAGCCCTTCTCTCAGGACTTCTGCAATGATAGCTCAGTCATTAGACTATGGGATATCTAGCTTAAAATATTTACGTAGAGATAAGTATCCAGCACCTTCTACAGTACTTAAAATTCAACCTCAAATTCAACCTGAAATATCATTTTCCAAATAAAATGACACATTTCCCTTACAGGTGTGTAAGGTTAAATGAGTACCATGGAATCATTATTCTAAATATATTCTATGGCAATAAACAACAGTCACAAATATGAGTAATTTGTATATTCTCCCAAGTGGCATGAGCCATAAGTCACATTCTCCCTTCTGAAGAATTTATAGTCTGACAAAAAAAAAATTGCAGAACAAGACAAAGGATGACTGATTAGATTAAATCAAGTCTGTGGTTTCCTAATTATTGGCCTTTTCCTGTAAAGTTCCAAGTGCCTCTTGAGAAATCAATGGGAATGGAGATCACTCAGGAATTTCTTACTACCTTTTAGGAACCACACCTAAAAAAAGTGGCAGGAGAGAGTTCTGGCTTTTTAATGAAGCCAAATCACTTCTGATTTTTGAAATCAGATGTGTCCCAGGAAAGAGTCAGCTATTAAATATAAGCTATTTCCTTTTCAGTCATCTGTCTACTTGGTGTGATACTTTGTACTTACAAAGTATATCTTCTCTCCATATGCTTTTCTATTAACCTAGATATTCTTCCATCTCTGTGGCAAACACACTGAGTATATTTTCTGCCTGTAGGGAAGAAGAAAAAGAAATGTTGACTTATATATCAAAGTGCTTTAATAATTTCTCTCAGGCCACATTCCAGAGAAATACAGAACTTGTGATGATACCCAAGCTAGGAAGAGCTTTGAGTTGGATTTGCCTCAAACTTTTCCTTAGGTCCACTATCAAAAGAAATCATAAGTCCTTTAATATGCGCTCTCTGCCCAAATTTTATTCCAGTAGAAAAGTTAGAATGCTTACATTTTAAACAGGAAAAAGTGACTGAAGGAGGAAGAACAGAAGCAGAAAACAGTTATGAGGAATTCTCTCCTTCGAACTTTCTTGCAAACAAGTAATTTATTTCAGGTAATTTTTTGATACAGAAGGCAGAAAAATAACTAAATGTAGGGGAATTGCCATTTCCAGCAGAAGGAACTCGTCAACAATGTCAATGAGAACAGAATTTGTATTAAAAAGATCATAAAATGAAGGGAATTCATGACATTAAGAATTGGAGGAAAATAAAGACAAAGTAACAAAAATAGATTTTAGAAAGGCAGGTTTATAAAAGAATCTTAAAACTCTGTCAAAAGGGAAAGAAAAAAAAAATAGAAGGTAAGAGGTTAATTTAAAGGCCACAAGTACTAACTGCTTTATTGCAGAGGAAAAACAAAAAGTCCAGGAAAAGCTTAATATTCAAAAAGTTAAACACACATGCAAAAGAATCATTTAAGTACATAAGAAAATCAAAAATAGCAAGATAAGAATGACATGGAAGCAGAAAGGTTTGTTGACACTCGCAAGAAATCTTTCTGCAAGTATATTCCTAAATAATAAGAAGAGAGAAGGATCTGATCTCTAAAAGACTGAAGCGTTCAACACCTTTTTTCTCTTTTTATTTTGCTCATAGGTCTTCACCTCAAAATATGCTTATAATCAAATAGCCATAAAAACATTAATTTCAGCAGTAAGCTAGTCAGGTAAAAGGCTGTGAATTCAGTCTAGTAAAAGGAAGGCATAGTTAGAAATCTCTTTTAGTTTAGAAAGCTGTTTTTAGCTTTTTATATGGAAAGTAACAAAACTGGTTAACAAAATTTCAGATCGGTTGACATAATTTGAGCACTCCTAAAGGATATGTGATACACTGGAAGACTGTAAAAAGCAAACATTTTGCCTATCAAAAGAGAAAATAATCATTATAGACCAGTTGGCTTCTATCTACAGAAAAATACTTTAAAAGGTAGTCAAACTATTCCTAATTACCTATAAGATAGCATGGAGATGAGCAATAGCCCACATAGACTTTGAAGAACAACTTGAACATCAAAGTTACTTCTGCAGCACAGTAGCTAGTGTTCTGAGCATGGAAAAGAAAGATTGTAAGTCATTTATATTCATGGCTGTTTGAGTTCTTGGCAATGTCCCAGATGTACTTCTCATAAGCAATGTGACCAAATAAATACAGCTGAGATGAAACATTAATATATTTTTAAAGAAGCATGATTGAAAAACCATTTGTAGCGTGCAGTTATTAGTGACTGGATATCTAAATGGAAAGACTTGCTGAACATCGTTCTTGAGCAATCTTGAGCAGTCCATATCTCTGGATATGGAACTATTCAGCATTTTAATTAATAAAATGGATGATAAAAGAGAGAAAATTAAATCCTCATACCAAACTCAGAGGTATGTTGTAAGACAAAATTAGGGTTCAGACTGATCTTGACCAATTGAAGATATATTCAGAAACAGGGTGCTATTCAGTTTAACAAGTACAAGATATAGCTTATGGGCACAAACACAGAACACAAAACCAGAGGTGAGAATGAGTTAATAAGGTCATACAGATGCAAGAAAGATGACGTACCTGTATGCATGAAGACTAAAGCCCAGAGAATACATGAAATAATCCCTCTACTCACCACTGTTTACATCTCAGTGAGAATACTTTATGCAATTTTTGAACATCAAATTTCAAGAAAGTTGTCATCTAACTGAAGATAGCCTTGGGGAGAATTGAGAAACCATCATAATCCAACAATAATTTTACCAATGTGAACTATTTAGCTGGAAATTTTCTATACTACTTTTGCCAAATCCTGACATTCTTATTAATTTCACCATTTTTTGTATGCACAATAATATTTTTAAATGTTTATATAAGAACTCCTCTCGGTATTGCACAAGAACAGAATTAGACTGCAGATGAAGCAGCACTAAGCAGAAAGGGAAACTTACTAATACAGTCTTGTGCCATTTACTACAGAAGTTGGAAATGTATAGTGCTTGGGGAAAGGAAAGCAATAGTTTTATGAAAAAAAAAAAAGAAGATAACTGTTGCTTTGAGGTATTGAGTTCTGGCTCTGTAGTGGAAAAATCACTCTACTCAAATATTTCACAGGCGAACATTAATTGTATTTTCCTCGTTTCATGTGTTTTTGATTAAAGGCTGTGATTTTTGTTTTGAACATTTTTAGCTGCAATTGAAATTATAGGAATTGTGCTATATTCAAATACAGAGAGCTATACGATGCAACATATGCTGACATGAATCAAATCTGGATATTCAAAACTGGCATCCAAAACCAATGGATGTTCCTGTCACACCCCTGAGTCCAGATTCCCCATATGTCAAATAAGAACAACCTTTCTTCATATTATAGTAAGGATTGATACAGAAAACCTGTGGGGAATGTTATAACTTCTGTCTTCAGTGTAGTAAAGATAACATGGGATCACATCAATATCTGTTCATTAGCTGTGCAATAACAGAGACTGAGCGCTGGAGGAAGGCTATGCGCTAATGTGCACACAAAGGTTCAAAAGTGCAAGCAACCTACATAATAACATTTCACAACATTATATTGCACAGTCAGACATGGGTTTTCATAATTAATAAATATCTATATAAGCAGAAAGTGCCAAAGCGGCTTATGAAAATTATAGTATAATTAAAATAATAATGATTCTGCAGCATATATGAAACAGAAAGACTCTATACTGCATTCAAGAGTATTTCACTCTTTTTGGCATGACAGTGTTATTTTCTCCCAAGCAATACCTTGGACACCTGTGAGGTTATTCCTGTCAGTGAGGTAAACATACCTGTGGTCCAAAGATTTCATTCAAAACATGAAGAAAACTAGGATTGGGATAAGCTGTAAGCAATTTTCAGCACTCTTCAATCTGAACTTGTTGCTCATGATTTTGGAAAGAACATCCTAAAGGGAAACAAAATATCCAAGGAAAGGAATCTGGTTGTCATGCACTCAGCAATATCATAAGATCCCCGAAAAATCCAAATGGAGTTGGCAGATATGACATAAAAGCAGTGAGAGACATCTGACCTTTTCTACAACAGCAGGATATCAGGAAGCACACCCTACCATATGCCAAAAAGAACTTGACACCTGAATCAAAAACTGAATCATGCCTCTGCTGTTTGGCAGGTTTTTGTTTGGTTTCAGTAGAATTACCTGTATGAGCTTGCCATCCAGTGCTATACAGTTTTCTATAATCCTCTTTCTGCAATTGCCTTTAGTTTGGAGAATTTATAAAATACATTCTATAATGTTTTCTATTATATATATTGCTTTCCCATTCTTCTGTGTGCTCTAAGTGTGCTGCTTCTTCTGTGAGTTTTCAGTATTTGGTTTTCCTAGAGAAAAGAACATTGACTATCACATAGTTTTAATATATGTTTTGGACAAATAACCATTAATCTTAAATTCCTCAATCTTTCAGAATACAAAATTTAATAAAAACCTGATAATTATCCAAAAATATTTCAAGTAAGTATCAGTACATAGCTCAGAAAAAATATTTGAAAAAAACCACACCTACAAAAATAATGTGGGGGGTTTTTTCTTCTCTTTGATCAGCTTCCCCTTTATAATTAAATGTAAAATCGAAACCCTGGAGAACAGAGAAATCTGCATTTTTAGCATTCATAGAAAAGAGGTGAATCATTGATTAACATTAAAAAGGACTACCTAAATGTGCTATTATAATCAGAAAAAAGAACTGATTCGCCTACTTCATTTGAACCTCTTGGGTTCAGATAAATGCTAAGTCTTTGTCTTTTTTAACATTACATTAACAGCAGGAGTTCTTTTATAGGGAAAATATCAAAACTGATGTAGCTTCTGATTTTTAATGGCAATTACTGTTGCTACAAAAATAATATTTACAGTATGGAAAATATTGCACCCTATTCAATTTGCATAGTAGAAAATGACTCATATTAGCATATGAGAAACTAGGATTAATTACAGCATTTTAGTTGAAATGATGATCATTTGCATTTGAGAGGAAGTATTATCTATGCAAAGGGTGGTAAGTTCTTAAAATTCGCTTTCAATTGCAAAAACTGCCTTAGTATTTGAAATATGGACAAATGAGATCACTGAATGACTTGTTGGATGAATGTACATAAAATAAATCTTTTTTCTCATACTGTATACATGGACTGAACTACACCAGATTCACAATGTACAGTCATTCTGACTTCTACACAAGTAGTCATTTTAAATAAAAAGTGAAGCAATTATTTTCCCCAAATATACCAGAGCTGCAATAAAACTTCCCACTAAGCAGACACTTTCATCTTGTTTTGTTTTGTTTTGTTTTGTTTTGTTTTGTTTTGTTTATAAGATATCTAGGAAAAATATTGAAATTCATCGTCATTCTGTGAGTAGTGGGGAACAATTTTCAACTTTTTTTCAGGTGATTCATTTGTTTTTACATCCATTTTGGAACCACTGTAGTTTATCCTCCAGTCTTCTCTAGACGCAGGGAAGTCAAAGATGATCTGGTAAAGATTTAGAGGTAGTATAACTTCAGAAAAAAATCTTCACAGAGGGTGGCTCTTCAAGGAATTTCAAGAGATTACCTAGTTCATCCTCTTCAAGACAAGACTGCTTATACCTATATTGTTTTTCACAGATGTTTAACTAATCTGTTCTCTAAGACCTCCGATAAATGAGAATAGTTTAGGATTGTCATTTCATTTTTTCAAGGGCAATCCCCAGTCATAAACTGGTTACTCCAGTGAATGAAGTTACAACTCTGTTTCTTGTATTTAGTTTGATACTTGGAAATCTGCATTTGCCAGGGGAGGTTTAGGCTAGACATTAGGAAAAGGTTCTTCACTCCGAGGGTGGTGGAGCACTGGAACAGGCTCCCCAGAGAGGTGTCACGACTCCAAGCCTGACAGTACTCAAGAAGCAACTAGACAATGCCCTCAGACACATGGTGAGAACTGCCAGGTTGTCACACACAGGGACAGGAGTTGGACTCGATGATCCTTATGGGACTCTACCAACTGAGGACATTCTATGATTCTATGAATCATTAAAAGAAACATAGGAAGATTAAGGAAAGTGAGGAGGTAAATTCTGTCAAATGATATGTGTTATTTCAGAAATTCTTCTGGCATCAGAAGGAGTTTGCAATAAAAGTTAGTTTTGTCTATTCTGTCTTCTCAAAAGGAAGACATGGAGAATTTTATATGCTGGTGTTGAGAAATGCCCTAAGTTGAATGAAATAGTTTGCAAGCAATAACAAGCTGTGGACCCCTCCCATTTCTCTCTACACTGAGCAGCTTTTAAAGCTTTCTTACATAAATTCCAATAGGACTATTCAAGACCTCTCTGTTGGAAAACTGTCCTGCTTACTCACCTCTGCATTCAACCCCTACATCTGTAATGGATCTTATGCATATGTAAACATCTCAACAGAGAAAGGTTCTCAAAATGTAATTTCTCTTTTTCAAATTATCCATTCATAAAACAGAGGAAGGCTAAGTTCTCAGTGAGCTACAGAACTGACTTCATATTGCTCATGTAACTTATACTTGTACCTCTTTTGCAGGAAGCAAACAATCTATGTAATTTTCCTTGTACTGAAACAATTTTTCTGTATGCTTCATAATTTAGTATGAGTGAAACAAATTAGACCTGTAGAAATTTTTTAAAATTCTATAGCAATTACTTTAGAAAACTAGAAGGTCATCCTGAGAATCAGATTCTTCCTAAACACACTTTAAACCACACTGAATACGTATCTTACTTGGCATATATGCCGTCAACGTAAGTTGAGTTAGAGGCATTTGAAAGAAAAGTCAAACTTCCAAATAGAGATTGCTTTGATTCTTAATGCTCTCTAACTTCTTTCTGTTTGTCTATTTATGTCTGCCAATAATTAGTTTTATTTCAATCCACAGAGCTAATCCTGTATCAATGGATGAATATTGGTCTAAATATTTGCAGGACTCAAACTTTAGGGAATAATATAACAAGACTGATAACTTTTTCCCAATTTTGAAATTTTACTAATAATTTTGGTTCTATTACTAAAACACACATAAAGGTTAACATTGTTTCTCATAGAACAATAAAAAACTAATATGCAACATTAATTTTTTTGCAGAGTAACAGTTTTAGACAACCTCTCTTTTTGTTCATTTTGATATATATATATTTGGGGTTTATTTATAGTATACTTATTTGTATGGACTCTCAGTATCTAAAACATATAATGAAATGATAAGTAGATACAAATAACTTATATATTAATGATAATTTTTTTACACTGAAATTATAATTATAAAATTACCTAAATTAGATTGAAGTACAAAGGTATGGCCAAATCAAAGACCAGGTTAAAAATAGTTGCAGGCTGGAAAATGCAGTGGCACTGAAAAGTGATCCTGAAAAAAATTAAGAATAATTGTTGACAGTCAGTGGAACATCATCTCTTTATATGGCAGCATGGCCAAGTATAGAGGCCAAAATACAAAAGAATTTGCAGTTAGGGTATCAAAAGTAAAAAATCATTCTTAAAGTATATGACTCATAAAGAAGACCAAGAAGTTGTTTTAGCAGCTGGAAAAAAATACAAAGGAAGCCTCGTTTTCGTTGAATATTATAAATTACCACCATGCCAGGATGTAACCCCTGTCTAAAAAAAGAGATCTCATGGGCTTCCACACAGGGATCACAGACCAGTGAGTCTGACTTTACTCCTGGTGAGAGGATGAACTCAGAAATAAGGACCACTGAGCAGATGCATAAACACATTTTGGTGGTAAAGGGCCATCATGACCTCTGTAAAAGGTCTCATCGACATGCTGGAGAGTTATGAGAATGTCAGTGAACACATGGATGAAGTATATCCTGTGGACAAGAATAAAAAAAATAATAAGAAAAAAATAAAAAAGAAAAAAAAAGGAAAAAGAAAAAGAAAAAGAAAAAGAAAAAGAAAAAGAAAAAGAAAAAGAAAAAGAAAAAGAAAAAGAAAAAGAAAGAAAAAGAAAAGACAAAAAAAGAAAAAGAAAAAAAGAAAAAAGAGAAAAGAAAAAAATAAAAAAGAAAACAGAAAAAGGAAAGAGTAAAAAGCAATCAGCAGGAAGAATAGTATGAGCAAGGCAGAGGTCATAATTTTGCTGCTACCTGAAAACTTAGTGATCCCACATTTTGAACAAGGAAGTGATTCTGCCCCTCCACTCTGGTGAGACTCTCCTCGGAGAACTGCATCCAACTCTGGAGCCCTCAGTACAGGAAAGACATGGACCTGTTAGAGAGGGTCCAGTGGAGAACCACAAAAATTATTAGAGGGCTGGAACAGCTCTGCTGTGAGGACAGGCTGAGAGAGTTGAGGTTGCTCAGGCTGGAGAAGAGAAGGCCCCAGGAAGACCTTATTACGACCTTTCAATATGTAAAGGGAATTTATAAGAATGATTGTAACAAACCTTTTAGTAGGTCCTGTTGCAACAGGACTAGGGGTAATGGTTTTAATCTAAAAAAGGGTAGGTTCAGACTATATAAAAGAAAGATATTTCTTTGTGTTGAAGGTGGTGAAACACTGGCACATGTTGGCCAGAGAGGTGGTGGATGCCCCATCCCTGGAAATATTCAAGGCCAGGCTGGACGGGGCTCTGAGCAACCTGATCTAGTTGAAGATGTCCCTGCTCAGTGCAGGGAGGTTGGACTAGATGACTTTTGAAAGTCCCTTCCAACCCCAACTGCTCTGTGGTTCTATGACTCTATGATTGTGTTCTCATGCCTACATCTCAAGATGTGATGGGATTATATCAAATACACAGAAGGGCAACTAAGATGTGGGAAGGAGAGGAGAGAAAGACTGAAAGGGGAGCATTCTGAGAAAGGTTTTAACACCAAGAATCTCATATTGAAGCTAAATGCAGAGCTGTTTTTCATTGAATCATGCAATAATAGAAGATGAGGAAAGTTAGAAAAAACTAGTAGGACATCACTTTAAATGGGTTAAACATTGCTTTACACAGCAAATAGTGAACTGGAACCAGATGTGGGTATGAAGTCAGATTTTGTGGGTGCTGAGGACATTAGAAGGTTCAAAAAGAGATAGATGAGATTCATAAACTGAGTGGATTCTTAGGTCTAAAAATGAATACATAGTACTTACTTATATCCCATTAAAAGTATGAATTTATACAGCTTCATAGACAAATAGATAAGTCTGAAAGTGGATGTTAAAAGGAAAAGGTAGGAGGATTTACTCTCATACACTAATACAGGAGTTGTAGATGCTGGATCAGTTTGAGCAAAGGGACCACAAAAAGTGGGTAGATTTTGCAGTATGCCTGAATTAAATCCTGTATTGCCACTGTTAGAGACATAATTCTGAACCAGATAGACCACTGGTTTGATCTACAAGAAAATTCTTTGTGATATTCTTTTTTTAAATGCAACTGCCTTAGGCATTCTTGCTTCCGATGATGTGTGCAGTTTGGATCTGTTAATTAGACAGAACTCCTGCTTTTCAAGCCTGAACTGCAAATACATCACTATACATATCAACCTTGACCTTTATAATAGTGTTTAGCCTTTGCATTCTAGCCTGCAAAGCATGAGTTGGTCAGCCAGTATAAATCCTTACACAGTAAAGAAAACCTTGGTAGTGGACTCATCAAATTGGCAGACAAAGATGTAGTGGCTGGAACTAGATGAAATCTGTATAGAAAAAAAGAAACAACGTTTTACACCTGTTGTCATTAGTCACTGGAACAAAAGCTGTGAAGAGTTCACCAGCTCTTCTTATTGTTGAATATCTGTTCCACTGCAGAACAATGATTTGAAGGATATTCCAATAGACAGTGTTGCACAGCAGCCCAGATTAGAGGATCATTCTAGTCTTCTCCAGGATCTACAGCCTCTAAATGTGTTAAACAGTCAAAGTTCATTGCATTGTTTGAAATTCATTAATAAATACAGGTACTTACAAGAAAATAGGGTATACCCACAGATGGTATCAGATTCTCCCTTGGAGATATTAAAAAATATTTACATTTTGATGACAGATCAAAGTGTATTCAAATTTCAACTACCTGATGAGACCATTAACATATACAAGCATTATGTGTTTACCTTGGTATGTAGCTCATACCCACACAGCCACTCACTCACTCCCTTCACCACACTGGGATGAGGGAGAGCATTGGAAGCATAAAAGTGAGAAAACTCAAGAGTTGAGATAAAGTTTAGTAGGTGAAGCAAGAAGTTGCCTGCACAAGCAAAGCCAAACAAGGAATTTGTCCACTACTTCCCATCAGCAGGCAGGTGTTCAGCCATCTCCAGGAAAGCAGGGCTCCATCACATCTAACAGTTATTTGGGGAGACAAATGCCATCACTCCAAATGTCCGTCCATCTTACTTCTTCCTCCAGCTTCTCTTGCTGAGCATGACATCATATGGTGTGGGATATCCATTTGGTCATTTGAGGTCAGCTGTCCCAGGTGTGTCCCCTCTCAACTTCTTGCACTGCCTCAGCCTACTCACTGGTGGTGCGGTATGAGAAACAGAGAACAGCTGATGCTGTGTAAACACTGCTCAGCAGTAGTTAAAACTTTGGTGTGTTATCAACAAAGTTTTGGTCACAAATCCAAAACATAGTACCGTATGAGTTACTATGAAGAAAATTATACTCTACACCAGCCAAAACCAGTACAATAAGGCACTGTTTCCATCCTAAATAATCTATAATCTAGACAGAAACATGCAAGTGAGCTTTGTCTGAGAAGACAGAAACATAGTTGGAGTAAACAAAAAAGCAGAAGTAAGAGCGTGCAAATAGGACAGAAAACATAGATTTCCATATTTTCATTTAATGACCAGTAATGTAGCCAAATAATAGCCAAACATAGTTCAGTAAGACAAAAATCAGAAGTTATTTAAAAAATAGTACTTTCCTTTCCAAAATTGACCTTTCTCTGAACACAATATTGACATTCATAAACAGAATTGCAGAAATGCAGAGGGTTTTTTCTATTTTTAATTTTCTTCTAAATACCTTTTTCCTTCTAAATACCTTTTTCTTTTTTTCTTTCCCGCTCACCCCCGCCGCCCCGCCTCAGGACAGAAATATCAGGAAAAAGTGATTTCATGACAAGTATATAGAAAAAAGCTCAAAGCAAGTGCTATGTGCCAACATTTTCAGCTGCTTTTCCTATTGTATTCAAACAAAATCTCATTAGTTGCCATTTTTGCACCAATGAAAGGACATTTGCACATGCATACTTCATGCTTTATTTTGCAGTTATGTTTTTGAAACACATTAGGGTCTGATTTAAAATTCAGTTAAGTCAATGGGAGATTTTCCATTTGATTTCCATAAAATGATCAGACACAAAAAAGGAGGTCAGATAAAACTTCATCCTGTATAATTTAGATGAATATTTGCGTTGTCTTTCCAGTATTTCATGTGTATTATGTGACAAAGTAAAGACTCAAAGTGCTCTCTGGATTCTGAATGCTTTATCAGAACTACTCAAGTTGGAATTGCCTAAAATGAACTGCCCTTTGGCAAAGGCAGTTAAAGAAATTACTCATCTGATGCTCCTCTCTGCTTGTCTACAGTATTTAAAGCAGGCCAGACAGAACGTACAATAGAAATACCTTATTCTTTTCACAAATTGAAGAATAGTTTAAAGAAACTACCACAAAACCAGAGATTTACACTGTAGATATCTATAGTCCTACAAAAATTCTTATCCTGTAAATTTAATCAACGACAGAATTGAGTTAAAAGTACACTTTGCAGATTTTTCCTAGAATTTTTACATAATGCTGTTTGCTCTTTTCTCTGAAAAAATGAGGTATATTAGATTTTAATGTAATTCTGCTACTTAGAAGGATGACAATTTTTCTTATCAGAAATTTCAAGGCAAAATTTTTCTTATGTCAAGTATATTTAATATTTTTGTAAGGAATATATGAGTTATTTAAATTCTGATAGTTCTCTTTTACATTTCACATTCTTTTTTTTTAATTAATTGGAAGATGTTCGAGCTTTCTACCACTTTAATTTTTACTATATGTTTTTTGGTTGTGCCTCCCCACTGATCCTCAGATTTAAGAAGGTGAGCTGAAGAGGTTCCATTCTTTCCCTTTCTTCTGTATAATATGATGAATTCCTGACTTTTCAGTTCTCAAATTGAGATTTGGCTGCCCTCAACGTGATACACAAGCATGCTTTCCTCTGTTTTTCGCACCTAAAAAATTAAGGCAGTAAAAGTCTTTGGCATCCCCAGTAGTAAGTGTAAAATTAAACAGGAACGAATTCAGGCCTTCAGTTCTGATGCTTTCTGGATTCTCATAGCATAGTGCTGGATAGGAAAGCAGAAGGCTGCTTTTTCCCTGCAGTGTTGGCATCACTTCGGTTGATGATGCTCCATAGGTAGCAAGAGGTCAGCTCTGTCCCAACAATATATCACGTAAGCCTTCACAGAATCACAGCATGTTAGGGATTGGAAGGGACCTCGAAAGATCATCTAGTCCAATTCCCCCACCGGAGCAGGAACACCTAGATGAGGTTACACAGGAAGGCGTCCAGGCGGGTTTTGAATGTCTCCGGAGAAGGAGACTCCACAACCTCCCTGGGCAGCCTGTTCCAGTGTTCTGTCACCCTCAAGGATAAGAAGTTTCTTCTCATATTTAAGTGGAACTTCCTGTGTTCCAGCTTGAACCCATTGCCCCTTGTCCTATCATTGGTTGTTACCGAGAAAAGCCTGGCTCCATCCTCGTGACACTCACCCTTTATGTATTTATAAACATTAATGAGTTCACCCCTCAGTCTCCTGCAAGCTAAAGGGATCCAGCTCCCTCAGCCTTTCCTCATAAGGGAGATGCTCCACTCCCTTCATCATCTTCGTGGCCCTGCGCTGGACTCTCTCCAGCAGTTCCCTGTCCTTCTTGAACTGAGGGGCCCAGAACTGGACAGAATATTCCAGATGTGGTCTCACCAGGGCAGAGTAGAGGGGAAGCAGAACCTCTCTTGACCTACTAACCACCCCCCTTCTAATACACCCCAGGATGCCACTGGCCCTCCTGGCCACAAAGGTACAGTGCTGTCTTCCCCTTACTCCCCAAACGTTCATGTTGCCTGTCCCTGGCTCTGAGTTTGTCATGAACTTCATTTCCTTTGGTTTGTTGATGTGAGGGTCAATTTGGATCTAAATGGGTTTGTGACCTTGTAAGTCCTGTTTTTATCTTCTTCTGTTATACTACTCTCACTGCTTTATGAGACTGTACTTTAACTTCTGCAAGCAAATCAACATCAGATCAACTTTGGTAATATACTGTTTGGTTCCTACTGGATGGCATGAACTTGTCACGTACAGACTCTAGATTACAAATGTTCTACTGAAATCAGCAGTGCATAAAACACTTGAAGATGTGTATGATGAAACTAAGTTTGTGAGTCCACTCACCATCAAATACATTAAAAATTTCAACAAATGTTTTGAAAATTTTACTACATCAGCAGGCAACCAGTACTAAAATAATGTGAATTTGCTGCTTGGAAAAATATCTCCAGTAATAAAACTAGTCAGTCAATATTCACTCATGAGAAAAATTAAAATTAAGTTCAAACTTTTGATAAGGTTTGATCTCTCTGTTTGTTTATCCTTTTTTTACCATGGCAAGCGAAGTATCAGCTGGGTTTCCATATCCTGCTGAAAGATGCGATTGAAGACATAAAGAAAAAAATCTATGAAAACTATCACAATCATATAGAGTAGCACCAAATATCAGGCACAGAGTGACTTAAGGGTATATTTACGTGACAGATTACTGCACCATGCAGCAATACACAAGCTAGAATAGAACCATCTAGCTCAGGTGGCAAAAGAAAGAGAGAAAATTTGAATTCCAATCTGCTCGCTCTGTGTTTCATTAGTGTCTCCTTGAGTTTCCTGTTCTCACATGCACATGGGGAGACAAACTAGTTTCAAGTGTCTGGAATGACTTTCTTTGTCAGTGGTTTCATTAACTCAAGATCTATTCAAGTTGTTTGTTTACATTCATACCATCATTTTGAAAGAAGTATTTTTCCTCTTCAGGTTTTCATTAAGTGTATTCCCTGTCTGCACATAGAGTCTGTGGGTCAACAAATTCAATACCAGATCTACAGCTTGTGCAAATCAGTATAGTTTAACTGCTGAATCTTCCAGAAGAATGACAAAACAGTAAAATTTAGGAACGATTTCACCCAAAATCATAATTATGAGCCAAATACTAATCCAAAATAGACATACATTATGCTCTGAGTTTGTTTGCACTTGACATCTTGTATGAACAGCTCATTTCCTTTGATTTCATGGTAGGAACAGCTCTTATTTCCAACCCCAGAGAGAAAAAAAAAAACAAAACCAAAAACAATATTTATCAATCTGCTGAGATTTCTCTCCCTTCATATATTTTAAATAATTTCAACCTGTCTGCAATGATTTGCACTGGAAACTTAAAAAAAAAAACGACAACATTTTGAGTTCTCAAAACTCTTTTTAACTTTTCCAGCAGTGCGTTAAGTGAGAATGTACTCAGGAACCAAACTCAGAAACCAAACTTAGAAATATCGTTTCATCTAAACAAATCATCAGTAGATGATCTCCTGAGCTTACCTCAGGGAGGAAAAATATTTCAAATTCATTCTCTAATATATGGCATAAATTCCATAACACCACCTACAGAAAAGGTTGATTTGAGAGGGACTTTGTTCTTGGTAGATATAATTTTAAACTATTCAGCTTCTGTTTTGAACTATAGAAATCTATAATTCCTTCTTGCATTCTAAAAATAAGTATGTTTAAGCAATACTAATTACTGTAAAAGACATATGGATCTCACTACAAAAATAAAGAAATAAAGAAATAAAAGTTACACTTAGCCTGAAGGTAAATATATTGAAATAAATAATTGATAATATTGTCCATTTCTGCTATTAGAGGCTTTGGCTAAACATCGTTCCATATTATTGCTAAGATCACATAGGAGAATAATTAAACCAGTAATGACAACCTAAAAAACTAACGTCACCATATTATTTCATATATGCTTAAAAAATCGTATGTGTTATTGCAATGCTAGTTTTATCTGAGTTAAATCTACAGTTAAGAAATTCTTAGTCAAATTCTTCTGCCTCCATCTTATGTGATCACCCCACAAGCACATTGCAATCCTACGATGTTTGCCTTCCACCCAAGTGTGCCAACACTCCCAAGATGACACATCCTAGGATGACTGAGATCATAGTACAGTTGGGGACAAAGGAATGACCCTGAAACCCTTCCTTATGTTAAAAACAAACTAATTTAAATATGTCTTAGCACTGAAGATGGCAAATTAAATTGTCCAGGTGGCTTAAAATATATAGGACAGCTTATTTCCCTTCTTAAATTCAGTTCAAAAAGCATGAAAGAATGTGTGCATGAATGATGAAACATTTTCTCACTGGGAATGTTTATGCTTGTTAAACTTTCATTTTCTTCACTTTAGGTTGCATGGAATCAATATCTAAAATAATTCAATATCTTCAGTAGTAGCTTTTTTGGACATAAAGTATTTTTTTATTTCAGTCATAACAGAGTAATAACACAGATATAATCTGTGTGTTTGCAACTTTTTTTGTGTTTTGGATTCATCTTTATTCAGGTTTGTTGCATTTTGTGTTAAATGGTTAATTTGTTGCATGGGAGTTCTCAGCTTAGAGTGGCTGCTTTGTTTATTGACTATGCTGTTCTGCTACACTGAATTAAAGACATCTTGAAAGAGTGTTCTTGTACTAATGTTTCCAACTTCCCCTTTAGGGTCTCAGTAATTATTGTTTTGAAATTTAACAGAATGTAGTTGTGCACAACACATAGATAAAGCCCAAACAAATAAAGTCTACTTTAAAATATATTTCAATCCATCATAGAAAGCTTCGCATTCAGTACTCATAGTTTTAGGTCACAAAATCTAAAATTCTGTCATTTTCCAACTTCCTCGCTGAATAAAATTAATCAATAGAAATAAGTTTCACAATAACCTCCATAATAAGTGTAGATCAATCTGACTTGTTAATAACTTAGGATCTGAATAGTGCAGATGCTGCAATTTAAATTTAAGATCAATATCATCAAGACAAGGATAAAATATTAATATATAGCATGCCAGTGTATCTCACAGTCTTTATACTTCAAAAATAGGAGGGAACTTAATCTTAACAGAGGGTGCAAATATCCCTTTTTATGCACTTGTACTGTTAAATTGGTTGCAGCATTCCTGGGTTTGTAGTAAATTCTCCAAGGACATGACCTTTCTGTAGCTGTGAAAGAATAGGTAGACAAGTCTTTAAATCTCATTACAGTTTGTTGTAGCCCTCAATAGCTAATATGGCTTTTCTTGAAGTGCTCCTCTGAGAAATCTCATTATAAAGTTCTCCCTTCAATAATCCAGATACCTGACTGTTTAGATGCTGGTGCTTTATTACTAATCTGAGAAATAACACTGAGTTATTTTGGGTTCTGTCAAGCTCTATTAAAATAACAAAAATAGATAGATAAATATTTAAAATAAGAATAAACAAAGTATGAGATATTTCTTTTACTTTTTTAAATACCCTTTGAAAGTGGGCAGTTATCTATTAATTTACTGAAATAAGGTAATGTTGTGCTATTCTACGTTGTCCTTATGCAGTGTCCCTGTTTTGTCAGAATGTTACAACCAATATCAGTTACATCCATATAATCAGTGCTTGATTAAGAGCCAAAACCTCTTGCAGGAGTGGATTTATTAGAGGAGGTAGATAATATTGGTCATAGCCTTCATCACCAACTGTGGGTAAAGAAAAATGATATTTCTTGAGGGAGAGGACACGCTCATGTCATAATCTACAAGAGGTTGCAAGACCTCATCAACAGAACAGCTGGACCAGCCCTATGCTGAAGCTGGGGCTCCAGCCACCACCATTCTCTCTGGTCCATATTTCAAAAGGTAGGAATACAGAGAGCTTAAGTTTAAAGTTGCATGAGAAGTATCAACACATAAGTCCAGACTGACTTTGCCCCAGTTAAACACAGAATCCAAAGTACTTGGAAGCTCTGGCCTGTACTCAGGTTGAATCTAAAAGAGGCAATGTGAATCCAGAAGTTAAATTCACTGCTGGCCTTAACAGTCCAGGTACAGAGCGCTGAACATGGACAGACTGCTTTGATATCAGAAGCTATATTTCCATTGTTCTCTGTGTAAGTATACATGCCCAGAGAGAATTGGAAGAGAAGTCAGAAAACAGCCTACTTGTTTTGAATTCCCGTCCTTCATTTTGCTAAAATATGTTTTGATTTAAAATGTCTTCATGAAATTTTGGTGGAAGTATGCCAAAAAAAGCACTAAACCTCTTTAAAGTCACACCTTGCAAGTTGCAATGAAAACATATAGGTGAAACTCAGGAAAAATCTTCATTTTCCTAAAGCTGATTACTTCAGATGCATGGGTTTTCAACAAAATAAACGGGACAATTAGAGAACACTGTTGCTGGACACTGATAAAAACAGAAGCTGAATAAACAACAAATCAAAGTGATAATATAAAATGCAATATCCTCATCCATTTGCTGGTTTAGTAATGTAAACATCATTGAAATTCATGCCAAAAAATTTTGGATGGCTTGTGCATTAAAAAGAAAAAGAAAAGCAAACAGAATTAATTGCAAACTCTTAAGAACGATAAAAAGTAGCTATCAGGTAAATGAAACAAGTTGATACACCATTAAATGTACTTTACAAACTCATTTGTGTCATAATACCAGAGTAGCTGGCTGTGCTCCAGGACCTGGGGAAGCAGGCATGTTGCCACATTTTTTTTTTCCACAAACAATACAACCAGTCACCTCTCTGAGTCATAATATATCAGCACCTTTTTGCAGAGTTTTGGCTGTGGTCTTTAAGTATTCATTTGGTACAGTCGCAGCCCACTGTAAAGATGAATGGTACCTCATTTGGCAGGATTTCAGTGAAGGGTGTACATATATTTCTATGGGCAAACCAGTTTACTGTGTTCTGCTAGGTCAGACAGCAGCAGGTCCTTTGATTGCTGAACCCACTTGAACAATTCTGCACACAATCTCCATCTATAATCACCACAGAATAAACAACTTATTATTAAGCCTAGCAACCTTACTCAAATCCAAAGACAGGCTCTGAGGACTAATTTTTAATACCAAGTGTATCAGATGTTTTAAAGCTCTGATCTTCTGAATTTTTCAGTGTGATGGGTATTCAGGAGTATTGTGAATAAGATGTAAAGACTGTATCACAGCTCAAAGAGACCAATATAAACCAAGTATTTCTCTAGCTGTAACTAAGGGACCAATTAGCAGTAGCTGACATAGAAGACTGCAGCCCAGTTAAAAACGGAATAGCAGTCGGGGCTGGGGTCAGGGTCTATTTTGGAAAAAGACCTCAGATAATATATGTAGTGGTTTTTTAAAAAAATTATGATAGAGACCACTAAAGTAAGTGATACTTATTAGAAAACAAAGGTAGGAGCAACCCAGAGAAGAGGAAAGAGCAGACCCTTGTATGCTACTGACTCCTTTGTCTCTTATCTACATGGGAGGAAAAACTGGCCTTTAAATGTAAAGGGCAGGAAGTGTCAACCGTCTTGTTTGGAAGGGCTGAAATATGAGAATCAGGCCCAGCAGACATTAGACTCTGTTTGTATTTTCTATTAACGTTTTGATTTCCCTGTTTCTCTGCCATTTGAACTGGCTGGAAAAACCCTAGTGTGTCTCTATAAAAGAAAGTTAAAATGCATCATGCTCCTGCAGCTTTGAAGTGCTGCCTCTGCAATCTCCTATCACACTGACCAGCTGACCTGAATGATTTAAAACTTTCATAAGGTTGAGACTGCACAAAGAAATTACTAACAGATCAAGGTCCTCTCCCAAAATGGTGAAGTTGGTAAATTTGTTATATTCAATTCAATTTTGTGATTTGTCTTCAATGCAGATATGTTGGTATAGCATTTCAATCACATTTCAAAAGAGATTATCTCTTTTTTTTCAGACACATCTTTAGAGTTCAGAGCATTCCTTCTCCTCAATTTTCTATAAAGGAACTGTTAAGAGACTATTTTTTCTACTTTTCAATGTAAGGAAAAAAATCCAGCCTAATTGGTCTATTCATCTAATCTTCTCATATATTTATTCCTTGGGACCTCTTTGAAATCAGGACAGCAAATCTGAAGTGAAGAAACCCACGAGTTATATATCAAATTTTGTAATATAAAAATACTATTTGGGGAAGAGCGTTGATGTCAAAGTGTTATGTTTCTAAAATAAATTTGTAAAACCCAGTGTCAGGAGTGGCCTTAATAATAACGCATGAAGTTTTCCAAAACAAAAAATTTCTACTTAACTGTTAGCTTTTATTTTATTAATATCTTCCTCTCTATTTTTTCTAGCAGTTTCTGCTCTGTCACCTTGTGCACTGCATTATAGAACAGATATGAAAACACAAACATCAATATAAATTTAAGGGATTAACTATTACACAGGAATATCACTGGTCACTCTTCATTTTTATCACCTAATCATATTCACTTACATCAACATCTGTTTGCAAAGCAAACTGACAGAATTATAGGAGTCATAAGATAACCTGATATTTTGTGTTTGGCTGTGTAATGGAGATGATTATGTGTACACGTTGAGATAGTGTAGGAAAAAATGCAGGTATCTCAGTCTTTATTATGGTACATACAATTACCTTTACTAAGTGGACAAAAAGTACAAAATGGCCACAAAAATCTAACAACTTTTGTTCTCAGGTACACCAATCCCACTACTCTTCCGTTATAGTGAAGACCTTAATGTAAAAACTCTCATCTTCTGAAGCTGATAAAATAAACTGGCCATACAGTTGATTATGTAGCTAGCCACCATTGTTGATTTAAGATTTTGTTTAACAGGACAAAGCTAACCACTTTTCATGCAGTTAGCTGAAAATGCTTACTTTTCCTCCTGAAGCTGATTGCAGGCATCAAACTTTTAAATATATATATATATATTTTTAATATAGTTTCAATTAAAGAAAGGTCTCAGGGGTGTGTGATGCCATGTGTACATCTACCTGATTTGCTTAGTGTTCCATACTAATATTAAATACTTCTGTAAAAAGTATTTAATAAAAGTGGGGAAAGGCTGTTCAATTTGTATGTGTCTGTGTGCATGCTTACTTCTTTATCTTGCTATTTGCCTTTTATGTCTTTTAAAATATTGGCTCAATTTACATTCCTTGATAATAACGTATACTTGAAATGATTGAAAATAGGGCTTGACATTGGAGCAACTCTATTAAGCTTTTTAATTCTGACTGTGAAGTCACATTATTCATAATACAGTAGTACAGTAGTTTTACTCATTTGATATTCTGCAGTTATTAGCATTGTATTTAGAGACATTAATCATATAGAAGACTTCTTCACCATGTAGTGGAGTCATACATTGTCAATTTTATGAAAACAAAGGGAAGTTATGTCTAATGCTGTCAAAAATGGAAAGTATTCTTTTTCTGTAATAAATTGCCTCAGGAGAAGTCTTGTAAGATACTCATCTTAATTACACTAGTATTTTAGTAGTGCTGTAAGGGTAAGATAATGATGATGGTATGAGTCATGATGAAAAGACCTACAGCCCAAATTAAAGATTATTAGTTATAACTTACTTAAAGCATATTTCCCAAACTTTTAAACTACAAAGGGCATCTGTGTACATAATATTCTGCCTAAGGCTGAGTGAATTTGACAGAATGTATTTTAATGTAGAAAATAATTTTTCTGGGCCATGCAACCAACACCAAGTCATCCAAATTGTAACCACATTTCTTCAGTTGTTTCAATAAATGGAACTCTGTTTGAAAACAGCACTTGTGAATTTGGAGCTGAAAAATAAAACTGTCAAGCTAAAGAAGGTACTGACCTCGTATCTTTCACATCTGTGATGAGTGACCTCATTAAAAAAGCCCACAGAAAAACAACTCCAGAACACAAAGGATTGGATATGAGGGGTAACATTCAAGTTGACATTTTTACCTAAATGCAGGTTTTCATACTTAGATGTTTAAAGTTTTGCTAGGCTAGTCCAAATAAATGTAGTCAGTTCAATTAGCAAAGTCTAAAGAGATATTTAGTTTACCAGCTCTTAGCATCTGGTGTCATTTCAGATGTTGTAAGATATGAAAGATATGTGCATGCAACTCTCAGATAAGACATAAAACCTATAGGAAACTGATGCCCTTCTGAAGTGCAAAATGGCTCCAGAGTACTTCATATGGTGTAGGATGCCTACATATGGATGAGTCAAGCCTATACTAGCTGCTCTTGTGCTTTACTCCCAATGTAGGCAACATAATCAGTGTAAACTAAAAATGTTGGTTACGATATCATGAAGAATCTCAGTATCTATGTAATGTTTTCTGGGATGCTTTCTTAGAAGTCATTAATAAAGGGTGCATATTACATTGTATTCCATGCTAATGTTGACTGTGTTTGAAATGGTGGTGGTTTAGCCTTGGCAAACAGCCAAAAGCCCACCCATCTGTTCATTCGCTCCTCTTCCTCAAAGGGGCAGGTGAAGAAAATAGGATGAGAGAGCTCATGGGTGAAATAAAGACAGGGACATGGTTTACCCATTAATGTAGCAGGCAAAGCAGGCTCAGCTTGGAGAAAATTAATGTATAGTCAATTAAAAAAACATTTTGGTTGTGAGAAACAAATAGAAACATTAAACCAGCACCTTTTCTTCCCCCTTTTCCAGGCTCAACTTCACTGCTGACTACCTGCTGCTGTGAGCAGTGCAATGGGGGAAGTGGGATGGGGAATTAAGGTCAGTACATGACGGCTCCTCTCTGCCACTGCTTTCACACTCTCTCTTGCTCCAGCACTGGCTTTCCCATGGGCTGCAGTCCTGTTCAAAAAAATCCTCTGCTTCAGCACGAGTTCTCCAAAGGTTGCCATGCCTTCAGGAAATACTGATCTCCTCTGGTGTGGCTCTTCCATAGGCTGCAGTGGTTATCTGCTCCATGCAGCACCATGAACCACCTCCTCCTCCTCTGACCTTGGTGTTCCCTCTTGCTGTTTTCCATTATTTTTGTTTCACCCCTGTTCTGCTGGTCGATCACTTTTTGCCCTCTTAAATGCATTTTCACAGAGATGCCCCTGGCTTTACTGATGGGCTCAGCTGTGTCCTGTGGTGGGTCCATTGCAGAATTGGCTGGAACAAGATGGAACCAGCTGTGTCCAGCATGGGGTAACCCCTGATCTCTTTCCACAGAGGCCACTCCTGCAGCCCTGCCACCTATATGCAATACAGAAGCCAAATGAAACAGGGAAAAAAAAAAAAAAAAACCACAAAACCCAAACCTGCAAATCTACCATTTGCATTCAAATACTGTCTCTATAACTTGAATTCAGCAGCAAGTCTGTCCAAAAGACATAATGAGAACAGAATTTAATCAGCTAGGCTGTCATTCCCATACTGCTCAGAAGTCTTCCTTTCATGTTCTCATAAACGGTGATGAGAGAAGCTCAGATCTTCCTTAGATGATAACAAAGGAGATCTTTGCAAGTAACACTATATAAGCTGATCCTATTGTAAAAAGTGAGAAATGAATTCTTACCTTTGTACATGTCCAGGTCTGGTTTTCCCATCGTCTCCTATATATCACAGCTTATCTCCTTTACTTATACATTAGAATGAAAGCAGAATCATTACAAAGGATCTTTCATTTCTTATCAGCAAAATTATTAAAGCACATATATGTTTTCAATGTAGTAGTGAGGTTCAAATATATGAGCAGATACTTGATCTTATCTGCTTGTAGATCCTTTCAGCTGAAGTCACCCAGCGAGTAGTAATGGTAAGAATTATGGAAAGAATTAAGAGTTCCCATCCTCAAACACAAAACTAAAATAGATTATGTGAACTGCATTCTAGAAGTGAACAAGCTAAAGTCAGCTGCCAAAAAAAGGCATCTCGTACAGTGTGTCCCATCTAGCCTCCAGCTGCTGTTCTGGAAAGGCATGAGCATCTCATGGGCTACTTCCATATTTGCTGTACCTCTGTGGATGTCTTATATACACCATGATGACTCAAAAAAGGTACTGGCTGCACCTAGTTTGTGGTCAATGACTACAATTCTGTCTTCATCGGAAGATGAGTAGGCTCCAATAACTCTATCAAACTGATTTTTCTTGTCTATAATTGGAGTGTAGACAACCAGCATTAATATGAATATTTATATGCCAACACCTTAGTTTAGGCTTTCTAATCTACAGCTGAATCTCACTCCTAAAACTGGTGAGAGGAATTCCCTTCTAAGGTTGCATGTACACTAAAAAATTAAGCAATGCACAGATGTACTTGCACTAACAGGAATATAATTATCTGCACCGTTAGGTCTTCAGAACTGCAAGCAAGGCCAAATCTCCCAAAGTATTTCTGGCCACGATCTACTAGTTGGCATAGAATGGACACCATTCCCAGTAAGTAGTTTGGATGTGATTGCCCTGTCCTAAGGTCTGAAATATTTTATTAGTATGGATGTGGCCAGAGTGTGCTAACTAGCATAAAAGGCAGAGAACAGACTGTGACACCATTTTTACTTTGAAAGATGTAGCCAGAAGATGCCACAATTAGTCATCCATAGGCCCCCCTAGTGAAGAAGCAATTTGCAGCTACCTAGTTAATGCAAGAGAACGTGAAATCATGTGTTTCTGCATTATCTACACACTCCTATAGCCACACAGAGGAGAGCACTGGCAACATTCACTCATGAATATACAAAAGTCATGCTTCATTTACCCAAAAATGCACATGTGCACCCTTCCCTATGTGCTATGTATAAAATAAATCTGTCACAAGAGCATCAGTGGACCATGGTCCATCTTACTCTGCTCATCATCTACTCAGCTTCACCCCACATTGAAGCACCCACTTACTACAGCTTTTGTTCAGGAAAAATAACCAAGGCAGTTCCCTTAGGCACCCTGGGATGAGTAGATCTGTTGGCTCTGTCTCCTGACTTCTACGGGCAGCAAAATGCTAGCAACATGTTGATGTCACGTAGTCCACTGAGTCTTCTTTTTCATACTTCTTTTCACATCTCTGTGCAAAGCAAAAAAATAGAAAAAGTAGCCATTATTTTTGCATGCTGAGGGTGCAATAAATTATTAAAACATACAGCTATTCAACAGAAAATATATGTTATGCTTTCTCTTAATAAAAATTAGCAAATGTTCACTTTCTAGTACCCTTTATATGCAACATTTTTCTGTCTTAAAATATCTCATATTTTGTAAATTGTTCTTTAAAAGCCTCTGGAGATATGGTGATGAAATATTGATTGTCTTTTTCTTGACTTTTCCCAATCCCCAAACCCTTTTCACCACCTGCAGTAATTCTGATTTATATTTTTTTATTATTTTGACAAATTAAAAACACTCTATACTGTGAAATAACTAGTAACGAGGGAGAATTTCATACACACATACATAAGGAAGAAAAGCAAACAAGCATGAAGCACATATATTTCTATTACTGATAGATGAGCTAGCTTCTCAAGCTCTGGACTTTAGCCTCGCCTTTGAATTTATGGGCTGAATTCAAAACACTTAGTCCTTGATACTGCAGATACTTGAGGGAATGCTCAGCTTCAAGCTTATGAGCAATTATATGGAAGTCATATGTTAATAATTCAATAAGGGTTTATAGGATCTTTGACTGTTAAACTGACCTAAAAGCAATATTCTTGTAATTTATTTCAGTCATCCTAAGTTTGATTTTGGAGTGCCTTTTTTTCAACTTTCTCCATGCCTTTTCTAATCTAGTCAAAATTATGATCCATAAATTTAACTAGAAGTGATGTATTCTGGATTGCTGAAATCCATGGAAGTTAACACCTGAGGTTAAAGCTGTGAAAATTTTCCTACAGATGAGACTTCACAGGTAAATGTGTAGGAGCAGAAAGACTTTCAAAAATTTAAAGGACAGGAAATTGTACCCACACATACTGTAAGTTGTATTTGCAAAACTGCAATGGCAAAATTATGAGCACATGGCTCATGAAAGTTGGAAGCAAAATTTGATCGAATAAGTTTGCATCCAAAATTTTGTGTTGCTGACTAGGAAACTGACTCTTACTGCAGGTACCCTGATTTAACTTCAACCTTGAACTTAAGGTGTCCTAACAGAGGCTGCATCTATTAATTCTATGTGGAATCTTTCCTCATAATACCCTTCAATGTAAGGTGGCTCACTCCCACATGCCAAAAGAGTAAACCTTATGCAAAATCTCCAGAACAAGAAAAAAACATGCCAAACCCTGTAGCAAAACTTGTTTATTCATATAAGAAATAATTTTAATATTCCATTATTATTATTATTATCAAATAGAAAACCACAAGACATTATTTAATAATTTAATAACTTAGTATTTTAAAAGGAACATATTTTCAAAAATTAAGTAGAAATTCAATATCTAACAATACCTAACAAGAGCTGGTGCCTTTTTAATGTCACTGACAGTGAGAATCTATCACCATTTCACAGTCTATCTTTCTACTTACTCTAGGTTTGAAAAAAAATATACATCCATAAGGGGGATACAGACATTTTTCAATGTTCCATTTTAACACAAAGGATTTTTCCATTTTACAATTGCCTGTTAGATTTGCATTGAAAATTCCACTGTGTTGCAGTAAGAGGCAAACTAGCAGGCTGGCGACCCTTAACATTTTCCTTCAGGAAGTAAGTGAAATTTTTTAAAAATCCAGTCTACATTAAAATGGTGTTTTAAATTATAACAGCAACCCAGTCATATGTATCACTGCTAATGCGGAATAAGGGAAACTTGCAAAGCTGAGTGCTAATCCTTAATACAGGCTGTAAATTCAGTTCCCTTTTCATATCTACTCACAATGACATTTTTGCAATAGAGCAGAAATAACTCAGAAAATACACTATAGGACTAGCAATTACATCAGGCTAACCAGTAGCATTAGAAACAAGGTCACTTATGATAAAGTAGTTATCACACACTGTTAATTCTTAAAATACACCACTGGAGATTAATTAATGCATCATTGCCTTACATGTTGGTGTATATTGCTGGGGTCAGCATATAAAAGATTTGCCAATTCTTGCTAAGAAGTACTTTGAAACTTTTCTTTATAACTTGAACTAAAGATTCCTAGTGAGTTGACCCCTATCTCACTGCTGTCTCTAGGTCAACCAATTGCTTTCAGTGGTCCTGATTCTTACCTTGTGGGACATCAGAGCCATCCCATCTCTTCCACCTGTGCAGCTGCTGTTTGAACTGAATTAAACTCAAATCCAGGCTAACTACTGAAGATACATTTTATTTTTAGAATTGACCTTAAGTCTTCTGAGCATTATGGAAATTATAACAATGGAGATAAAGGGCATGCCTTTTTGGATTTTCACCCTACAGGTGATGCTACTGAATAGTGTTGACATTCAGTAAAGATTTGCAGATACTTGCTTATCTTGTGGTAATTTATGTCATTGTTCTTATTACAGATATCTTCTTTTCTAGTATATTTCTTGCTCTAGTTTTAAAGGTCACAACAGCTGAATGGGGAGCTGATGTTGCTTGTTTGCATGGGCTAAGAAATGTAGACCTGTTAACTGTTTCATTTCCTGTTCACTATCCGTTCACAGCTACACCCAATATCCAGGTTACTTTTAGGAGACACCATTTCCCTCCAAAAAGAAATCTTAAGAGCAGCTGATGAAGTAGATTACCTTAGGGGCTAACCTCTACAGATAGTGCAGAGGAGGTAATATTAAATTTGGCTTCTTTTAACCAGTACTTCATCAATGGTCTATCAAATATTGCATCCAGACACAACACCCATGCCTCCATGGCAGGTTCTGCGGAAAATATCATGCACCCCTGTTATGATGATATGGCAGACTATAGAGAAACTCTCTCATTTTTCTTTGAAATTTAAAAAAATATGTTTAATAACTTCTTGAGACCAGAGAGATGACTTCTGCAAAGGTCATAAAGCTAATGGATGAAAAAAACCCAACCAAACAAACAAATCAAATCTCTGACTTGGTTCAAATGTGCAGATGGGGATCTGCATCCAATAGAAGTATCAGGTTCCCAGTAATATGGCACTTTCTTTTGAGACTGTGGTCTATGACCACAGAGTAAATATTGAAGTTTTTAACTTCAAATTTCACAAGCAATCAGGCTGGTTGTGGTGTAATATGTGACAGTCAGAGAGCAATGGCACAGATGCCACGTTATACAAAGGCCACTGTGATGCTCAGAGCACGCAGCCCTTTCCTCAGAGACTCTGGTCATTCCCTGGGTGCCCACTACCCAGGCATCCTGCTATGAATTCAGGGCTTGATTAAAACATGCATGTCAGCCTTCATTGTCCGTATACGTCCATGTGACATAGTCCAGGAGCTGTGAAATAGTAACTCCTGAAAGGATATAGACTCCCACTGAACCACGTAAAAATCTGAACCAGAACCACTCTGAACCAGATTAAAATGCTATGATTGACTCTAATGATAAATAACTTGAATACATTAGAATTATAGGAACTAATATAACAGTTCAGATACCTTTTGCACACTGTTGAAAAATATTATGTTCCTTTTAAGCATTAGGAATGCAGTTGATATCTACCACAGTTTCACATGTCTTAGTGCATTTTTCCTGTCCATTCAACAGGTCTTTCTTAAGTCTTTTTCCATTGCTACTAGATCCATTGGAATGCATCAGATACACTTGAGGGTCCTAAATGACACTACACACCTTTATTTATCTTAACAAATTGAGCCACAGAAGTCAAGAGGTATATGACTACAAAAGCCTGCCTCTCCATCAGTTGCACAAAGAAGAGCTATCTATATAGTTGTTTTTTTTTTTCTTTGCACAGTAAAAGTACCCAGTAACTAGAGTACAAACACAAAAAACAAGATCCTGTTCAAGAAGTTACAGTCTAATGAAACACATACTGGCTGGTGAGTATTAGAGCAACAGTAAGACAAGACTAATCAAGATGAGAGGCAATGATCTTATTGCATTAGGAGCTCTATAGCTGTGAAATACTTTTTATAAGATTCATGGAAAAGAAAAAGATCAGTTAAGAGGTTTAAAAATTCACCCTAGAAACATCAGAAATAACTTTTTATGAACAGAATAAAATCTACTATTGATATTATTTAAGGCTTATATTTTAGTTTTATAAAGTAATGGTGGAAATCCACATGACATCTTAAAGCATCACAAAAGGGGGACTATTTAGAAAAAAAATACTAAAAGCTGCCTTGATCTCTAGTTCAGCTTTCAATCTCAAAATTTTACATTAAACTCTTTTACTTGGGACCATCATTTTACAGTTTCATTCTCTTGGTTAGAAAATGAGACAGCTATGCACCACCTTTAGAGCTGCATATCTCAACTAATGTCTAGCAGATATTGATTTCTAATTAGTCCTATAATATCTCATTTAAGGACTGCTACATGAAATAAAAACTAGTAATCAAAACTATTTTCTTGGGGGGGTGAAAAACATACGAACAAAGGTAAATTGCATAAAAAACCACAAACACAGAAATTTGAATTACTCTTTAGTAATATTTTCTTCCTAAAACATCAAAAAGTACTTATCAAACTAAAATGTAAAGCATCAGCACACACTTTCAGAGTTGGTTTCATATTAAGTGCTCGGGATTTACAGTGTTACTTCATGCATGAATATTTAAAATATTGTATTATTTTGCAAATATTTGTGGAGTTTTTTAGTTGCAGGCTTATTAAGAAGTTACCTCACCTATGCCACCCCGAGAAGCTGAAAAGGCATTCACTTTGAGTCTGAGCTGGACTGACAGAAGTGAAAATCTTTTTAAAATTGAAAACATTTTAAATTCAACCTTCTTGTCTTCTGGGATTTTCTTGCAATTTCTCATGACTTTGATACAACTTATTATGACACAAACTCCCTTGTAGATACAGATTTATGGCAGAAATCTGTTTCTTAAACAGTTCAAAAAAAGGCTAAACTCTGGTTTACAATAAGTCATTCATTTTTTACATTTTAATAGCTTTTTCTCCTTTTCTGGGTTTGTCTATGGCCTGTGCATACAGAAGCAGCCCTTGCATCTAAATAATAGTTTCCATTGCATTCTGAATCATTTGTTTTCATTACTGTTCCTGTGTGTCTCTAGCTCTTTGTTGTTAATGAGATCAAGCTGGATTTCCACTTAGACTGTGACAGCTGTGTCATCAGATTTTTAACTGTAAAGTCCCCATGAAACCTCCTTCAAATGCTTTTGTAAATTAGTAAGTTTTTCTTGTAGTGTCTCTTTTTATATAAAATGTTTTAATCAAATTCTATCTTATGCTTCATCCAGCTGTAACATGCATTCAGTTGTTGTAGAGCAATGTGGAGGACCACATTCTATGCAGCTGACACACACCCTAGGTTTGACTCTTTATCTGACAGCTAAAGAAAATGGCATTCAGATACTGGAACAGAAATCAGTCTTAGTCAAAAGACAGGAGTATTGGCACTGCTGTGAATTTTACTCCCTTCTTAGCAAGCTTGAAATGTTGTGACAAATGATAAGCATGTTTAGAATGATTGAAAAAAAACACCTCTATATAAAAATATATTTCTTTTTTGGGGATGTTTTCTTGGCATGACTGTCTTTAACAGTTCCCCTGCCAACTCCATTTAAGATTTGCCCATCCATTTGTGCCTGAGCTAGGCTACAAGCACTCAGGCTACACACACACTAGTATAAAGACAACCTGCTGGAAGCACTGGAAAGGATCTATAAGGATTTACATAGAAACATAAGGTCTTTAAGAAACATAGGGTCAAAAAGCTCTGAATTATTTCAAGCATTATTCTGGGCCTGCTTATAAGGCACATATCTTAAAAACATTACTTCTATGTAAATCCAGGGGGAAAAAAAAAGAAAAAAGAAAAAAAAAAGAAAAATTTAATTCATAAGACTCCTCGAGCATCTTTGATTCCAGCCATACCTTTTCCCTCTTTACTCCCCTGCCAATGAGTGGCATGCAAGTCCAAAACACCGAAGTCCCTTCTAGCTCTTGAGCAATGAAGAACATCTGATGTCGCATGGATAATTCAATACCTTCTCTAAAGGAGAAGATATCTAGATTAAAACTAACATTAAGATTAGTAAACCACTGTGAACTAGCCAAGAAACCATTGGCAAGATAAAATGAGCGCAAGATTTTAAGAAGGATTTAGACGGTACAGGCCTGGGGGAGCAGGATTGGTTTGCAATTTAGTACATATATAGATAGTCCCTGAGGACACAATGGAGAAGGACACAGAGGATTTGACTCTAGGCAGTTGTCCCTTTCCAAATACCAAGTTGTATCATATACAGACTTACGTGGAAGGAAAAGAGCATTCAAGGAACACAGACCAAAGAAGGTCCATTTCATGTGCTCAGAATCTCTTTAAGAGATGCTTTTGAGAAGTTCATGTCCTTCTAGATAGGTAAGTGGAAGAAAGAAGAAAGAACTCTCCACAGGAGGGAAACAATCTGCTATTCAAACCAGACAGAAAAGCATCATTCAGCCAGTTTGGCTTAATGTTATTTATGTACCAAAGCACGAAACTACTGAGCTGGCAAGCAAGACTAACAGTAGTCCAGTGTCATAGCAACAGATGCTGGCCTCACAGGCACAACAAAAGTTGGAAGTCTCTGAAGGCATCAGGCAAATTGAGGTCTTCCTTGCACATTCAGCTGTCAAAAGCATATGACTGCTGAGATGGAGCATGGGAACCTTGTTACACGCAGATCTCTGGGGCTGCAAGCTTAACACGGCTAACAAAGACAGAAGTGCCTGTAAGCATAAAGTATGAGATTCCTGGCATCTCTAACCTGCCCCTAACCTCCGTACATTGTGGACAGAACATGACTTCGCTCTAGGCAAATTAAGAGAAGGGTAGTGTAAGAATTCACAGGGAAGTCTCATTGTGAATCTTGCTTATGAAGGGCACTTTCCAAGATTGCCTGTGTTAGTCATGTGAAGATTGCAAATGCCTTCCTACTCTTCTGTTCTTGAAGCCCTACAGTATTACCAAGCGGTAATGAGAAAAAACAAAGTCTTCATACATTGTAGATCATGAACCTTGACTTATTAATTTGAATTTTTAACACCACATCTCCTAATCTTTCTGGGTTTTACATGCTACACGAGTACATTACTGAAATATAATGATGGAACACAGCTCAGGAATACTGCAGAGCACTAACCACGAGCATTATTTTCTATGAAAATAGAAACATATATAAGTAGCAGAAGCAATGATGTAATCAAATTTACCACCTTTAAGTACTCTGGCATGAATTCCAGAAGCTACTATGCTCATCAAGAATCATACCAGGATGAACTTTCCTTGTATACAATTTAAATTCAGCCTGAGAACAAAAAATAAAATGTGAATATTGTCCCTATTGTTCTTTATGGCCAGCAAGCTATATCCTATAATCTCTCCATATCATTATGTGTGATGAGTGTGCTGTAGAACAGCAAAGCCCTGGCCTGAGCTGCCAGCAGAATCAGAAGAAGTTCATTATTACTTTTTTCAAATCCAAAGAGCAAAAGAAGTATGCAATAAATCACCAACACCTGCCTGCTTGTGTTTGAACACCTTAGTTTCCTCACAGAATCAATACAAACACTCTTTAGTTCAAACAAAAGGGAAGGAATCATCACCAGCAGCATTAAAACATGAAGAATTTGACCAAATAAATGTGGGGGTTTTTTACATAATCCTTATTTTTTAACACATTAAAAAAAAATTAGTTTTAGAGTATTAACAAAAAGTGACTCAGCTTTAGGTAACGAAAGGATACTGATTTTTCGCGTTGTGGCTCTTTTACCCTTTATATTTCTAAAAGTTCTAGACATTTAGTTTTCATCAAGCAGTTATATCACCTCTTTTTTTCGTTATGTGCATGTGTGTAACTGTCAAATTCTTAATTTCACTGAACTCTTTCGCTCCCAAAGAGACACACTTTATTGAAACACACCTTCATCATCTTTATTGAAAAGACAGTTGAAGACCAGACTTTTACAATTAGGAAAAAAATAAGACAACTATTTTTCATGGCATTACAAGTAAACAACATTATTTCAAAGTTAGGAAATGTTCTTTCTAATATCTAATTTACCTGATTCAGTATGACCTAATGCCAGATCACAGACTAACAAGCTACAAAGTATTCTGGGACAAATCTCACGTTCTTGTCTTGAAGCCACTACACCTTCTATAAATAACTGTTAATTTAGGACAGATCTGGGATGTCTGCCTAAGGAAAGATGAAGGGAAGCCAGGTTCAAGTGACTTATTCAGAAGATACTTAATTCCAAGCACTTCGGTACAATTAACTGGTTTTGGTTTTCGGAGCTGCCAACAGCTGACAATGAGCCAGCAATGCACCTTAGAAGCAAAGGAGGCCAAGAGCATCCGGGGCTGCACGAGGGAAAGCATTGCCAGCAGGTCGGGGGAGGTGGTCCTTCCACTCTGCTCTGCACTGGTGATGCCACATGTGGAGTATAGGGTCCAGTTCCCTGCTCCCCAGTTCCCCAGTACAGGAGACACATGGAGATACAGGAGAGAGCCCAATGGAGGGCCACAAAGGTGATTACGGGTTTGGAGCATCTCTCATCTGAAAAAAAGACTTAGAGAGCTGGGGCTTGTCAGCCTGGAGAAGACTGTGGGGGGACCTAATTAATGTATATAAACACCCAAAGGGAGAGCTGAAAGAGGACAGAGACAGACTCTTCTCAGTGGTGCTCAGAGAAAGGACAAGAGGCAATGAGCACAAGCAGAAATACAGGAACTTCCATTGAAATAAAAGGGAAAAAACAAACAAAAATTTTTTACTGTGAAGATGGTCAAACACTACAACAGGTTGCCCAAAGGAGTTATGAAGCTTCTGTTCATGGAGATATTAAAATTTTGACTTGACACAGAGCAACCTGCTCTGACTGACCTTGCTTTGAGCAGGGATTTGGAGTAGACAAGTCTCCAAAGGTTCCTTCCAGCTTCAACCATTCTTCATTTCTATGAAATTAAATCTAAATCACAGGAGCTGGCCTCTTAACTAGAAGGGCCACACATTAGGAAGCCACTTTGGACAATATCTACACATCTCGTTTAATGAATTATTTCATTTTATACACAGATTTATTACAAATAGAGGTGGTTTATTTTTTCCATAGTGTTCAGCAATTACTTCTTTCCCTTGAGTATCCTTCCCATATTATTGCATGTTACTTCTTTCTAGAGTAATACTCTCTTCAACCCTGAAGCTGAACAGAGGTATCACAGTAATACTGTACAACTCTGTGTCATCTGATGCTACCTTGAATGGGAGCTATTATGAGAAATAAGAAGTTTCACACCTCAGGGTGGAGACAGTAAACTGCCCGTCATTAGGAGTGTCATTTACTTTTGGTTCTTGGAAGATTTATTCTTTTTGCCTTAATATGTTTTACACTTTACTTTGCAATAATATATCAGGTATTGAGTAATATGTGTACCAAAAGCGAAATGTATGAAAATTAGCATGTCCTTAATGTCTTTCATGTTATACTGAGAAAACTTACAGTATCAACTTTTAAAAACCTGAGTGGAAAGGCTGTGGCAAGGAAGCATCACCTTCATTATGTTCTGAAAATCTCATGTTAATAATACACCTGCAGACCTCATCAGTTTTGTAGTCCTGCTGGTCTTCTCTTAAACAAGCACTGAGAGACAATAGTGAAGCCAGCAACCAGATCAGCGTTTTCCTTTTTCTGCCAATGGGATTTACAATTCTCTTATATGGACTCTGAGATCACTGAGTATTCACATCTCATATATTAACATCAGTTATTTAGCAGTAGAGTGTAAAATGACACAATCTCTTCTGGATTTTTTAGACACACACATTCAGTGCAGTTGGCAAGAATTGCTTTTTGCAGAATAGCACTAGCGAATGCTCCCTGAAGAGAAAAACTCTTGCCCACCAGAGACATACCTAAGTGAAGCAAGGAAGCCAGTTTATGCTATTCCTCCAACACAGCTGAGTCCATTGAGCCAGACAATTCTCCTGAGCAGCTGTGTTGAAACATGCATGTTGCTTGTCCAAGGTTAACCTTATGATGTCCATCAGACCAAGCATGAAGTGTAAGTGAAGCAACACTCACACAAGAGAAAGAAAAAAAATGCATCCCTTGAAAGATACTTTTTGTCACAGAGGCACCCCAAAAGTCTAATTTAGGTGAACAACAAGTTCCAAAACAGACTTTATTCTAGCCGGAAAAGCGTAGTAATAAACAGGTTCAGATTATCAGTTGAGGAGACTATTGGGGTATGACAACATAAGAATAATGAGGATCCATAATGTGCACGCATATACTCACAAGAAACAAAACCAGAGGCCTCTCACTCCAGGGTACCCACAAGAAATAATCACTTGCCTGGGTTAGGCAAGATCTCTCGATTACCTGGGTTAGGCAAGGACTCATTCAAGGATATATCCAGTAGAGAAAACCACTCACTATAGGAGGAAGTGAGGCATTCTCAATCCTGGGAAACTTCATTAGATGGTGTCTCAGTCTAAGGGGAGGGCTCCAGTTCACAGACCCGCTGCTCTGAGAAGACCACTCCAAGGGAGACTTCAGCAGGGACCCCTTTTTATAGCCTGGACAGATCTGACTGTGGTTATTACAACATGGTCCAGAAGCCTCCCAGCTTCTCTGGGCACCTCCTTTGTTGAGGATCCTGTCAATCAGCTGAGGGTCTCACCCCTCCTGCCCCCCAGCTGGATGGAGGTGAAGTCACCCTGCCCAGGTGACTGTCGGCACCTTGGCACCACCCTAAATGTGTACATTGGGATGGGCACAAAAGGTGCTAAGGAACCATTAACTCCTCTATTGAAGGCTCTGGATCTCAGGGGGATGTGCAACTGCCACACTTATGAAACTAGAGAATGAAAAAAACCCACATATTTTATTCATAACTTATGCTCTCTTTCTTCAACTAAGTAAATGTTGAACTTCAGTGTAGTGTTGTCTGATACTGCCACAGGTTTGAGTTCTGTCTCATCACAAACATTGTGTCAGAAGAGCCGATTTACTGTCAGAGTACACATCTGGTAAATGCCAGGAGATAAATTTGCATTTACTTACTGTTATATAGAAGTGTCTTCCAAAATACTATTTTATACACAACATTTTATGAGGCGACTATTTACCTAAATGTACGTTTATGAAGTAGGAAAGATAAAGCTGATGAGTAAAATGTTTTATCTAAAAATATATTTCGAGATCTGGTTGGGGTTTTTTAAAAATTCTTAATTGGAAAAATACTAGAATGATATATCAGAATAGTGTGTGAGGTGGCTAATTGCACTAGGACCATATTTCAGCTATAAAAAGTTATATATCATATTGCCTTATGTTCAAGCCATTTATCTAATAATGTCTTTAAATAATACATTTTTAAAGAACATAGAAATTACAATATCATCCTTACATACATGTACATAGAAAAATAATATAGTGCTGAAATGCAGTGCCAGCAAAACTCTCAAGGCATAACTTTTGGTTCACCAAAATAAATTATTCTAATGCCAGAATAATTTTTGTTTTCTATTTGTAATTTTGTATTTTTCTGTATGTGTTTATGTATTAATAAGAAACAGCAAGGTACAGTAGTTTATCAGTTTACAGGATACTAAGTATATTTAGTACACCAGAGGAAGATAGTGAACTACACTGACCTTTTCAGTAATCTGTGTCTACATGGCGCAGCCATTCCACATTCTATTTCTAAGAGTTTTTATAATTATTGTTATTATGCTTGCATTCTTCTATTCTGGCTCTGTAGATGAGTTGACACACAGCAGAGAGCTTGGTGAGGCTATGACACAAGCTTTTACAACAAATTGCCATTTGCTCAAAAGGACTGAATGAATAGAGTTGTGTAAATAAGAATTTCCAGGCCCCTGCTGTTCACACCAGGTTGTGCTGATGTCTTCCTAGGAGCAAGCTGATCGCCTCCTGCTGCTCATACAGACAGTATGTTTACGAAGTGTTGAAAGACAGTGCAGCATGGGGTTTAGATGGCTTTCCCTCACCTGAAAACAGCATTGGATATTCCACTGGTGGCTGGTTAATATATCATTTGTTAGCTGCCTTTAGGGACTAGAAGAGTAACACTTGACTTCAATATTTATGACTGCTACTTTCTTGTTCTGTTAGTTTGTGATAAGACCCAAGCCCATGTTCTTTCTCTATAATATATTTGAAGTAATTTGCACATGAAAGAGCTGTAAACTGTACTATATTTGTTATGAAGAGTGTGCAATGCTAATGTATCATATATTGAATTATTTTTCAAATATGCAGAACTTTTAAAATACCTGTAGGTGCCCTGTCTATATCTTTGGATTTCTTGAATTCCGTGTCAGTTTAGTCTAACTTTAAAGAGAGAAGAAAATAGACCATAATCATGGAAATAATATCCATCTACTAATTATGAAATTGAATCTCCGCTGATCTTCAAGTGTATTTGTATTTGATTTAATGTCTTAAGTTAATTCACCATTTTTTTAGAAAAAGAGAACATTGACGTCATTGTCTTTATCGATAACACCTATTAACATGTAATATTCACCATTCAGATACTCAAGGACATTCACAAATCATACCTGCAACTGACATGCAGTCACTCTGCCGTGACACTTGCACACTAACCACTAACACACAGTTATGCTGCATTGCAAAAGAATACCTCATTTAACTTAAAACATAGGTAAGTTTAATACAACTGAAAGTCAGGGCTGAGCATTATCCGTCCAAAACTGACTGGCAAAGAAGAAACTCTGTTGAAAATAACCCGCTAGACTAAATCCTCTCACATTTGACCCAGACTGGCTCAATGGAAGAGTTTACAACATAAATTCACAGACAGCTCTGTAGGTACAGTGGAGGGTACACTAAATTGAAGAATAATGGCAGAACAGGTGGCACAGGAAAGGAGGGTAGGAATTTTCTAATTGTCTTTGTGTCTGAACGTGGCATTTTCTACAATGACAGCCAAGGCTGTGCTCAACTTTGTCAGTGGTTTATAAGCCTGGTTATTTTTAAGGTCTTTTTTATTTTTAAGTCTTTATTTTTATTTTTAAGTCTTACCCTAGTCTCAGGCTTGAGAGCTTGGCTCACACACCAGGCATGTGTATTCTCAGACTGTAGGAAGCTATAACATTGTGTCCCATTCAAACCTTATTAAAACTTAAATATTTCCAAACTCTCTCTGATCAGAACATTGTGTAAGTGTGACATAAAGGCTACATCTATGATAGAAAATAATACTGTCTGGGGAATAGTTTCTTGTCCTTAGGCAAGATGACATCTTGCATCCACATAGCTAAACTGTCTTGGTCACTGAAATAGGTGATTACATCCATATTGCACACAGAACTTCTGTGGCCAATGGTATTTCCCCATGTGTGGGAATTGTCCAGGGAGTGCTTGCTAGCTCCGGTGAAACCCATACTAGGGAACGGGCTAACAGTTTATCGGCTACGACTATTATAAAACAATGTCTGAGCCTATGCTCTGGCTGTTTATTTTTAAAGTGTAGATGTAGCTCACCTTATCCTGAGTGTCCCATCTCCTGCTACTAGGCCACAATGTTTGAGGCATGATTCTTTTCAGTCTCTGACAATGTCCCATCTCCTGTGCCTGGAGGAACAGGTTTTGGCACAATGTTTGAGACATAACTCTTTTCAGTCTCTGACAGCAGCTACCTTGTTTAAACTCCCATCTCAGGGTGACGTTGCCTTCCTGCCAGTGAAATGCACTAAACCCCATTATTGCTCATTCTCTATTCAGTTCTAGATCAACATACATTCATAGGACAGAGACAAAGCTCACCACAAACCTTCATTTCACTTCTCTGCCTTCCTTTTTTTTCCATAACCAGCCCCAGTGGAGCACAGAAAAAAACATGTTTCAAGAGCCTAGAGCTGGATTCATTTTCTGATTTGTGATCAGTGGAGGAAAAGGAAGGTCTATTAGTCCTTGCAAGGTTGGTAGCAGAGAACACAGGAACCAACTATGGAAGGTGGGTGGTATTCACTGAGCAAGGGGAGCTTCATGAAACTTTCCCCCAAAAACCTAGCTAAAGCAGAAGGTATGTGATTTTTCTTTTAACTTTCTCTGAGAAATCCTGAGTCCCCAAACAGCAAACTTCCTCTTCCATTGAAGGGAGGGGAGAAAGGCCAGGGGGTCAGGGGTGGGGGAGGTATTTTTGGTTTTTAGAAAGCTGGGTCTTTATTAGACTTTTAGTCACCGATCTGGATTTTCAGAAGTCATCCTACAAGGATGGCATCCTACACCAAACAATCTCTTACAACATTAGGTGAAATAGTACCTGGACCTCTAAAGCAGAGGTTAGCAAAGGCATGCAATACTTACATTAGCTGAGTGTTCATCTAATTCAGTGCATTACTACAACATATTCTTTATTTTGATTGGTTGGTTCAGTTTAGGGGTATTTGAGCTGCAAATTTACCTTCTTACTTTATCATCAAGTTTTGTAGACTTGATCCCACTTAGAGGATATTCATAAAAATGATAAATCACTTTTTTTCACAGAAAAGTAACTCCTAATATAAATTCCAATTTCTTCTTTTTATAAATAAAGGTGCTAGACCATCTTTAAAAATGTTTGCAATACTTTTCATAATATATGAAAACAATATTTTTCTATGTCCTGTTGTTAGGAAATGGAAGAATTGATTTTGTTGAAGCAAGCAAGCAGGAAATCGACCTTATGCAGTCATCTGGCAAATAAATTTTTTGCCTCTATGGTTATACTTTGTCAAAATTACAGGCCTTTAAAAACAAGGTGTTTTAATAGAAAATGTCAGTCAACCTTAATAATAGACAGATTTAATAACTCTGCCTATAATGTAGAAGATTATAAAAGAAAGAAATAAGCAAAAGACAGAAAAACAAGATTTTAAAAATAATGTCAGCTGTAGATCTCAGAAACATTTTGAAATTCACACAGGATCTGTTTAGCCTATGGGCAAAAACTAATACTAGAAAAAAATATTATTCTTTCATCTCTGTAACACCAGGAACTAAATTTTTAGGAAAAGCTTAGACTAACAGAAATGGATGGCTCTCAAGGGGATGTGAAATGTGCTTTTGAGCCTCTCATTTTTGAGAAGGAGTGTTAAAGAGCAGAAGAGATCTGTGGTGACTTCAACATGTTTTATCTTGGTAACTATAACAATATTTAGTGTTTCCCATTTTTTTTCATATTCCACTTCCTACGTCATACAAATAATATCCAAGACATATTAACAACACCTGGATGTAGTAAGCCATGAAAACTGAAACATATTTCCTTTTCAGAGAGATATAGACTCTCCAGCTGGGGCAAAAGAATATTAAAATATTTTGGAAATTAGGTACTATAACCCTTCAATCTGTCATTTCAGCTAATCAATACCTAGTCTCTGAAATTCTTAATCTGGAATGGTATAATGTTTTTGTGAGAAAATAACTCACAAATATTTTTGGACGTTGAACCTTGTCACTTTGTGTTAGCTGAAGAAGTTCTTAGAGAATATCAACAACCTTGCTTAGGAAACTGCAACTAAGATCAAGGGAGAAAATATGTATACTTTGTCTAAGAGACTTCCACAATTACAAGATGTGCCATGACTGGACAGGAACTATTTTGTATAGTTACAATTAACAGTAATCAGAGGTCTGAAGATGGAAAAATTAAACAAATTCAGATGATAAGTTTACAGTAATGTCCAGTAAGTTGTGGATCAGAAATTGAGGGCAATCCTACAACTGGTTCCTTTATTAAAAAAATTAGCAAAATAGTGTAAATCTTCTGGTAGAAGAAAGTTACACATGGTGAGGTTCTGTCTGGAGTTTAAAAGGGCTCAGAACAACGCAAATACCTGTGCATGCTAAATACCCCTACATGTCTAGTTCCTTTCATTGATTTCCCCAAAATGATGAGCTTTACTGCAATAAAAAGGATTTAGATCTGCCTGGATACAGGGGATCAACTATATGACCTTTATGTTTTTTTTCAAGATTAACTAATGATTATGTAACTGTATAATTCACAATAACATTTACAATAAGAACATACAGATGTGACAAGTTGTACCTTTTACTTTGGTGTTCTGTGAATTATTCTCTTGGACATCTGAGCTGTGACAGTGACAGGAGAGGAGCATAGTAAAAGGTGAAAGACAAGCTGGAGTTTCTGTCTGATCGTGCTGGCAAAGTACGGCATTGGGTCATACCATAGAAGAAGAAAAGAACTATGATACCAACCACTGAAGTGGGAGAACTTGGATCTGTAGGAAAGGAAAGTAGCTATCAAAAGAGTAGGTATATAAAGATTGCAAAGACATCATTAACAAAAAATAGCAAGTGGAAAGAAGATAGACATCTTGATATCAAAAAATGGCATCTATTTAAAACATCTATAATTCATCAAGTATTAGTTTTTTTCTGTAGCTCTGAGTTTGCTACCTATGTAGAATCATAGAATCATAGCATAGTTTGTGTCAGCAGAAACCTTTAAAGATCATCTAGATCCAAAGCTTCTGCCATGGGCAAGGACATCTTTCACATGATCAGGTTGCTCAAACCCTGACCAGCCTGACCTTGAACACTTCCAGGGATGAAGAATCCACAGCTTCTCTAGGCAACCTATTCTAGTGTCTCACCACCCTCATCATAAAAAAATTCTTCCTTATATCCAAGCTAAATCTACACTCTGTCAGTTTAAAACCATTGCCCTTTTTCCTCTCATTACAAGCCCTGGTAAAAGTCTCTCCTTGTCTTTCTTGTAAGTCCCCTTTAAGTACTCAAAGGCTGTAATAAGGTCCCCCCTGAGCCTTCTCTTCTCCAGATTGAAAAACCTCAATTCTCTCAGCCTTTCATCATAGGAGAGGCGTTCCAGATTTCTGACCCTTTTTGTGGCCTCCTCTGGACCCTTTCCAACAGGTTCATGTCCTTCTTATGTTGACAGCTCTAGAGCTGGACACAGTACTCCAAGTGGGGTCTCACCAGGGCAGAGTAGAGGGAGATAATCACATCCCTCATCCTCCTGGCTATGCCTCTTTTGATGCAGCCCAGGACACGATTGGTTTTCTGGGCTGCAAGCACACATTGCCGGCTCACGTCCAATCTTTAATCCGCCAGTACCCCCAAGTCCTTCTCTGCAGGGCTACTCTTAATGCCTTCACCACCCCTGGTCTGTATGGATACCAGGAGTTGCCCCTACTCAGGTGCATGACCTTGCACTTGGTCTTGTTGAACTTCATGTGGTTTTCATGGGCCTCATGAGGTTGACATGGACCATTGTTTGATGTTTGATAAGGACACTGTTTGATAAATGTAGTGTCCTAGGCAGTAAAGAGTCAAATACAAACAACTGGCCCTCTGGGTTAATAACTATCTAAAAGGTGCAACATTTCAATTGTAGGTAATCCATTTGAAACTGGATACACAAATTAACTTCCAGGAAGACAAATAAATAGATTAAAACTTTTAAGCGTTGTTGTGAAAAGATGGATACTAGACAAAACAGAGATATGAAGACAGTAATGAATAGAAGGAGAGGAGATAGGAAAGAAAGAGAAGAAACTAAGAAAAGTAAAGAAGGGAGATAAATATAAAATTACATCATTTCATTCTGAAACAAACAAACGGAAAAGTGTTCTGGGATTTCTAATGCCCTAAACTGGTATGAAATGTTGTCCAATTAATCTAGTGAAACTGAAAAACTGCACAGTCAATCTACTGATGTAAACATCTGTGCAGATTTTGTTAGCAGAAATCATGACTGACTGCTCAAGGACAGCAAATATAACACATAGCCTGTCTCCTTTCTAGCTTATGAATTTACAAGATTCTGAGCTTGAAAGGTGAGAAGAGAAATGAAAGAAGATATCTTTTAATATGCAACATCTCTCCCACCGAATTCTGAGAGTGACCAGATTAAAAAGAAAAAAAAATTCAAGACATAGTGAAGTAAGCATAACAGCATTGCTGGTTTGTAATGGCATTTCAGCAGTCATTTATCACTCGAAATATATTGGTACACCTCTGCTGTACCATTACACCTCAGTTGAGTTGGTAAAATGGGTTTATAATCATTTAAGGAGTGTGGAAGGGAAGTTAGGAAAATTTAAACAAAAATGACAACCTAAAAACGCTACCTTTGTTCCCGTTCAGTACATAGCAGGGGAAAAAAAAAAAAAAAAAAGAAAAAATAGAGAGAGAGAATAAGAAATAGGTAAAGTAATAATCTTATTATAATCATTGTATCACAGACAACCCACAACCCTAACTAGTTTTTCCAACATCAGGACAACAGGAGACACAGGAATTTCATATCACCCAAAAATATCACCCAAGAATTTCAATCATCATATCATTTCAATCTCTACAGAGTTGCTAACCTGAGCTTCACATGATAAACCAGCCACAAGTCACAAATACAAAAAAACTGGCCTGTTAGCTACTGCTCACTCACACACCGATTCATCACATGATCCTCAACAGAGAACTAAATAAAGCTCTTTGCACTGTTCTCAAAAATAGTTTATCACAAATGAAACCCATTTGACCCTCCCTTTTCCCATAGATTTTAAACTTCAAACAAAAATATAGATGGGGAACATACTGTGTTTGGAAGTACCTTCATGGTAATATAAGGGGATGAACCGAATAGTTTGAACTGATTTTTAAGTGGGTGAAGTTATGTCAGAATAAATCCCACCTCTGATGACTTGGTTACAGCATAGAGGAGAGAGTCTGACAATATCTACATGAATGACAATCTTTCAACGATCTGTTAAAATGAAACTTTTTTCTCTCTCTTAAAAAAGTAACTAGAGAGCTGAAACAATCTGTACTCAAAACACCTAAGTGGTTGGGGACTTTTAGTCCCTCCCTGTTTCCCATGTTTACATCTTTAATTAAGAACCTCCACAATGAAGTAACCCAGTAGACACACAATTATGAAGATCATTGTCAATAGTCACATGATAAAGCCAGTATATAAAGAGCCTATTCCCACCTTTTTTTTCATACTAAAATTTCATACCATAATGCAAAATTTATATTCGCTGTTGATAACAAAGCATGCACAGCTGCACTCCTCCATTCCAGGAGGTAAATCACGTTGTAGCTCTCTCTTGATATCAGATGTAAGGGCACAAATTATAGCCAAAGGTTTTAGTTAAGTGAAACATTCTCCTAATCTTTTTGATACTTTGTCTTATTACCCTTTTCAATGAGAAACTGGAATTTATCTCTCTGGCTGGTAATCAATAAATTGATAATTTAAGTGAATGCATGTAATCTCAAGTCACTACAGTGAAGTCTATTCATTTGGAAATAACATGCAGTATCAGGTTGCACAGTGCCCTTATCTAGTCTTGGCCAGTTGTGAGCAGGTGAAAAGTTAAGTTATTGACAGCATCTTAGAATTAATTTACTTTTTTCAGCTAGAAACTATTGGGCTTTACAGTAGCTATAACTTTCAGATGCTCATGTGACCAATGAAAACCAGGTGCTTTCCGTGAAGGCTATGCTGTGGGTCTTGCCTTTTCTCCAGGCTGCCCATTTCCAAAGTCAAAGACAGAGCATATATCAGGAAAAGGCAGAAGGAGTGCCGTGATTTCCTTGCATATCAAAGTGTAGATTTCCCCTGGGATACTTAAGGCAGTAGGTTTTAATATATGTCTAAAGAGAAAACAGTTCTGATGGATGAAGCCTGTCTGTGTGAGAAGCAGAAACATGCATAGGAATTGAGGAAAGACACATCGCACCTGCAAGCCAAAATATATGCTGGTGGTGAAACTGTCTTTCTACCATCACGGATGTTGGCATCTTTGTGGAACAGAGACTCAGTTGCTGCTGACCTCGCTCCGTGACCCACGTGCCCTTGGTGCATGACCAGGGTACATCACTTCTACTCTCATATACTCATTCCTAGAGAAGTGACAATATTTACTACACTTCCTGTATTTTTTTAAAGATGGAAAATGTAGTAGATGACTACCTGTGCAGATTATTAATAGAGATTCACCAAAGTGGGAATCTAGAGAATGTTGTCAAAGTCAACATTTTCAAGGGCATTTTTAGATCTGAACATTATCCCATCAAATTTACACCATGCATAAAACAAGGGGAAAAATACACATCTTTGCATTGTTACACAAAACATTTGTCCTTATAAATCAAATAAAATCTCAATTAACACATAACGATGCATTCAAATGTAGACTGCTGTTAATCTAAAAGAGCAATCTTGGTGGGAAATATGATTCCAGTATAAGTAAAACGAAACAACTCTACCTTTGATATCATTGAATATTTTACCTGAATTTGTTGTGGACAAAACATCTGCCAGACTTCCCAAAAACAGTGGGGAAATATTATGCACAGTGACTCTTGTGGGAGTAAGTTACAGGCATGGGATTGAGTTAAATAAGAACAAAAAAAATGCTTTCTGCTGAGCGTTGACTTAATCTCATCCAGATCTCCACAGAAACTGGAGGGAAACGTGTGTCATCTACCACTTCACGTATGTCTCATAACCCAGAACCTTTCAACGTGTACAGTCACTTTAATCATTTCCAGTGTTATGCTTGTATTCACCATGGCTGGATTTTGTTCTCATATCATTGGAAAAAGAGAAATAAATGAAAGCAAGTGGTTTCAAGTCTGTCATCAGTCACAAGAAGCTAGGAAGTAAACGAAGTTGTCAAACTAGCTTATAATAGGTCTTTAGACTGTGTAATAAACCATCAGAAAGCCTATCAAGCAGAGTGAAGTTCATACCTATTCCTAAACTGCAGTCTCATAGACTGTAGAAAGGAATTGGTGTTATGGAATCATAGAATATCTCCATTTTTCCCTTCATGAAGATACACCTACACCATCATTACCACATTCTTCCGGATTTGCTTTTGTTGCAAAGAAACAGACCAGGTTCACACTTATAGCTTGGCATCTGGTTGCCAAATGCCCCTTTCATTCTCTTGGCAGCTATTCTCACAATCTACAGCAGCAGTGATGATGAGAAATTTGGCTACCCACATCCTTCCACAACCAGCAAACCCCTCTCACCACCTCTGTCTATGGTCCAGGCCAGTGAAGACTCCACCAATGTGCAGTAGAGAGGCAGAAACCAGAGTGCTCTTCTGGAGCAATGCTTCCCACTTTGCAAAATTGCCTTTCACTTCAATATCTTGAAAACCAAACAGCAACATTTTATACCAACTCCTAAAATACATTTTATTTCAGTTGATATTAATTCTGTTTAGCATAGAGTAGGTGGCGCAAGTTAAAGAAGGTGCTAAAGCAAAGAATAAATAGCTCAATAAATATTTACTGTTAAACACAGTCTTTGTTCCACATCACCTCCAAAGTTCCTCTAATCAGCCTCTGATTTATAAGTTAAGAAGAAAAAAATGCACCTTTTCAGCTCTTACTGCACCAGGAATGTGTCTGATGAAAATGAGAGACTGATAGTCTAAAATTATTCTTTACATATAAACTAAGAAAAGTACATTATAGACACTTCTTTTATCTCACTATGAGCTTATTTCAGGTCACCTTACACCGTATCTTTCAAGCCCAATGAGAGTATTACACCACTTTTCATATCTGAACAACTTCAGTGACTTCAGGGAGTTATCTCTGATTTACACCCCTGTAACAGAGCAGGAGATCAGGCAGCTGTTCTTTCCCAAGAGACTAGAGTTAACATTCCAATTTCAGGGAAAATCTATTGCCAGGCAAGTAAAGACCTTGCAATGTCTTGATGTTAATGTGCTGTATCCCTTCCATGCTAATCATACCAAAGCAGACTCTCAGGTGCTGCAAACAATTGTACCTTCAAGATTTCACCTGAGTTATACCCTTCTCACTAGCTGAAGATCCAGCTAATCATTCCATAGTGCAGTATGCAGCACACCAGAAGGTGTATAATAAATTCTTTACATAATTAAATGGGGAAAAATACATTAATGGTGCATTATGACTGTGGTGTTATGCACGCAAAAGACAACATATTTAAAATTATAGTCCCCCAAGCAATTTTAACTCAGCTGCTTTGTATAAACATATTAAAGCATTAAAGCTAATATCCTGTGCAGGAAAACAGAATGAAACATATGTGCCAGGGGACTGAGATATCATCACAGCGGGAACTGTAACTTTTAATTTGCTGATTTTGTTGAAAATAAAGGCTAACCCTTGGCATATTTTTCCTTTATTTTTTTTTATTATTTTGCCTTTTTAGTTTTACTATATTTATTTCTACTTTATTAGGAAAACTATTGTCTATTGACCACACACTTCATCTCCAGCTCTTAGTAGAAATTTCTTTGATGTGAAAATATGAACATGGAGGATAATTCACAAATAAGCAACATGTCATAAACTGGAATATCATTCTAGGTAAAAAAGCCAAAGTCATATGGCTCTCTTCAAGTCAAGGCCCTAACAGCAACAAAATTTAATTCTTAAAGACTAGTGATATTAACTGCTTTGTTTCTAAATTGTTATTAATCTCTAAGAGAGCCATAATTGGAGTAGTTCTCTGCTAAAATAAAAGCAATTAGAATTTAATCTTTACAGATTTGAGAAAATATTTGTCATGCACAATAGATTATTCTAATTCATCTAAGTCCCATTTCCACTGAAGAATGTATGAAAATATTGGTGAGTCAACATGATACAAAGTTATATGTTTGCTATTTATGTTGAAGAAAATGGCAATAAAAGGGTATTTTTTGTTGTGGAAAGCAATAAATATGGAAACTTAAACAGAAAAATTTGTGATTGCAGGCAGAATAAACTCTCATAGAATCGGCACTCTATAACCTTTCAGATATCTTTTATCCAAAGTAGCCTTAAGCAAATATAAACAACCTCTTACAAATTGAAAAAAAGAATTGATTCTGTTCAGCAAAGTGATGGATGATATAGGGCTGCAAGGTAACTAATTATTAACTGTAGCATTAAACAAGTAGTTAACAAAGATTAATCTCCAAGTCAGGTTACAACAAACACAGATAATTCATTAGATGACTATATTTTTTTTGTGCCAGAATAATAGGAATGATGCACAATTCTCATTAATGAGGATGTTATTTCCTGTCTACATGAAGACTCTTGATTTTTTTTTATTTGTTTGAACATCATGTTTGATATGCACAAAAAAGTCTATGAGCAGATGGATCTTAATTGGACAAGAAACTAGTATTTAGAGTTAAAGATGAATTACTAATTACTTTTCTTTTTTTAGATTAACCTTTTCTATGTTGCTCTGCAAGGCTGTAATTTCCGATTAGGATCACCGTTTTGTCATGCTGATGAGATATTGATTCAGTGTTTATTTAACATAATTTGGTTTAAAATGTTAAACAGAGGAAGCCACATATTAGCATAGAATTTTTCAACAGTTCACTGAAACATATGCTTTGCACCTGGAAAAAAATAGAGTTTTAAAAATTTGTTGTCTTCTGGAATGCTGTACTTGTTTTGAACACTAAAGTGGTTTAAAATATTGTTCCAATACTGCTTTTACAATATTGTAAATATGTAAAGTGTTAGAAAACTTCCCTAACAAAAGAAAAACCTCTAGGAAAATCATCTAGATATGGCAACTGTAAAAACAAAACAAAACAAACAACAAAAAAAACCCACAAATATAATACTATGGTAATAGGCTATGTCTATGATGCTAAGCTATTTTTGATGTTGGACTAGATGATCTTCAGAGGTCCCTTCCAACCCAAACCATCCTGCTATTCTGTGATGTGCTCTTTCCCCTCTCTTCTCTACTGAATATAGGTGTAAAAATTAGTTTTTCTGCCAGGGCTTTATCTTTTCAAAATACATATACATTGACCTTTTTTGGTCCTAAAGTCTTTCTGGGTTCCCCTAATCCCAATGTATTTGAAAAAAAATATTTTTTTTTTTAATTAGTTTTAGGCCTTCTGCATGGTTTTCTGCAAACCTGTTTTGACTGCCTTGCAAAAGTTTTTGCTTCATTTAATCTACTAGATTTTTTTTTCCTTGGTAAATACAGCTTCAGCTTTCTTAAGGATAACTCGGAAATCTGTCTTACCTTAGTGTTAGATCATAGCAAGGAACTTTTTTGGTGGTCTTTCTAGGACTTACCTCACCATATAACTGTGTGGGGGTTTTTTGTTTTGTTTCTTCTTTTTCTTTCTAAGATCCTACTATTTAGTATTATTTGTACTGATTCTCAATCTATTTTAAAATATCAATACAGTATAATCATGGCACAACAGTTTACCTGGGACCTGCAAGTATACACCCTTTTAGCTGTTCCTTCTAATTCTTGTTTGACATGATTTTCTATTTTAAGCAGCTGCCCTCCCTAAAGTTAAGCATTATCACATTGGGTTGGTGTTCTCTGCTCCTCTTTCTGGAATGTGCATACATTATGACCACTGATCTATAGTGGTTTAGTGACACATTTGTAACCAAAGCATATGTACTGCTTCAAACCAATTCTCCCTTTGTGGGCTACTATGAACTGTTCTATTAACAGTTCATTTATGAGGTTTAAACATTTAGACTCAGTAATTTGACATTTATCCATGCTATACAGCAGCCTTAAGTATGGTCCTGGGAACATTTCAGAGATCACTGCCAGGACAGTTCTTCATCTACCTCAGTTCTTCCAAGACAATCTCCTTTCCTTACCTCCGTGAGTAGTGCTCACATGAATCATGACCAACAATCATGAACTTACCCAAATCGAGTTGAGGTTGTAAGACATTCCTTCCCCTCTGTAGTACTGGGGCTGCTGTCCCAGAGGTGGAAATGACTAGTGATACCTTGAAGGTATCTTTGATCAAACTAGCTGCTGCCCACAGATCTTCCAGTTTTGCTCCTGCAGCTCTCAGGGTTTAGCTTCAGCTACTGATTCCTCCAAGGCAGTACTTTTTCTCTGAGCACTTTGAGATGTGTCTTCAATGTATTGACATATACCTTGCCCATGCCAACACAGGGGAATCTCTGGTGGAAAATAATTGGATGCTCAGCATCCAGTATGTCGTGTTAAGGCTGAGAAGGGACACGAAAAAAACACTGAAGTGTTGAACCAAGCAGTCGTGCACTGCTATTGACTATGTCTACTGTGCGTTTCAAGCACTATCTTGGATTTTTTCTCACATGAAAACTTATTTTGTGTCCTTACTGTAAGCATGCTCAAACTAAGACGTAGACAACACAATTTTGGAGAGAAAATTTTATTCATGTTGCAATTAGTTGTGCATTTGGTCATGTTAAGTCTAGTGTGACTCTATCTCGTATGCCATCTGGCTTTGTAAGCATTTAGCATATCCAGATGGACTTTCCTAGAAGGATGCTGGTATTGATTTTCATAAGGACAAAAGGGAATTATTGAAAAACTGCACTAGAGAGCTTTTAAATATGGTATAGAAATAAGTATACTGACCCCTTGAGGTTATTTCTAAATCATGTTTGAGAAGGATATGATGCTATGAATCATTTCTGAGATGGAACAAAATTTCAAAAAGGTGAGTTTCAGGAAATGCAAAAAAGTTTCTGCAAAGTAATTTCCATTCCAATCCTCACCCCAGTCAATCTCATCACAGATAAAATGAGTTTGTGATCATGCTTTGTGACCGTTTGCAGATCAGATTCCTTCACAACTCTAAACTTTCAACTCATACTTTTTAAACCTTTATGGGTTTTTTCACACCAATTTTCTGTTCTCTCTTATCTCTTGGCTTCCATGTCTCCATGACTTTTTAAAAATGGGTTTAGGAAGTCTTCATACACTGGCATTTTAACTAGGGCTTGCTAAAGAGTGAAATTTCCCTCTATCATGTTTTTGGAAAGCATTGATATCCTGAATTGAGACAAAAAATACAGATGTTTAAATTTTTCCTTGAAAGACAAATTAGGTAAAATTCCATACTTGGAGAATGAAATGTGTTTTTTCTTCTTCTTCAGCTGCCCAGTCCACAAGGCAATCAGCTGCTTGGAAAATCAGACTGCATGCGGGATCAACTACCTACAGAGTTAGTCCTCTTACTACCACTGTAGTAGGGGCTATAGTATCTGAGAGCTACACAACTGTGGCAGACAACAACTCAGAATACAAAAATCTTGACAGACAACACATTATCATGAAACCCTTAGATTCTAAGAGATCAGGAGGGTTTTGTGGTTTTGGTTTTTTATAGAGGAGTATGTGTGTTAGGGTCTGGGTTTTAATCATATCTTCTAAAGATGAATGTCATTTGATTGCATCCTGTTTGCTATTTTTTTTCCCAAATAGAACATTTTTTTCTACCCCCGTTCCGGTCAGTATTTGTTAAAGCCTTCACCTTAGCTCTTTATTTTTCCACTGTGTCCTGTGAATTGCAGGAGAATAGGCTGAGGGGCATTTCTTAACTTCTACACATAAGAAATAAATGTTCTAAGAGGTAATTCTTTAAAATCATTAGGAAACTACTCCTCATAACATTTATTGTAGTTGTTCAATTTGTATGTGTGCCATTGAAATAATTCATTATTACTGCTCTATTAGTTTTAACTCTTCTAAATGTCTCATAACACACTATTCTCCATTTGCTCTGATTATGAGGTCAACAATACAAATCTATCACACTTTCTATGCCCTCCTGAAGGTTTAGTTCCACATGTCCATCTTTATTACCCACATCCTTTCTCTTAGGAATAGTTTACAGCTTGATCACAATGTACCATTGATTCTTTTCTTTCAGCTATATTTCAGCATCATATATATTTCACATGGCCAAGGTTTCTCATTCAGCCAGCCTTCCTTTTAGAAATTTCTTTTTGCTGTTCATACACACAACACATGCTGCTCTAAATTTGGCTCCCATTACTCATGATCACCCACTCGGCAGTTTAACTTTTTCACCAGTTTTACATGGACACACTGTATCCTATTGCTTTTTCTCTTTCTGCTGTGGAAATAAAAGTGGATGCTGATATCCTGAGTAATTGATTCAAGAATGGAATTAATCAATGCCAGAAACTCTTGCCGATCTCCTTTACAGTTCCTTTCCAAGGCAGAAGTACTACAGAATTTAGCAAACCATAAACTAATGTTTAATGCAGCAATTATATACCTAAATAACAGATTAGTTTGCTTCACTGAACTCAGAACAGCATTTCGGCTCTTCAGTGTCCATTTCCAGGCATACTGGGAGTTATGATATTTTTGAGGAAATTAATCCCCTAAAATTAAAAAAAAACCCTTCCAATTTCTAATTAGATCTTTGTAAGTCTGTAATTACCACGACAAGAAAAAAAAAAAAAGAAAAAAAAAAAGGAAAAAAAAAAAGAAAAAAAAAAAAGAACTTGCTGACAGATTCAAAGTATATCTTAGAACATTTAAAAGCAAGGACTGTTGAACACCCACTGTATAATGCCAAGCTTTATTATGCCTAATTAGGCTCCTAAAAACTTGCTGATCATATTTCTATAGAGTCTGATTTCCTTTTTTCTCTCTGTGCTGATTACACATTTATTTCTATCCATTTTCCTTTTTTCCCCCTTTTTTTCTTTTTTTTTTCTTTTTTTTTTTAAAGCTAAAACCTATTATCACCTTCTGAATTTAGTGTTCTCATTTCACTTTACAATTATTGTTTTATTCTGGTGTCTGGCTTATTTTCTTCATTTCTTTTTAGATTCTGTGAATGCAGTTTGTAGGGTTTTAACTGCTCTAACAAAGCTAACTATTCAATTTCTTTTATTTCTCTTGTTCAGCAACACCTGCTTCTTTTTATGATATTTTAGTGCTTAGAATGACAGCAGATTGACAGCCTTGGAAGTGGAAGTCTCATTTGTGTGTTTACAGGATTTGAGGAAGCCGAAGCAGTAAAAGATTTTATCAAGGTATTCCAGCTTCCCTGGCAAGGCCACCGATAAGGTATTTAGTCCAAGTTCTCTTTCCTAAGCCTTCTCAGGAGGTTGCTAGTTGTAAAGGGATTTTGTTTTTTAAATGGATCACTGCCTACTGGACTTAGATAAATTGGCAATTTCTGCCTTAGGAACACAGAAGTTGTCTCTTAGGCCAGAAAACATCTATCAATTGCCTGGTTACAACTCTTGCATTCCATTATCATTTCATGGTACCTGTTCAACCCCCGCAACAACCAAGAGCTTCACACTATGTTCCAATGCAGATCTTATGAGGTGAGGAAGTGTTTCCATTACCATTCTAGAGACAAGTAAATAAGGTAAAAGAGATTAAAATTGAAACTTCATACAGTATTTAGGCACAGGATTTTATACAGGTAAATACATTTATTTGGTGATTTGGGCTCAAGTCCATGCAGGCAGGCTTTCAAACAGAACAAAGTATTTAAGCCAGCTATAGCTACCACTATGGCAAGTCCTAAATGACTAAAGCTTTTTTTTTAATGTAGGTCCAATCCACTGAGTATAATGATAAATTTTGTATGCTTAAGCAAAGAAGGGCACATCATAAGAAACAATCTCTGGAGTAATTTTCTGAAATCATTGTCTTGTTTGAATTAGAGAAATTCAAAATATTTGGTCAACTGCATGAAAGTTGTCACAGCTTATGAAAGTTTTGATTACCAGTTTCTCTCATAAGATAATAATTACTGGAACATTTTTTATCCTGAATACATGAAAGATGGAGGAGTCATGTTGATCTTAACACCAGCTCCATGATACTCTATGTCCTGTGGCTTATAAGGGAGATTGGTCCACCTACCATTATAGCATCAAAGCACAGGTCACTCATGTACAAAGAAATTGTCAGCTTTTCTGATGACTAGATTAGTACGTCAGTATCTTGGACACTTAAGAATGACAGAAAAGATATGAACACAGTGGTCACAGATGAGACAATGGAAGGTGCCAAAAGGATAGAAACAATAACTATAGTAGGGCAAATGAAATTTGTTACTTTACTGTGATACATAGTTTAAACTAAGAGCTAAATGGCTTCCAACTAGTCAGGATGGCCCAGAAGAGCCCAAGGATAATTATTACAGTTTGTTATCAAGTTCACTTTATATGACAAAAAGTATGGGAGTAGGGGAACAAACAAACACAAAAAACCTCTTCTCTAGATGAATTGCATAACATTGTCATTTCACGTCCAGAATTGCATGGATGAGGCACTTCTGAATCATAACCGTTCTGTTTAAGACTCATGGAATCATAGAATAATATCATGGAATAGTTTGGATCTGAAGGGACCTTCAAAGGTCACCTAGTCCAACCCCCCTGCCATGAGCAGGGACATCTTCAACTAGATCAGGTTACTTAGAGCCCTTTCCAGCCTGTCCTTGAATGTCTCCAGGGATGAGGCATCTACCACTGCTCTGGGCAACCTGTGCCAGTGTTTCATCACCCTCATTGTAAAAAATTTCTTCCTCATGTCTAGCCTGAATCTCCCCTCTTTTACTTTAAAACCATTACCCCTTGTCCTGTTGCAACACACCCCTGTAAAAAGTCTGTCCCCATCTTTCTTTTAAGCCCCTTTTAAGTAGTGAATAGCTGCAATAAGGTCTACTCAGAGCCTTCTCCAGGCTGAACAACTCCAACTCTCTCAGACTGTCCTCACAGCAGAGCTGTTCCAGCCCTCTGATCATGTTTGTGGCCTCCTCTGGCCCCTCTCAACAGGTCCATGTCTTTCCTGTGCTGAGGGCTCCAGAGCTGGAGACAGGACTCCAGGTGGGGTCTCACCAGAGCAGAGCAGAGGAACAGAGTCACCTCCCTCAACCTGCTGGCCACTATGCTTCTGATGCAGCCCAGGATATGACTGGTCTTCCAGACTGCAAGCACACATTGCCAGCTCATGTCCAATCTTTCACCCACCAGTAGCCCCAAGTCCTTCTCCGCAGGGCTGCTCTCCATCCCTTCATCCTCCAGCATGTATTGATACCGGGGGTTGCCCCGACCCAGGTGCAGGACCTTGCACTTGTTGAACCTCATGAGGTTTGCATGGGCCCACTTCTTGTGCCTGTGGATGGCAACCCACCCCTTATCTCAGTTACCATAACATAAAGTGTTTGTTCCAGATGACAACCACTAATCAGTTTTGTTTAGAGCACCTAGAATAAACTTTCTTATTAGGAACCAATACCCCTTGTCTAAATTAAATGAGAGGTAGTCACTGACCTCACCTGTTACTAATGAACAGATCACCTTTCAGTTTGGGAGTTTAAGTCTTCTTGTTTATGTGCTGTTATGGTTTGCATGGAATGAACAGTACAGGTTCTGAGATTGGTACTGACGTATGAAATGTTTCTTTCCTAGTTAATAATAAATTGATTGTTTTAATAATTGATTGATTGTTTTAACTTTTACAGTACTGAAGTTATATGAAAGCTGCAAATTTCATAGAGTACTCTTGTAACAAAAGAGATGAAAAAGAGTCTATGCACATATTCACTGCCCCATTGCTGTAAAACCTAAAGGCTCATTATCTTCATCCTTCACCTGTGAATATCAGTAACTCTGGAGCACAAAGTATGGTGTGTTACTTTCTGACATGCAGTGGGAACTAAGTATCTATAAGCTCTTTTGCCATTTCTGAGTCAAAATTCAAGATAGAATGTACTGTGAAATAAATATGAAATGTTCCCTATGATGGATTCATTGTTTGTCTTCTTTTGAGTTGACTGTTCACCACCCCCCCAAAAAAAAAAGTTTTAAAATCATGTAGTGCCATTTTTTATTAGATTCATTTCAACTAAATTTCATTGTTTGCTGTACAGAAGTCCAATTTTGAACTGATTATCAAGATTCCTTTTACAGTCAGTGGAAAGTGACATATTTGCTCACAATTTCTTTACTGTATTTTAAATTTCTGATTGAGAATCAGATGAATATTTGAATTGAATATTTTTGTTGCTCATTATCTGTTTATGTGTATCCTCTGCTTTTCATATTGATAAGTTCCACACAAAGATATGGTGGGGGGGGGAGAACAGGGTCTGTACAAGAGTATATTTTTGGAGTATAGTTTTATTTTTCCATATTCACTTGGTCAAGATCATTACTTATATGCCAGAGTTAAAAATCTTAACATTAAAACCAAATTTTTAAAATCACATGTTTTCTTTTTTTCTTGACGGAATTCTTTAAATTCAATACGAGTTCTGTGTTCTTCTTATTCTAAAACATTTAATTTACTCCTAGCAAAACCTTTCTGATGTTTAGGTCAGTTAAAGAATATGTAGTCCCATTGTTTATAAATTTTTTATGAAACATAACAATGAACATTATATTTAAGCTATCCCTTTCCATAATAAAACATAATTATAGTCTGCCTTTGTCGAAAGCACTGAGGAGTATCAGGAGCCCTTTATAATCATTGCTTCCTGCTGTGGAAGCAATGTCAGAGTGCTACTGGAAGTATTATAAGTCAACAGTTCAACTCCTTACTTTTGAGTATAATTTGTGAAAAGCAAAAAGATAACATCTATGACTGAATTAGAGGCAGGTTCAACAGAGAGAAAACAGCTAAGGTGGCAGGATGGTTCATACTGGTTTGTAGAAACACTTTTCTTGCCATATGAAGCTGTATTTTTGCCACTTATTCTAGCACTTCCTGTCATGCAAAATTAGCCCTGAGAAACAAAGAGAAACAAATATATGAAACTTAAAATCAAAACACATAATGAGGTACAGTGCTTCCAGATGACTGCGTCTGAGAATATATAACACTGATACTACAAAGATTTTAGTGTTCTGTACTCAAAAGAGTCTACTATTTGAACAGGCATCTTAAAAAGCCTTAAGAGACATGAACAGTAACAATAAAAGACATGAATTACAGCCAAAAGAACAAAGATACAAAATTCAATTTAAACCTTCAGATTATTTATTTACTCGAGACAGTAATTGGAACGACATTATAATTTAAACGTTGTATAAGTTTTCAGATAAAACAAACATATAATTTAAATATATTGCTCATGTTTGATATTTATAAATATAACTCTTCCAGAAAGATACTATTAAATATTGAATTTTTTTTAGTATCTAAAGTCATTGTATTTCAACCAGCACATAATGCAAGCTCAAAGCTAGAAGAGTTGCATTGGCCATTTTCAGTTCAGTATCTGTTAGAAAAATTGAGAAAAAGTCAGTTCTCACCAGGTCAAATTTCACAAATTAATATGTTGTATGTTCAACGTTCCACTTACAATCTTATTCCTTGATCTTGTTTATTTCATAATTGTTAATATAATGATATTCATGGAGAATTTCAAGTATGAAAATAGTTCTCCTGAAGACTAGAAATTGTTTTCCTAAGAAGAAGCTTCATCATAGTTTTATATTTGCTCTGGGTTTCCCACCTCAAGCTTCTGTCTTCTTTGAAGCAATTTTGTGAGCCTAGAAGAAGCTGGTTGTGAGCAACATGGCTGCAAGACACTTTGCATCTGGGTGTACAAAGAAATTATTTAGCGATAATTTCTAAGGACAGAAATCAATGCCTTTAGCAATGCAGACATAAGTACAGAGTGATTTGGGAATGAGATTGTAGATAGGTGAGGATTATTCTGTATCTAACAAATCTTGCTTTTGTCAAGATGGACAATTGATGGAACTACAATGATGAAAGCATTCAACAAAAACCTGAGTGGGTTCTGTTCATGTTATTGAATGGACTGATTCCCTTTCCCTTTTGGCTGCTTTTCTTTTCCCTTCAAACAACAAGTACTTATTGCTCGTTACCTCCAAGGGCTCCTGAAGGCTTGCAAGTAGGTAAGAAACACTTTAAACTAAAGACTCCTTATGCTGATATACTGAGCTAAAAGGAAGAGAATGGCTATGAATTTCAGGAAGGAGTAGAACTGGGGGCTCAAGCTGCAGTTTTATTCAGTTCAGAAAAAGGCTCTTTTGCTGAATCCTCCTTCAGGAGGTTCTTTTGCTGAACCATCCTTCCTGTTGTCACCGATTACTGATGGAGAGCTCCTGTGATTTTGAATCACCCCTGTAAAACCCTTCGCTGGTGCATTATTTGTTTTATTCAATAATTGTTCAATGTAAATACACTGCAAGGGAACAGTGACTGCAAAGCTAAGATCCAGGCTCTCAGCTAGAATCATGCTTTTTAAAATTTTTTTCTCCTTCAAGTTCAGGACTTGCATGCTTTGTTACAAAATAGTGCAGATTCATTAGGAAGAGCTATAGTAAAAGGACTTCTAGTTTTAACAGGTTCCAAAGAAGTACATTTTGGGGATCATTCTCTCTCTAGATGTATTTCCCAGGTGAGGAAATCTTGCAACTCTGTTCCCCTGAGCTAGGTCGCCAACAGCCAGCTTAGTTTCAAAAAGGTAGATAACACTATCTGCACCTGCTGTCGTAGGAAAAAGCATCAACTTAATTTGATACCTATTCCCAGAAGAGACCTTTGCTCTTTGGCTCCTGAGTGAATGACAGCATTTAATTTGCAGTGTTATTCACAGTGGAGCCAGATGTCTGACAGATTCCTGCATCCAAAGGTAATGACTGGCTTTAGCAATATTTCTATATAGCATGCTAGCTTTCTAAATCACCTTTGGAAAGTAAATCTCTCACTATCAACTAGACAAAAAGCCTGCCTATTTCAGTAGGTATAGATTGCCCCATTGAAGTGACTATTGACTTTTAACAGGCAACCTGAATCTCATCCTAGATATGTAAGCTTACAGAGTATCCTATGATTATATTAAATAATTCAAACAAGACTAAAATTACACTATCCAAATACCAGGAAGAACCAACAGAGATCTAACTAGAATGTTCATTAAGCAAATTTTCCATTACAGTTCTCTATGCCAGGGCCTTCAGCACCCAAGGATCTGGGTGCCTGGGCTCAGAGTCAGCTTCAATGGTGCAGCTGTACAGCCTTGAGTCAGAGAGCTGTGTAGAAAGAACTGTGTCAGAAAATGCTCTGACAAGTAAGGGCCTGTCCCCCTCAGCAGGAGCTGCACTTAAGCTCAAGCCCTTGCCTTTGCTCCTGCTGTCAAGGCCATGCCTGTCTTTGTACCTCTGTGATCTGGGCAGGACCCCAACGCGCTGCCTTGACTTCTTGTCTTGATCTCAGATGTGCTTTTTCACTGTGGATATATCTAATGATCTGGACTCCTGGGTGACCCTCTTACTCTCATGCTTTTCTACCACGGGACTGTGCTCTCCCTGTGTCCATGAGGCCTCTGCCCTGCCTACCTCACCATGGCTCTCGTCTCCCGGCTCATCTTCTTGTACAGAGAAGCTGTGGCACACGGACACTTTATTCTCCATCCACGGAAGCAGAAGTCAGCTCACACTGTTAAAACTCCTGTCACTTTGCAGCAATCCTGTGCAGCACACTGTGTCTGGAGCTAATGATGGAGCTCAAGAAAAGACTTTATCAAGTGCGGAGCACATTAGCAGTCTTCTCAGCAAGATGAACCATAACAACATTGCTCCCTCTAATCTTCTGTCACCACCTGAAGACTTCAGTCTGGTTTTCAACCAATTGTATTTAGAAAATCCAGGTATCTCAGCAATCAAACTCTCATCCTCCTATGACACAGTAAAAGAAGGTTTTTTTCTTTTGAATATGGTTGATGGCCAAACATTGAACCAAAGCTCCAATTCAGAGATGGAATTTAAACATATTTAACCTGAGGCATGTCTGCTGTCCCCAAAAGTCAAATTGACTACTGACATGGTTCAAAGTTATACATAAAGCTTAAGCACCTCTTTAATCATGAACAAAATAGGAAAGATAAAGTGTTCATACTCAAGTTTGCTCAGCTGTGGAATGAGCTGACAGAAGAGATTTGACAATCTAAAATCGAACAGCTTTTAGAGTGCTCTATTATTTCCCTTTTTAAGTTTCTGTTATATCACTTGAATGGCAACAGAAGAAGGGTAAATTGTCAGTATAAAAGAAAGGAAAAGAAAAAAAGAAAGCTTGATAAATAGGTCTAGCTGTTAAATAGCTACTACAGTAATAGCAATTGTAAAATAGAAAACTGATAAATAACAATAGGAAAGAAATATCTCCATTTGCCAATGCTGCTTTCAACTGCTAATACTTTGCAGAAACAGCCAGATTCACTCCATTTCAGAAGTCCCTGTAGAACGTCTTTGTAAGCAGCATCCTGCTAAGAGGTCAGTTTGTCGGGTGAGCAAGTTGCAAGGGTGGAGTAATTAAAAATATGACATGCAGCTCCTAATTTCAAAACTTTTTTTAGAATTAAAATGTTTTCCATCAAAGCAGGAAGTAATAGTTGCCCATTTACACATTAGCCTCTAGATAACCAAAGACTATAATTAAACCATATCACTCAAGTAAATTTGTTTTTATGTTAGTACTTAGCATAAGAATCTCATTACAGTAAGTCTGCATTAGAAATTTCATTAATACCACAAAGAAGACAATACAAAGAAACAGTACAAAACTAGTTACAGACACACTAAGAAATAAAACTAATTGCCATGTCTTCTGGACACTAAAGCATGTAAACAGCAAATATAATGCTGGATTCTCCCAAACAGCTCTGCCATAGCCTTAGGAGTCTGCATCTACTTGCAAATGACCAAGTTTCTGCCCCCACTCCTCTCCAAATGACAGCCGCTGTTGATTTCCTTGCTGAAGCATCAAAATGCTGCAGAGAACAACTCCTGAGATGGGTCAAGTCTGGCATAAAGAGAATGAACTTCAGACAACTTGTATATCACATTGTTTACCCACACATAGGCCAGCGTTTCATTCACTCGTGGTGCTGAGCTATGACCTGTTTGCAATCTTGCAAGATCAGAGCATGGGATTTCCTGCACTGTGAGCAAGAAATCTGAGAGGTTTGTCTGCGTGCCTAGGAACCATCAAAAAAAGGTAAGAGAACTAACAGCAAACAAAATGCGGACTTTGGAAGAGAGCGGTCTGTTTGAACTAGCAAAATGTCCTGAACACAAGAAAAGTTTAGAGAAAAAGACTACAAAAATCATATATGCCTACACAAAGAAGCAGGGCTTTAAGAGCTAAGCAGCTTGGCCATTTCACTCTTCTGACTATAATCCTCTCATTTTCTTAAAGTGCAGTAATAAGTTTTATAGCTTGTCATTCAGATACCAGAGAACAATTTGGTCAGCAGCATATCCCTGTCATCTACAGTACTGAATCTGCAAAAGAGAGGAAAATAGTGCAGAATTCATCCAAGATGCAGTAGAGAGAAACACAGCTCAAGGGTGATTGTAAATGTTGTGCTGGAAGAATAATATGGGTTGTAGACTGTCTCTTTAAACATCATGTAAGAAGAGTGAACCTGAAAATATGTTCCACTTTGTTTTTAAGAGGTACAGTTTCACACAGGTGAAACATTGAATGAAATCATTAGCTGCTATTGCTTGGAGACATCCTAGGAATAAACTTGGCAAGTAACCATGTCTGTGTTATCCAGAGAGCTGAAACAGAACTGTCTGTAACTGATGGTATACCACTTAGGAGTTAGAGGATAGTGGGAGCAAAGGTCACTTCACAGAAGACTTAATAGACATATTGATACAGAAAAATGTAGAAGGATGTTGAAACTGTACTATAAGGACCATAAAACTGAGAAAACTAAAACTTACATAATCTTATGTCTATGTGGAAGTCATGAGGACCAATACAATTACTTTTGCATATATCAGCAAAGATTGCTTTTTAATGCACAATTATTTACGTTATCTTGGTATTAGAGAACCAATATTTTATACTGAATATAGAGGTATGAACACCGAACATAGAGGTATGAACACCACATATGTGATATTTGAGAAAGGTCCAGCATTCAGCCAAACCTATACAAACCCAGAAAACTTCAAGCTGAATAGAGTGATGTAAAATGCCTTTAAGATAATAAGGGGATTGTTAAATTCTATGGACTAGGAAACAAATTCAGACAATGCTGGATAGCGATATCCTAAAACATGCGCTCTCACTGGCTGCATATTTGCACAAGTGAAAACTAAGAAACAGTCTTCTTGGATTAAGCAAAACAATAACAGAAATTAGGATCTATCTGGTGCATATTAAAATTCAAAACCAAACAACACACAAAATAAACCAAGCAAACAAACCAAACAAAACTCAACCAACCAACCAAAAAAAAAAAAACCCGCCAAAACCAAAAAGCCTGAGCAACAACCTGGTAAAGAAATATCAAAGTTAAGAGAGCAATTTGAGACTGTTAGTAAAACTTAGCTGTAGATATGCAACTAACATACTTAGTGACCCTTTTTTGGCTCAGAATGGTGCAGATACTATGTATGTTGTTTGTCAGATGAATACAATATACACAATAACATTTTTTTAGAGTAAAAAGACAATATTTGTGAGGAATTCTTTCAGAAAAGGTAATATAGAATTAGAATTTTCCGTGTGAACATGAAATCACTAGCAAGTAATACGTCTTCAGAAAAACACCACACTGGGATCCAGAAAATGAAGTAGAAACTGAGATTTCCACATAACTGCTAATAGCAACGGCAAAAGAGACAGAGGTACAATCTCAGTTCAGCTGGAATCTGTAGAGCTCCTGAAAGATTTATTAAAATTAATTTACTTCTTAACAAAAATGGTGGGGGGTGGGGAGCAGTAATAACATGAACAAGATCTCTCTTTGTAAAATACAAGGAAATATAAAGATGAAGCAAAACAAATCAGGAGTGTAATGACCAGGGATTGCCTGGACACAAAGAAGCTACCTATATGCATTCTTCTGATTTATGTTATTGCTTTACTTAGATGAAAGATTTCCTTCTCAAAGTCCTGAATAAGGATTCCTTATTTAAAGGAATCAAATATCACCATGCATATCCTACAAACCATACCAGAAATTTAGGAACAGTAATGAACACTAAGACTCTGAATTGGACAGAGCTCGAAAGCCATTCATATTTCTTTTTTAATGCGAGCACATCATCAGGCTCTGTATCTCAGCAATATACACTATGTTGGTATCATTAGGCACAATATTTCATCAGAACATGCACACTGGAAGAACAGAACCTTCAAGCAGAGAAAACAGGACTATGAGTTTCAATTATGGGGTAATCCTAAACAAAGTATTTACAATGATCTTGCTCCTTCCACCTGCGCCTTTTCAGGGGAGGTATCCTCCACAAGTCTGTCTTCCTAGCAGCCTTCAGTGGATTTCTGGGTTTATATAAACTCCAGGAGACTCTAAGTAGTTTCCTATGAATTCTCTGTATTTTAGTCAGCTCTAAGGCATTCTGTAGCCTTGTTTCTGGATGCCAGCACTTTTCCCCAGAAGGTATCTACCAGTTTCTAGCAGTGCTGATGGTTCACTATTTCCTGTGCTTTTCCTATTTCTTGTCCATATTTCCCAGGTTATTGTGTCCAGTTATTTGGCAGGAAGGCAGTTTCCTGATCCCTCTGTATGGTTGTCCCTGGCCCTGGTCACAACAGCCAGGACAGGCAAACCAGCAGCCTTCCTCTCTACCAGCTACAATACACAGTATTTACAGTCACCTGTGAAATCAAATCATACAGTTCAACTCTTCACTACAGTTTGCCAAAGGCAAAAGAGTGTCATGAAGCCAATAGCCTTGTAGAAAGTGTCAATAATGATGATTAGAAAGGACAACTTCTGCAAAAGGACAACCTCCGCAAAAGGACAACCTCCATCATAACACATTGTTCAGCACATGCATGGTCATAGAACATAGTTATAGCACCAGTACAGTGGAAAACAGCTAAGCAGAACCTGAACATACATGTGCCAGACTTAATTAAAACTGATGCAATTGAAACTGTATCACTGGAGATACCCCAAACATCAATCTGAGACAGTGATATCATCCAGATTCATCAGGATAATTGGATTAGTTTCATTGTAGCCACTAGTTTTAATGCAACTACAGTATTTTTGGTGCAGTCTATAAGTGGTCTAGATCTCTTGCAGGTCATTCTTTGAACACAAGGTTCAGTGCTTCCACGTCTCCCCAGTTTGGTAATGGCATCTCACATTTTAGGCCATAGTATGACCTCTTGCGCTCCAAGATCCATATGACATCTGGTGTCAGGGAAATGATAGAAAACTGTACGGCACTAAGGCAACATGACACTTTGACAGTCCAACACTAAAAGCAAATTGAAGCCCTGTTCTCCAGCTACCACTTTTGGGGAACATGGCCATATCTTTTAATATGCTTGTGCCTGTTCCATAGTCCAGCATATAAGATCTATCAGACAGGACTTTAGATTATGGATAAATGTACTGATTTAAATTTTACCTCCTGTTTGTCAGCAGCAGTGGTTAAAATAAATGGGGAAAGGATAGACTGGACACTAGAAAGGCTCCACATAGCTCTACGAATTCGAGACGAAGTACAAAAATAACTCTAGCCAAATAAAATGGTTATTCCCATACTACCTTATACACAGGAAAAGCATTTTTCTGAGTAGTCTAAAATCTGGAACCCTTTTGGTGCTACATCCTAAAAGGAATATATTTGATAAAAATACTAATTTTTAATCTTCATAACAAGATGAAGAAATTGATGGTCAAGCAGGAAGGTTTATCCTTCCTCAATATGCTTTTAATACATGTACCGTGTTAAGTTTACCATTAATGCACAAAGATCTTGATTAAAAGCAGATAGTTCACTTGAATACTGAAGATTTAAGTAAGAGGTTTAATTTTCTTTTTTTCTCGTTAAGTAAGTTTCTATTATGGGCTTTCTTCCTTTGAATAGTTTTTTAATTACAGCAGACAGAGAGTAAAAGATACTTCTAAAATTTTTGCTTGCTACACCTTGGTTTTCTGACTGAGAAATCAGCCCACTGTGGTAAAGACAACTAGTTACACAAGTCTAAGGCTTCACCCTCAGCTTCATCATTCTTTAGAAATCTAAACTCCAAACCACGTCTGCAGTGTTGGAGCCTCAACAACTGCTCCTTTTCAGTGTCATAATCTGCAATAGGAAGCAGGGGTTTTAATAAATGAAGTTATGCAGGCCATTAGTTCATAATTTATAAAGAATATTGTAGTTGAGAGACTTAAGTGGCAAAAGAGGTCTTTTTTGTTGCAGTAGTGAATGCAGGATTTCAATGAATAGCAGAGTCATGTAGCTAATTCATCTCTTAGCAACCTTCCCATCTTATCTCTGTAGAAGAGCATTTCATGTCTTTTACCCAGAGAGGAGTTTTTGCCCTCAAAGCTATTAACATTGACTCAAATCTATGGACAGATGATAGTATGTTTTATCTGCTTGTTGTTTGCAGAATATTTCCCAAGTAACAATTTCAAAATAAAAGAAAATAATTTAATGCACACACTCAGGTCATACATTGAATTAAAACCATGTGTTATAAATAATATGATAAATTTTGAGAAAAGTTTAGTCAATGCTTGTATTGCCATCTTCAACAGAGTTAGAGTCTAGAATTCAGACAACTAGAATTTTCCCTTTAGTTATTTCTCTCAATATAGATTGTCAGAAATCATTTAAAAACAGAGTTTTCCTTTGAATGCTTAAACAGAATCGTTTGGATCTCCATCCAGTTTTTACTAATGTAAACAGAACATGTTGATGAGAATTTAAAGATTTTTCTGTTTTCTCTTCATCTTCATGGAGTTAAATGTATACATTATGATGTAGTCTAGATTCAGCTGTGACTTTACATTTAGTCTTATTGGAATTAGCTACGATTTTATCAAGGTATACATTTGCATTGTTAGTAAAGGAAAAGCATTTAATTGTAACAAACTAACTGGCTAAAGTTATCTCTGTTCCAATGGACATCAGTTGTGCTTTCACCAGCAGAATTTACTGAAGTTGGCATTTATGTGGCATTTGCCTTGGTGGAACACAGGAAGGTTATAAGAATGTAGTCTTCCTATCCTACCGGTTGCTCCAGGAGGGCACAACTCCCTCCTCTGCCTCCCTGGAGTAAAGGTTTACCCAGTTCCATCTTCCATAACCGATTTCCTTCAGTACTTGAGAAAGAGCAACAGATACAGCAAGCAGGAATAGGAGAAGGTTAACAGAGAGAGAATGTCTGTGTTTGCAGCAGCTGTGGGCAGTCATAGGGCATGGCACCATCTGGTAAGGTATGGTCATAGGGCCTCATGTTTTGAGCAGCCAGACAAGGAAATCGTGGCAGACAGCAACTGTTATAAGTCAGTTAAGTGAGTAGAGAAGTAGACCCAAAGTGTTGCCAGGTAGGTAAACAACCAAGGTTACAACTGTAGACTGCAATTTAAATTTTTTTTCCCACTTGTCACAGTCACTTTATATTGTACTTTTGCTAGGTGCTCTGGAAAGAGAAACACCAATCCAGTCTGATGTTCTGCATCCAAGCGCGTATCCTTACCACTGCCTAAGCACCAGCATTATGCTTACATAGCCATGCGATGAGTCAGTTCAGTGAACTCCTCCATAATAAAATGTATTTTAGAAAAATACATTATACATTTCCAGTTTAATCCCTTTCTCTATTTCAGTGCATCTTTACTCCATAGAATCATAGAATCACAGAATAGTTTGGGTTGGAAGGGACCTTCAAACGTCACCTAGTCCAACCCCCCTGCCATGAGCAGGAACATCTTCAACCAGATCTGGTTGCTCAGAGCCCCATCCAGCCTGACCTTGAATGTTTCCAGGTATGGGGCATCAACCACCTCTCTGGGCAACCTGTGCCAGTGTTTCACCACCCTCATTGTAAAAAATTTCTTCCTCATGTTTATAGCCTGAATCTTCCCTCTTTTACTTTAAAACCATTACCCCTTGTCTTGTTGTAATAGGCTCTGCTAAAAAGTCTATCCTCATCTTTCTTATGCGCTCCTTTTAAGTACTGAAAGGCCACAATAAGGTCTCCTCGGAGCCTTCTCTTCTCCAGGCTGAACAACGCCAACTCTCTCAGACTGTCCTCACAGAAGAGGTGCTGAGCCCTCTGATCATCTTGGTGGCCTCCTCTGGCCCCTCTCCAACAGGTCCATGTCCTTCCTGCACTGAGGGCCCCAGAGCTGGATGCAGGACTCCAGGTGAGGTCTCACAAGAGTGGAGTAGAGGGGCAGAATCACCTCCCTCAACCTGTTGGCCACATTCTTTCTGATGCAGCCCAGGATACAATTGGCCTTTTGGGCTGCAAGTGCACATGGCCGGCTCATGTCCAGATTTTCATCCATCAGTATTCCCAAATCCTTTTCCGCAGGGCCGCTCCCAATCTCTTCATCCCCCAGCCTGTATTGATACTGGGGATTGCCCCAACCCAGGTGCAGGACCTTGCACTTGGCCTTGTTGAACCTCATGAGGTTTACACGGGACCACTTCTTGAGCTTGAGCAGGTCCCTCTGGATGGCATCCTGTCCCTCAGGCATGTCAACTGCATCACTCAGCTTGGCGTGATCTGCAGACTTGCTGAGGGTGCATTCGATCTCACTGTCTATGTCACTGATGTAGATATTGAACTGTATTGGTCCTAGCATGGACCCCTGAGGGACACCACTTGTTATGGGTGTCCATCCAGACATTGTGCCCTTTACCACTACTCTCTGGGTGCGACTATCCAGCCAGTTCCACATCCAATATCAGTCCATGTAGGACCAATATAAAAGGTGTGAATGTGCAGCTGCAGTTAACAGCAAGAAAATTACCACCCCATCTGCAGTTACCTGCAATTATATTGGCCTGAAATCATTGGGGAACTTCAGCTTATGCATATGCACTTCTACCTTTCTGTTTGTCTTGGCTGCACATTCTCAGCCTCTGCCTTGCACAAGTGTTGTGGGCGTGGTAAGTAAAACAGAGAGTCCTCTACCACCAAAAGGTAGGGTTTGTTTTTCCATTGTCCCTTTTCTCTGTGATCCATGTGGTGTTATTCTTCAAACTCCTCTGGTGCTTCTCAGCATCTTCTGTGATATGAATTCTGTAATTAAAGCCAAGTGAAATTATAAAAAAAAAAAACAAACAAAAAAATCCACTATGAACTCAAATGAGCCCCAGAATAACTACAAGGGAAGAGGTAAGAAGTGGTAACTCCCTCTTTCAAGAGCAGGTTCAGACTATCAAACTGATTTAATCATTTGCGATCTCATCTAAATGACTCGTTCTTACTCCTCAAGAGAGTACTATCAGCCTTCGAGTGTATGTAGGTCTCTGAATACCAACTGTCATATTCATGCAAGATCTGCAGCATACAATTGTACTAGAAAATTGTTCTGCACAAGTGAAATCTGAACAAAATCTATTGTTAACATTTCATCAGCACTTATTTTCTCTTCAAGGATTTCATTTTTCTAAGTATCCTGGGATCTGCTTACTAAAGTGGGAACACTTTTTTTTACATAAATCCTCCAGTTTCTGGAGGAATAGTTATTCTGACTTCAGCAGCAAAACAACTGTGAGAAATGTCAACCCCCTTCACTTCCCTGTCTTATCATTCTTGTACCATTGATGTGATTTACCACTTCTTCAGTTGTGGAAATACAGCAGTTTGTCTGGCCGTGCTGGTGAACCAGAAGACTGAAACAATCTAGATTAAAAGCAGCTCTCTTAAACAAAGGACCATTTTTAACCCAGGCCATTGCTGCCATCTGCTTCTACTTCAGACTCAAACAGTTGTCCCAGCATGACAGGTGTGCAGTTGAAGAATTTCTTAGGATGGCTTCACTCCCTAGATTAATGTATTATGTACAATACAGGGGTAAATTTCATCACAAATATGTCTGCAATAGGGCTGAGATAAAAACTTATGAATATACATATGTTCATCTATTTATCTACATGGGTACTAGGTGTATAAACTCTAGGGCAGTTAATGGAGAGTAAGTCAATAAATGAACAGATTCAGCTGACTTGGTAATGGGGTTCAAATTCAGTAGCCCACATTCACTGTAATATGAGACATCCAAAACACCTGCGTGGCAGATATGCCACAAGATCACATAGTATAACAGCATACTCTGAACAGGCGCCTGAAAGCCAGAGCGATACCCTAAGGTACCTCAAATAACATTGAACACATGTGCTCAGGCAACTGAAGTGAACTCTAGGAGCCTACCTTAGAGTGAAGTACTAATTGCTCTACTAATTGTGTTGACGAACCGTCCATTCGTTAAATGGGAGTTTGGACAGCTACCATGCATTGGATAAATGGGAGCTTAGACATGTCTCCATGCACGTAGAGACCTATGTTGCAGATGTACAGCTAAATCTTGTAGTCTTAAACTGAATTCTAATCCTGAATCGTTGTGTTCTCACAGTAGGTCTTAGATTTCGTGCCCACTCGTCGAAATCCCATACAGTTTGAGACCTTCTATGGCCTCCAGGATGCCTGGGACTGGTAGATAAGAGATTCAGCCCGTGGCCTGATGTCCTTACGAAATGACAGACAGGCTATTTGAATAGCATTACACATCAGTGCCCAGAAGCAAGGCTTAAGTCCTGAATTATGACTAGACATGTCTCATATGTTCATAGATATTTCTCTAATGGCATGGCCACTCTTCCATCCCATGTCACCTCTTAGTTCTGCCAGGAGGATTCATTGTGGATTTTCCTGCTGAACAGACCTCTAGGCAAGTTTCAGTCTTTTTCCGAACTGATTTCACCACAACCCTAAAGCTAACTATATCGACAGAAGTTAATGTGATGATAGACGAAGGCACTCAGCAACTGGACAATGAGGGGAGAGAAATGAAAAGAGCAGAAACTTAAGCCACTATTACACCCCAAAAAAATCCTGAAGAAAAAGCAAATTTTCTATATATTTAACAGAATCAAAACAAAATAACAGAATATTCTGAGAACTCTCTAATGTTTAATATGTGAACAGCATGCTTCACTATCAAACATGGCAACCAGTTAAGGTTTCCTGGTTTCAGACTAACTGAGAAGGCATGTGCATACTTAACTAATGCTTATGGAACGTAAAATTACATTTAAAATTGTATGTAATCTTTCCTTTTCATTTTATGTATTGATTTATTCAAGAAACATACAAGAGGATGGTAAACAATGAAAAATGTATTCTATATTTCTAATACCTTCAAAAATATGTACTTCAGTACAGTTTCCTGAAATACAAATTGGAAATTAATTTGAATCAAAATATTTCACTGTAGCTTATATATGACATTCTTACAAAAATGACTTGTCCATTCTGTAACAGGATACCATGATAATTATTTTAACTTCAATATACATTCAGTTAACAGTCCTGCAAAAATGTTTCTTACATAGTCACCATGAATGAATAATGAAGATGAGAATCTGAAAAGGTCTATAATTAAACAAATGTCGTTGGTTTCACACATAATTTTTGGAGTATTAATAGAATACTGTGTACTGTGTAGGAACAAGACTTTCAATTCCTGCCTTCAGATTTGATGTTACCAAAATAGAAAATTCAAATTTCTCTGTATTTTGATTGACTTTGTATCCGTGTGAAAACACCTTTTTTTAACACTTATTTGAAAGAACTTATTTAAAACACACTTTGAATTTTAAACTAAGTTGATTTTTCAATGTTTAAGATTTCTAATAACAAAAATCACCTTGGAAATAGTCTTAATCTTTTGTAATAGAAAACCAGAGAGCAATATGAATCTCATTTAAAGCCAGAATAATGAGTCCCTTTAGCTACTTCCTGGATGCTATTTTTTTTTTTAAGCCACCTGAGGTATATAGTTTTTATAGGCAGAAAAAGGGTATGTTTTTCTTCTAAAAATTTTTGTCTCAATCCTTTGATCTAGAAAAAAATAGCAGAAGCAATTGAGTTGTTTTGGATACTGAGGAGTTTTTGTAGAATATTTTGAATGTGATTCAGACAGCAAAAACTTCACAGCTGTCTTGCTATTATGCCTAACCTAGAGATTCCTCAAAAAGGCAGCTCAATTTTGCATCTGTAGCAATGGCGATTCGGGGTCAAGAGAGTGAAAAGACTGCAAGGTCAACGGCACTGAGCCACAAAGAGTAAGTAGGATGCCAGGATGTGGAGGATGTATGAAAAGGTTTTTGAGAAGGGCTTTGTTTTATTTGTTTAATATTCAGTGGCATTAAATGCATAAGAACAAGGAATGAGACAGTTTGCAGACCAAGATGCTTGACTGGATGAGGACATTTGAAAAGGAATAGGGCTGGAAGGTCTTGATGAGGTCTTTTTGCAGAAGCCTGGACGTGGAGGTCTCTCTTTTTTACCACTCCTCCTTCTCCATCCCAGCCCTCCTTAATCGTTCTCATCCTTCCCCACCTTTTTAGGGTACAAAGTCATCTCATTTTGGATCTGTTGAGTACTTACATGTCCTCATCAAGGTCACCTATTTCTATCCATGACTCTCCACAAGAAGTACTTCCTCCTACTCCTCTTCTTCCAATTCCCCCTGCCCTCTCATTTGAATTTATCATTGGATTGAATTCAGCCACTAAGGAACTAAAAAAGAAAGTCGACTAGTGATAGATACCCTGATATCTCTTGGATCTCAGTCTCCCTACAGAGTGTATGGATGAGATCAGATGTGTGTATACTGTGCAGGGGAACTGAGAGAAGAACTGTTGAAGACAGAATGATGAGCACTGTATGGACACTGGCTTGGGTCTGAAAAACAGTCTGAATTTAAAATAACAGTTCTGCATCCAAGCTAATGACTTCCTATTTCAGGCTCATTTAGCAGCAACCTGGGGACTCTGTCCTGGTCATAGATATCTACGAGTGAAGTACACAAAAAATAGCATAAGCAGAACTTTGTCTCACAAGATGACAGAAATGCTTAGAAACTTCTATCTATTCATCCCCTCAAAACAACACTTACCTCAACATGGCTATGACAGATTTTTCCCTCCAGAGCTTTTACAGCTGCAGATACAGACACCGAGCACTGTTTGTCTTCATGGAGTTATCCTGGCATTTCTGTTCTATGTAGAACACAGATATATTTTTCACAATGCGGCTACCTTCCTGACCCAAAGCTACTTACTTTGATACAGTCTGGAAAGTGGGAAATAAATCCAAACACACTTAGCCCTACACAACATGAAGTACAAACTTTTTGCTATTTTTCTGTAGCAGCACCTTTTTTATAAAACTTAACTTGTTTTTGAAAACCTTGAGGAAGCAGACAGAGTGGGCTTCAAAACAGTTCTCAAGGGAACAGGGACGAAAGGGTGCCTTTGGACAGAAGATGACTATTGAACAACCCTGTAGGAATAATAGATAGAAAAGCCTGCAGTTCTTTGGATAGAAGTGCTCATGACATATTTATGGTATAAATCAGACATTCCTTGTAACACTGTCCACTATCACTTCCCACAGACGTCAACAATCTCTACTGTGCACACAGTCTGACAAGGTCCTAATCCCTTTGCCTTAGAAGCCTCTTTGGACACCTATCACTCTCAGCAGTTAAGCAAGGGTTTTGTTGGCTCTTAGAGATGCTCAGTTGGATGTACTGTGTACTAAGGAAAAAAGCTTGTGTCCATATAACACTTGAAAGATTATTGCTAGACACTGAATTCCTTTGTATGTGCTTTGTGAGAAAGGATGCTGTGAGATCTCATATTAGGTGAGTCTAAACAGGAAAAATACAAAGGAGAGCCAATTGGTGAATTCTTTCTGATGATAGCACTGTTCACCAGATTTTGGGATAAGCAGTAAGAGGACTAATTTGTTTAAATTACAGTATAAATTGCCAATGTCTGGGCTTGTTATGCTATAATCCTTGGACAGTCAGTGTCGAGTAACAGTCATTTCTAGAAAAAAAATCCATCTCATTGTAAAGTAGATGTTTTGGATGTCTGCTACAATTAAGATAAATTGCATTCTAACATTCTAGGCTATCTTAGACTTGGCTTCAGTTACAAGAAAAGAAGTTTCAGAAGAGCTATTCAGAAAAAAATAACATTAGAAGCAGTAAACACAAATCTAAATTAAATAGTCTGTAATTAAGGCACTCCATTTCAAGAGAGATTAATTTGAGCTGTTTATTAAATTCAGTGTAACTGGAAAATAAAGGACAAGAATACAGTAAAATTTTGGAATTTCCTTTAAGGTGTTGTGGAACTTCTAAAATTACAAGGGGAAACACTGCATAAAAGGACTTCAAACTGTCAGTTGAGTATTCCAGAATTAATACAGGGAATAAACAGAAAGCCAAAACATTAATTCACTAAAACGTGCAAAAGAGATAAAAACAAGTAGAAGCAGATGTTAAGTGAGAATGAAGACATGATTTAAAATAATATAAGTATGATCTACTAAACAGGTGACTGATGTGCATCAATTATTTAGGCTATGGAGAAGGCAGAACAGCTACAGAAGTGAAAGACAGCAACTTAAACTGAGGGAATGTGAAATTTGATAATGAAAGAAGAATAAAAAAAATTATGGAAGGGCAACTATGACTGGATCTATATGTTCACATTTTCCCACTGTTTAGAAAAGACAGAAATAAATTAAAAAGAAGGAATTGCAAACTGTAGCCAAGGAAGGAAATTTTATTTTTAAAGCTTTAGAAGTAGCATAAAGTAATCAGTATTTGCCTGGATAAAAATTACTCTGAGGGGAAATAATGACTTACTTGGGTAAGTCTAAATGTTTTTATAATGTTAGTACAGAGAACAATAAATTTTCCCTGAAATTGTGGTAAACCATATCCTCCAGGGTATAAGCAGGAAAACAGTAATGGTAGGGACATACCTGTAAGTGACAGTGACAACTGTAGTTACACAGTTGGCTGCACAGAGTTGGGCTATGTGCCCAGACTGGATACCTACTCCCATGTTTCAGCTCCTCTCCTTTTTTCCTTCACTCTGTCCCCTCTTAATCTTTCCTATCCACTCTTGGTCAGCAACATCATTAGCAACTGTATTTTAAATACAACTGCTTAATCCATTCTGTTGCTCTGATAATAGCCACTGCATTTCTCCACCAAATAAAACTGAATAAACAAAAGGGAAATTGGACTTGATCTATTCACGCACTGCCTGGAAAAGTTTTCACCCCTGATTTCCACTATGCAGTAAGGTATTCGGAAACCAGCTTGTTGCCTGAAATGACCTGTTCATCTACCAAACCCTATCTATTGTGGAACCATTAACCATTCATACTTAGATGTCTGCATTTAGCAAAACATTAAACAGAAGCTTAAGGCCCATTAGAATCTGTGCCTGGGTTTCTTGAGGTGTTTAAGTGTTATCTTGAACTGAGATGCTCCTCTGAACTGTAATGTCTATGCAGAGTCCTGCACACCTCTTGGTGTGGAGTGCTGATTATCCTCAGTTCTTTCTTTTCCAAAGAAACTGAAATGATTCTACTCTGTGTAAGGAATGAGTGCCTGGTCCACTCCTTCTCCCATAGTCAGTAATCAAACAATCCACTGTCTTGGCTTTACAAACCTTTTTGACATGCTAGCCCTAAATCTGTAATCATCAAAGCTTTATATCTATGTATATATCTATGTATTCATCTATGCTTTTATACTGTTGTATGCTACATATATATATATCATATATATATATACATAGCATAGTATAGTCTGGTTATTTAGAAATAGGCTCTGTTCGTTGGAAGGAATTGTTTATGGTTGCAAAAGGTAGAAGAACTCGGGACTACATCCCCAAAGCTGTTCAAAGTAACTACTATTTCTCTGTCACACTCTTCTAAAAGTATTAAGAGGATCATGGATGCAGATTAGCCACAAAATATGTACAAGAGAGGCTTTTATTTTAATGTGTAACTAAGTAGTTGAATGAAGTTACTCAGCAAGTGACTGGTTGAAATCTCCCAGTTACTTTAAGAATTCTTATAATAGAGCAAGAAATCCTTATTAGGAGAAGTCAGGGCATTATTGTTACTCAGCTATAGTTAGGGATCAAAACAGTGTCATAAAGACAAGAATTAGAATTTTGTGCTCAAAAAGAGATAGCCCTTTGCCATCTACCAGAAAATGCATTGAGGTTTGGTGTTGTTTTTAGTTTTTTTTTTTTTAACTGTGCTCTCAAGGAATGCACTGGTAAATGACCTGACAGTGGTCATGATTTATTTGTATTTTCTTAGATATTTCTCTTGAGTCATAAGAACAGATTATAACCTAGTTTAACTGTGACATGAGATCATTAACTCCAGGAAGTAACAAATGATACCTCTCCTGGGCAGAGTTCTTTAAAATGCTATTCCTAACAATTTAATGGCCTCACAAAGTTCACTGCTTTGTCGTATTTACCACTTATATCATATTAAGGCCTTTCATGCACATCATTTTGGGATCAGATAAATGGCTAATACAGTATTATCACATAGTATGGCAGTTCCATGTACAGATCATTGGAAAACTATTATTTTATTGGGGAATATTCCTAGATAAAATAAATTATATTCAATGAATGTTTTATATTTCCGCTTTACACAGATTTTAAATGTCTAGCATCACAGTTGGTGAAATCAATAAGACAACAGTGTCTCAACAGGATGGTTCATGAATTATCCTTTCACCCACAGAGTACTGCAACAGAGATAGAGTTGAAGGAAGTTGAGTTGAAGAACTAAGGGAGTTAGTTTTCCTTTTATCAACAAGGTATTTTCTTGAATATTATATTTGTTTAAAGTGCAAATTAGACAGATGTTCAGAATAGTTTTATTGATTTTTCTGGGGGAGATATCGGTTTTGTTCAGCTTCCGAGGAAAAGTCCAGTTTCTGGATCTATGTAGATGCCATCAGTCTGGTAAACAGATTGATAGGTAACCGCTAAAAAGATGCAAGAAAGACATTGTTGCAGAAACAGTGGTCTTGGTGGCAATTAGCACTTTATGAATGAGTTCCGTGCCCTGTAGAGATTAATATCAGTCAGTGCAGTGCAATAAATATTGACCCGTTAAGTTAGTGGGACAGGTCTCATTTAACTCTAGGAATCTAAAAGTTCATCCCCACAAAATTGTCTGGATTACATATGTAGTCAATTAAGAGGACCACTTACAAATGGTAATTAGATAAAATAATTTTAGATATACATTTCAAGGTAGGGCGTATCTCCTTAGGGTGTCTTCCTTTCTCTCCTCTGACAGTAAAGCTGAAGTATAGGGATGACATTCACCTTTTTTAACTTCATGTATGTAAAAGTTAGGATTCTAGTGCTTATTTTACTCTACTGATTACAAAGAAATCTAGGCTAACTTTGGCTGAGGTATCTGCACTGAAGACATCTGAGTTTAAGCGAGATGAAATCCACCTCAACGGCTCTGTATCAGGAACTTTTTCTCACATGTAGCACTCCAAGAAGTGTTCATTTCTTCCTGGCTGTAACAAATTTCGCAGATTTGCAGAAACTTGCTAATACTAATCCCATCATACCACTTAAAACAAAATTATGCCAACACTTAACAAGAAATTCACAAGCAAGGATCTAGTCTACCTATAGAAACACGTGACTTCAGACTCCAGGTGAGTATTATGTGAACTGAACTTGAGAGGTTTTCTCTGAGTATTCTGGGTCTTTCTTTGCTTACTGAAGAAAGCCATCACCACAGAGATTTTGCATCCTTTTCTTCTTCTGTGGAGAGAGATGTTTCAGTTGGCTGCCTAAAGACATATGGAATGAATCCAGCCCCAGTGGCTTGTCTAAGTAAACTAGAACCATGTAATTCTCACAAGGAATTACACAAAACAGAAACTCAAAGTAAGATTTCCTAACTTTCAGTCTCGTGAGGATGAGAACAGTAGTTACTTATAAAACAGTTTTAACTATTTTTTTTCAGGAAGTTCCTTAGATTTTTGCCTATAGAATGAAAATACAGAAACTATCGAATTTACCTCTTGAGTTGACATACTTTTCACCAATTCATTTTATTCTTGCCAAGTAAGCTATCCTTGAATTAAGATAATATTGAAGATCAAACCTGCCTTTCTTGGAATTTGGTATGTGACTTCCGCAATAAACACTCCAATAAATAAAAAAATAAATGTTAGATGATGTTTTCATACCATGGGAGAATAATTATAATTATGATAAAAATTTATTTCCATGGGAAACTACATAGGGATACTCCGTATCACCTGTGTGAACCAGCTGGACTCCTGGGAGTGTATAAGCACCAGCATGAGCAATTGTAGCCTCCACAACAGTAAAAGAGTTCAGTCAGTGAATTGCACTGAAGGATGGAAATTCAGATGAGGAATAGCTTCCCCAGAACAATGTGGTCCTGACATGAGACTTTAGTGGCTTAAAGTTTGCGAAGCCCTACAACAAACTGTGGCAAGAAGGTACTTAGCATTACAAGGTTGTAGCCAGGAACAGGGCTGCATACACTTCTGAGGAAGGGCAAAAGGAGTCTCTTCACCCTGACATCCTGATCCATAACCTGATGTTTTCCTAGGATCCCAAAAACGCTTCATGCACTTGTGGGTACTAAAGCCTGCCAGAGGAGAACTGAGCTTGAACCCTCTGTTTTTCTTGGAACTACTAGTTTGATTCTCTTGAGTTTGGTGCTGTGCACTGAGTCCTGGCTTTTTTCTCCTCATCTTGTTAGTAGATTGCGAAAAAAAAATATATATATATATATACATACACATATCAAAATTGTTTGTTTGCTCATTTTCATTCATTTTGAAGGCTCTCTGGAACTTTTTCTGTTTCCTTTACTTACTATCTGAAAAGAAGGATTCTTGTTTTAGTAATGGGAACAAACATGATGGCTACTCGAAAGTTTTGGGGGTCTGTATTTGAGAGCCGCACCTGTAGATGGGACTCTCCTTTTTGCTGAAGAGGCTCTGACTGGAAAATCTGGCTTAGACAAAAAAAGTGCTTGAGAAGAATTAGTACGGTAGGAAAGGAGAAAAGTTACATATGCTTTATCAAAATCACATTTTCACAGCATCTCAACTTTGTAAGCTTTCCAGAGGAGGTAGAAAAATAATAACTAGATGTTCTTTCCATGAGGTATTGACTTTTCTGTAACACAAGGGAGATCCACTAGAAGAAAAAGAGCCTTAATGAGTGATGTTAAAGGGAAAGAAAACAGAAAAATATGGAAGCTGGGTCATTTCTATAATAATTGGATGTGTTCATTTCAGATAGTCTGTTGTGTGACCAGGCTTTTCTGTTAGCTACCTTTGTATGAACTGCCTTGTAAACAAGATGAATGGTGCAAAATAAACATAACAGCCTCATATAAACCTTCCCAAAATTTATCTCTAACAACCTCAGCCTTTTCTAGTTAGGGGCAAATATTTAGTACTTGCTAATAGAAATTCATTTTGTCACTAAACCTTTACTGCCAATTTTTAATTTATGTTGAATATATAATATTCTCAAGTTGCCAGTCCTCATCAGTAGGAAATATTTCATACAGACTAAATCTAATCTAAATGACATAATGCTAGTCATTTAATTCCAATTGTTGTTAAAGCTTGCTTAGTTATTTCATCTGCTATGTCCTTTATGCACTGTATTTGATGAATTCATTTGGAAATGCCTGTAAGAAGTGGTCTAAGTAGACAATGAATCAGAAAAGAAGATTTGTCCTATGCCTACAAGTCTCTCAAACTGTCAAAGTCGGTAAAGCAAGTAATTAGTCATTAACTGTAAATGGGACCTAATTTCGCACTACCATATCTTTGGATAGAACTAGTAGATACTTAAGAAATCGTTATCTCTAAACTTTGCAACAATTAAAATTTCTAGGAAATCCCAATTTTGTCCAAGGAAACAGTCCATAATACTGGATAAACTGTTCAATCTCAGGTGTTTAAATTTCTTGTAAGTATAATTTAGATGCAGCAAAACTGAAAAAAAAATTGAAATATTTTGTTCAGTCCCTCCAACAAAAATATATGGATTAGTAGATCCTGTTATCATTATGGTATTAATATCTCCTGCCAACAGATAGAAAGGTCCATTAAATCAACAACAGTCCAGCAGTAAAACACATTTAGTACCACCAAGTAGCATCTTGCTGGAAATGATTCTCACACAGTGAGTTCTTCAGTCCTCTGAAGGGATATAAAGTCCAATGTCCAGTGTGATGCATTCACTTAACGAAATAAAAATTAATTTTCCTGCAATGCTGTTATTGTCTTAATCTTTCAGATCTGAGCTACCTGGCAGACAGAAGGTTTGAGCTCCCCTCAGTTTTTATTCCACAGATCAAAGATGTTGATGCTCAGCAAGTTATATGTTAAACCACTTTCTTACAGGGAAAGAAAAAAAAAGCAGCAAACAAACAACAACAAGACCCTCCCCTGCTCCCTCTCTCCCTTCCAAAAAAAATCAAATCATAATAAACCAAACATGCATTACAACTGCAAAATTATCCCCTGGTAATAATCTCAGTATAAAACCTATAAAACTGCTTATTTGGATCTAACTTTAGCAGTTCATATAGGATGAAAATTCACTTTTCTACTTTGTAATCATCTTCTTGGTATTTTCTTTCACTGTTCAGAAACACTGAGTAACTGTTAGGCTACTTGCAGTTTAACTAAATACATCGATCCACACTATTGCTCTGTTCTATTGGAAGGAGATTTTTTAAGTTCCCATAGGACAGAAACTTTTCGTTACCTCACAGTGATTACCTAGGTACTACCAGAGTACGCTAATAGTCTAAAACTTATTCAAAAAGAATGTGGGCTTGTTTCTGCCCGAGGCCATGCAAGCCAGCTTTGTGGCATGAGTTTTTAAAGGTAAACCAGCAGGTCGAGGGAGGTTCTCCTCCCCTTCTACTCTGCCCTGGTGAGGCCACATCTGGAGTACTGTGTTCCGTTCGGGGCTCCCCAGTTTAAGGAGGGCAAGGAATTCCTGGGGGGAGTCCAGCGGTGGGCTATGAAGATGATTAGGGGCCTAGAGCATCTTTCTTATGAGGAGAGACTGAGAGAGCTGGGTCTGTTCAGCCTGGAGAAGAGAAGGCTGAGAGGGGATCTCATCAATGTTTATAAATATCTCAATGGTGGGTGTCAAGAGGATGGGACCAGACTCTTTTCACTGGTGCCCAAAGATAGGATGAGGGGCAGTGGGCACAGACTGAAGCACAGGAGGTTCCATCTGAGTATGAGGAGAAACATCTTTACTTTGAGGGTGCCAGAGCACTGGAACAGGCTTCCCAGAGAGGCTGTGGTGTCTCCTTCTCTGGAGACATTCAAACCCGCCTGGACACATTCCTGTGTGATCTGCTCTGGTGACCCTGCTTTAGCAGGTGGGTTGGACTAAATGATCTCCAGAGGTCCCTTCCAACCCCAGCCATTCTGTGATTCCGTGATTGTGTGTAATATCAAGAGGGAACCATCCTGATCAGTTGTTCAAAGAATATAAATTTCTAAGCCATGGGCCAGGACCTCAAATCTTTTCCAGTCTTTGTGTAATACTGATAGCTGGTCTAAACATCTCTGGGGGCTTGCCGTGACATTCATAGCCATTCTTGGCTCTGCTGTAGTGTTCAGGCTTAACGGAGAATAACTGCAGTGCGAAACTGGACAGAAACACTGATATTTCTGTAGTCAGAAATCAAAACGGCTTGGAAGCTGCTGCAAAAATCAGGTCACAGGCTAGAAAGGTAGCAGAAAACTATTTAAATATTTTCCCCAGAGTATAATGATCACCACTATGACATACCTCAGAATCTAGAGCATTATGCATAAAAATGCTTACAGCAGTAGCAGTTGAGAAAGAACAGAATGCTGCTATATACATGGCTTTTAAAAACAAAGTCAGGAGAAACTTTTGTAAAGTTGAAACAATCTTTTTCTTTTAAATACAATACCAATAATTTCACTATATAAAATAATATTAAGTTTTAGATTAATAATTGATAATTGTGATGGTAATTTCCAAACAATATAGAAATTATTACTCTGTATTATGAAGCATTGATATAATATAGAGATACTCTCTGTTCCAGATCTTTTGCAGTCCAAGACTGTGACTTTAGAAAACAAGGAAAGGAGTAAAAAAGACATAAAATCAAGATAATAGTGGCAGCAGTACTTCTTTATTTTAAAATACTACTGTTGTCTTGATAATATCAGGTCACCTACAGTCTAAATGGTTGTAGGGAAGGTAAGCCATGATTTATGTATTATAAATAAAAACATATTTGTTGTGGTTTAACCCCAGCCAGCAACTAGGACAATGCAGCCGCTCACTTAGTCACTCCACGCCAAGTGTGGTGAAAGAGCAAATCAAAAGGGGGAGAAATGAAAAAAAAAAACTTGCGGATTGAGATATGAACAGTTTAATAGAATGTCAAAGGAAGAGAAAATAATGATAATAATAACAGAATATACAAAATAAATGATGCACAATGCAATTGCTCACCACCTGTGACACCAGTAGCTTGTTGGTTCCCAAGCAGTGGTATTTGCCTCTGTCTAGTTTATATACTAAGCATGACATCATATGGTAAGGAATACCTCTTTGGCCATATTAGGTCAGCTGTCCTGGCTTTGCTTCCAGCTTCTTGTGCACCTGCAGCCTTCTCCCTAAAAAATCCTTGGCTTGGCATATACTGCTTAGCAACAACCAAGACATCAGTGTATTATGAACATTTTTCTCATACTAAATACAAAACACAGTACTATACTAGCTACTAGAGGAAAATTAACTCTACTTCAGCCAAAACCAGAACAGTATTTATCATAAATAAATAAGATAGCATTCATTTTTGAACACTGAAATCTAAGAGGGACAATATTACATGTTATAAGCCAGTTAGTCAGTTGCCCAGGACCATTTCCAGACAGTCTGAACACCTCCAAGGATGGAGACTCCACTACCTCCCTGGGCAACCTATGCCAGTGCTCAGTCACCCACACAGTGAAATAGTGTTTCCTGATATTCAGCCAAAAACTCCTGGGTTTCAGTTTGTGCCCATTGCCTCTGGTCCTGTCACTGAGCACCACTGAGAAAAGCTTGCCGCAGAAAGAGCTATAGATTTTATTAAAGCTGAAATAATGTAAATAGCCTCCAGGGTAAAATCACAATACATTGAAAACCAGAACCTTTCTAGGCAGAAAAGAGTGCTTCAGGCTGTTTCAGGGTAGAGTCAGAGGAGGAACCATTCTTCTATTAACTATAGAATGAAGTGGCTATTATCAAGAGTCACTGAGTTTTTAGTCTTCGTTAAATGAGCTTGAAATTTATGTAAGGTGCTAGAAATGAACAAGAATGGAGGACGAACTTTTTAATTATTACAGAACAAAATACGACACTAGGTTTGTAACAATATAGTTCTCCACTTTGATTCACCAAGATGACTCATTCTAATAATAGAGAGATCTATTTTAGGGTCTAAAATGTAGTTCAGTCATCATGCCCATGCAGCTCTAGCTTAGATTATTCATTATTGATTATTGTAATGTTTGAGAACCTTTCTTCTACATATGCCAGAAAGACTGTTAATTGTCATGCCAACGTAATGTTTTGAACATCTACGCATATGACGTGGCCTAAACCCAATTTATTTTTCAGGCATCATCATCAAAAAAGTCTCTTAATAATACCTTACACTCATGAGCAATGAAGACAACAAAATTATTTTAAAATGTGAAGTCACAGCAATAATATAGGTAGGATTAAAATGTTATTTTTTAAAAGCTACCATTTGTCACCACTCAGAAAAAGAACATCTAACAATCAGCAGAACACTAAAATTCTAAAAAAACTAAAAAAACAGAACACTAAAAAAAAAAAAAAAAGTATGGTTTTATGATAAAATAAGTACTATTGTTTGTTGGTTTTACATACCATATCCACTAATTTTCACAGATATTCAAAGAGCAAGTATGATGTTACAGATAAATATGATTCATAAGAATGGTTTTATAATGAATCCCTAATTCGTTTATTAGTCAAGAGGATAAAGTATGCTCCATAAAGAGTGTTGTCCAGAGATTTCAATCTAGGCAATCAAAGAAGTGTTGGGTTTTCTTGCTATATTACATGGAGTCTGGAATCACTTTTTAGTCTTGAATGCCTTTGTAACGAGAGATACAAACTGCATGCACACTGAAAAATCCTGAGGATAATGAGTCTGCTAAAGAAGATCCTTTTGATATGTTACAGAAGTAAAGCACCAGCAACAAATACTATATGAAAAGTAGGTGTTCATACCAACTGAAATGACTGTATAAGTGACAGTGTGGTACAACGCAAAATTGTTCTGTGGTGAATTTTAGTGAGAAAAAAAGAAATGAAACTCCAAACAGCATTTTGAATATGTTTCAAATCTCTTCTCCAAACTCACTGATCCTAACATGAGAAGATACCAGAGGAAAAAACAGATCTTAATGCACTGAAAGAGGTACTGCAAAAAGACCCAAATAAAGCCAAGAGGGTCTCCATACAGAAGAGCATTAGCTGGTCTATTATAACTTTATAGAACAGAGAAAGTGTCCCCATGAATGCATTTACATGTGTAAAAGAGAAGCAGAAATATTTGCAACCATTCAAATAGTCTTTATTGTATCTAAATGATCATTTTACTGTCAGTTTTCTTATAGATATGAACTATATGAATGAACTATTATTTATTTCTAAAGGGTCATAAGTGGAAATCAGCATAAAGGAACGAAGACAATAATTATAGGTTAAGTTTTAATTTGCTGGTGTGTTTGGGAACTTAGTATATGTTAGGAACAATTTTCTTCCACTGCAAGATAGCAGAAATCCATCAAAATACAGTGCTTCAAAGTGAGACAGCCACAGATAACTGGGGCTCCAGCAGACATACATCTCTTCAAAGTCCTTAACGATATATGTAGATGGTATGATTCAGTGCCAAATAGTTTTCACAGATCCTGGAATCACAGGATCGTTATCTTTGTGTATTAAAATGTAGGCTAAAATAGTTAGTCCCTCACATCAATTAGATAATACAGTGCCAAAAATAGATAGCTAAGATATCTTTAAAAATGTAAGCTCTGTGTGATTTTGAAAACTCAACTCTACATGTAATTAGCTGAGTATCATCAAAGATCAGATTCGAATCTCATAGTGTCTGTCTTTTCTTCTTTAACCAACAGGAAAATATCTGTTTCAAATTTTATCATATTTAAGAATCCCTACTGACTCTCAGAGGAGGTAACAATGTGTTATTCCCAGCAAAGAGTTATGCTTTCCACATCTCAGCTATCTGAAGGATGGCCAGATCTAGGTTGCATAAATAATTAGGAACACAGACATGATAGAATCATAACAAAGCATATAAGCATTTGTTTGCTAATGATTGATGGGAGAAGGTATACTACAGAGAGCACCACTCTTTGTCAGGATGAATTGCGTTTTCTTTCACAGGCACTTATTTTTTGAATCTGTTGTGATATTAAAATGTAATATCATTCGTCTGAATGGGCTCAGATAAAATAAGGTGCACGTAATCTATCCTGGGAATAAACAAGCTAAATTTCATTTGAAAGGCCAGGGAGATGTAAATGCAGGTAATAGAAAAATGTATTCTGCTCAACTGACAATTTATTTCTAATTCTGTTTTTTATTGTTATCAGCAACAAAAAAAGACGTAAAGGGACTTCCTTGCTTTACTACCTAGTTTTGTTAAATAGGACTTAGGGTTATTACTGAAATTTTTTTATCAAATTCCATATGTGTCATCCTGAAAAAAATAGTTTTGAAATCTTTAAAGGAAGACTAAAAGTATCTTTAAATTACCTGCTCAATCATAGTGTTGAAGCTGGGCATTTTGTGCAGATAAAAGTATAGAATCATAAAAGTAGCAGGACCAGAAGAAGCAGCAATGGACTTAAGACCTCATTCGCTTGTTAAATTCTATGACTCATATTATTCAGATCAGAATACATGCTTTCAGAAACGTACCAAATTAAAGATAGAAACCAAATTTGTGGCATCTGAATTTTGTTATTCTCTGGATAGTGCAGAAACTTGGTGCTCTTAACAACAAATAAGAAAAAGAAAACTTAAGAAATTTTCTTAAGAAGTTTTCTTGACCAAGGAACTGTCATTCTTTGGGCTTCTGCTTCACTTGCCAGAAATGAAAGTAGCATAAATTATTTAAAACCAGGAGACTGAAATAGCGACTGTCTTTTGAAATAGGCTGTTGTAAGTACATACAGATACAACAGTCAGCAGAGTCATACATTTTGATTTAAAACAGCAGTACTTAAGCTTAGAAGTAATTTAACTTCCACAACACCTCACTTGCATCCTTGAACATTCCCATAGAAAGAAAGTGCAAAACATATTCCATCAGAGCTTTTTTAGGGTCTATACACAGAAATAACTACCCAGACATCCCTAAATATTTAGAGAATAAGAAATTAATGGACAACTTAAGTGACACAGGTTCTGACAGAATAAATGCTTATATAACAATTCAGAATGCGTTCTAAAGTAACTAATTCAGGCATCTAAAATTTAAGTGCCTCACCTGAGCAAAAAGGGAACAGTGAAGGTCATCTTCCTAAGGCACAGACTTAAAGTCAGTATGCAGCAAATGGAGAGCAGAACATATCTTTGGCAATTTCTTGTGTACATACCTGCAAGGATTTCCACCAGTCTGGTCTGATCTGAGGGACCATGAGGAAACACCTGATGCATTCAGAAACCTGGAAGTATTACAGTGTAATAGTGAGAGCCTTCATGCCGATTTAGGATATTGAGGGTTTTTAAACTAATCTAGTACTATTAGGAGGAAAAAAAGGAAAAAAAAATCCAGCTTCTCCTCAAAAAATGCAAGGCTTAATGATTTTTGCTAGACCTTAGTATAATCAAGGAGGAAAGAGGAAGAAGTGGAGCATCTCCCGTATGAGGAAAGGCTGAGGGAGCTGGGTCTCTTTAGCTTGGAGAAGAGGAGACTGAGGGGTGACCTCATTAATGTTCATAAATATATAAAGGGTGGGTGTCACGAGGATGGAGCCAGGCTCTTCTCGGTGACAACCAATGATAAGACAAGGGACAATGGATACAAACTGGAACACAAGAGGTTCGACTTAAATATGAGAAGAAACTTCTTCTCAGTGAGGGTGACGGAACACTGGAACAGGCTGCCCAGGGGGGTTGTGGAGTCTCCTTCTCTGGAGACATTCAAAACCCGCCTGGACGCCTTCCTGTGTAACCTCATCTAGGTGTTCCTGCTCTGACGGGGGGATTGGACTGGATGATCTTTCGAGGTCCCTTCCAATTCCTAACATTCTGTGATTCTGTGAAAGCATATATTTATTTACATAACGGTTTTGTACACTGTAACAGAGAGCTCGCAGCTTGCACCCAGGCAGTGCTTTGATTCAGCCACACTGGCTGAAGTGGAAGCTCAGATCTAAAGCTGTAAGGGCTAAACTGTAAGCTTGGTCCAACCATGCCTAAGGTTGAGTTGGACAGGAGCTGTTAGAAATTAAGATGATTAAATGGGCTTGATCAGTAGTTAATCTCAAAGGCTTCCCAATCAATCAGACACTCAAACTCAGGGACTGCAATGACTCTGACAGGCATAGGATGCATCTTTGTGCCCAGGGAGAGAGACAGGAAGATCTGGTAGCTCTTGATGATCCTGCTCTGGGTAGGTTTTCCAAGGTAATGACTCTCTGGATACTCCTTTTCAGTAACAGAAGCAGCTGTCTACCATTCCAAACTCAGTCCAGGATTAACAGTAATCTGTTATTTACTACTGTCAGTGCCCCAGAGTTTTTAACTTAAGAGCCCTTTTTTCGTAACACATGTAAGTCTAAAAAGACTCTGGAAGAACCAATGTAAATTTTTCAAATAAATATGAGGTCTGCATATAGCAAAAGGGGAGCGAGCAAGAGAGAGACAAAGAAAAGAAGAAAGAAAGGAAAGCACACAGCTCCAAACCTGACACCAGGGACCTGGACTCCACTCACCAGAAAACTTAAGGACAGGTATAAGTGTCTTCACTTTACTCATATGAGGAAGTGAAGCACTCACTCTACCACCCACACTCTCTCATACTCTTGAAATCCTGTTACACCAGCAACTATTTTTAGGATACCTTATAACCAAATATGTATGATAGTACATTCCTGTGCCTGTATTTTATTTTCTGTCAAATAAGACTCCGAATTTATGAAAACAGTTGTGTGTGTGTATACGCATGTGTGTCTCACTGGGACTGCAGACATTAGCCTGTCCTCGACATTAGAAGACAATTGGAATAATTTCCTCAAATCAGTTTAATTTTTGCACTCTGAGTGCATGTGAGGCTCTTAGTCACCTGCAAAAACTTTACACATAACAGTATAGCTTTACTTAAAGTGTAGTGTTCTAAAAGCTAGCTTTAATGGGAAGCTGATTTCCATGTAGAACACCTTTGAAATTTTCTGAAATTTTGGGAATGGCATGAGAGTAGGAAAAATCTTCCTCACATGTATGAGGCATAGTTGGTAGGGATTGGTAGTAGGAGCTACAGGGTGCCCAGTGTGGGATGAGGCCATGAACTGCCTTGTGCCAGCCATAGCCAGTTCCAGACAGCTCTGAAATGGATGAAAACAACCCAAAACAAAAACACCCAGCAAGACTTGATCAAAAGAGAGGAGTGTGTGGTGCCTCTGTTGAGTGGTAGCTGCCAGGGTAAGAAAGACACATGTAAGTAGACTAAGGAATAGGAACTGGAGGAGACACATACATGGGAACATTGTTGGGGGTATAGCTGGAGATGTGCTCTTGTAAGAAAGGGTGTCAAGGAAAAGCAGGGACACCCTCAGAGACGACAGACATGGGTGACCAATGCCATGGCAGGGACATTCCTGATGGACAGCTGCCCCTGCTGCGCACATATGGTGGGACAGGCACATTCTTGAGCTATTGTGGCCATGGATGACCTATGCCAGGGCAGTGACATGACCAAGAGCATCCTTTGGAAAGGGATTATGAAAAAGTGTTGACATCACACCATAACAATAACCAATATCAGGATAATTGAGACTGTCTGTTTCCACGTCCATTTAGTCATTTACATGGTGAGGAAAAAGTTTTCCAGGCTTTCAGACATCTCATGGGAGTTAAATTCTACACACACAAAGGAGAAACTCTCATGGCTCTTGAGATATTGTATAGTTCAATATAGTAAACCTTTATCAATCTGACTTATTCCTTCTGGTGGGGGTTACCTACCTCTATAGTAGTAAACCAGATAGTGTCAAGACAGGTGCTCAGGAACTGATGGCATCTGACACAACATTGATTAAATGTGTATTGTTAATGTCTTTCCACTTCCGAAAGAGGGTGACTACATGCAGACTGTACCCTCATTCAGTCTGACTTCAAAACTACACTCAAAATTTGATTGACAAAAGCCAAGAGCAAGTCGTTACAACAATTTAACAATGTAGATGATCCATCTACATTGTTCAGCCTTGGATCCTGGCATCATTTAATGTATTGGTATAGCCACTATCATTGAACTTCTCTCCCAGTCACCACTGTGCTTTTGAGAAGGTAGAAGGATGGAAAGCATGATAATGAGAGACAAAGACAAAGGAATGTCAACCATCTCTACATCCTATGTAATCCATTTTTTTTCTCAGATACAGTTTCTGGGATGCTTAGTGTTTCATTTGGTGACTGAACAGTCTGCTGACAAGCTTGGTGGCTGAAATTCCCATATCTGGCAAAAATAAATAGACCTGAGAAAGAAATATTACAAGCTGGACATTCCCGAAGAAAGTATCAAAACTATGAAGCAAACTTGGAGTAAAATTTTGTGTTACAAGGGCTTATGCAAGTCCTTTTGAAGACATCTTTGCTGAGTTGACAAGTTTAGATAATTTACTTTTGCATAATATGCAATTAATATTATCTGAATTCAGGCAGTAGGGAGTTCTCCTGTTAGATGTAATATAAAGTATTTTAAATGGATTAAATTTGAATTTAGTGAAATTAAACTTTCTAGCCTAAGCATCTAATTTGCTTTACACCTGTGCATTTATAGACATATTGGCAAAGTGAGTCCAATATAACTGTGAAATACAATCAGATCATATTGTGTTGAAATATGATTTGTAGGTGAAATTAGCTGGGATTAGAAATAATAATAGGAATCCATGGAGATGTCATATTCAGCACAGGCATAAAAAAACTGGTGTTAGAATATTGCAGATTTCTCATTCGCAGTGTGTCTAATCTCCAAGAATCCTCTCATTTGCAGACCAACCTTCCACTTCCTTTATCTCACCACTTAAAAGCTCTACTTTTGATAATACATGAGACATTTTCAATTTATTTGGAATGTCATTTTACTTATGCCTTCCTGACTTTCATGAGAAGGCATAATGTAGTTCCAAATTATTTGCTGAAGAGTGTTTGACTCCCAATTGTCTGAGAGTTTGGTGGAAAGAGGGAAGACAGGTTAATAGCTGTGCCTTTCTACCTACCTAATACACACCTTTCATTCTAGAAAAGGAAGTGGAAGTTGTTTGCTTATGCAAGGCCTTTGAGAAATCTGTCTAATTTCAAAGCAGAGACAAAGTGAAAAAGCAAATAAAATTTTAAGATTCAGACTAATAGACTTGAAATCTTAAAGAGTCAATATTTTGCCAAGAGTTTACATACAAATGCTATTTAAGGAAAGTGTGAAAGAGACAAAAAACTTATAAAGAACACATAAAACAATATTTAGCAACAGAAGTCAGATTTATCTATACTGGGAGGTATCCCTTCTCTCTTAAGTAAACACCTAGGACAGACAGACACTTCCAAGGGTCATTTCATCCAACATACATTAAGTACCTGTGCTAGAATGATAACCCTGATTTGTATATATCCCTCTACAGTGATAGGTGGAGACTGTATTCATTTCCTTTTACAGACTAGAAAGTTGTGTCGAACGTGTCAGGTGTGTTAGACTAAGTCTATGTTTCAAATGTCAAAATTAGGAAGATGATTACCCAAATACTTGGTGATCAAATAACAACAAACATTCACAACATCCACTGTTAAGGATGTATGGCACTTGAATAGAGGATAATGAATGCATTCAACTATTTAAATATTTCATTTAGAAAGTTACACGCAAGTGCAAAAATGTTTTTGTTCTGGTTCCTTTTACACTGCTAAAAAAAAGTTATCATTTAATAATAAAGTTCACAACAATTTCCATATCAAGCATATAACATTTAAAAAACAAATATGTTATTTCTTAATCACAAGCCCTTCAGATGACATAAAAAGCCCAAAAACCTAAAGGATTTTATATAGCTAACGAACCACTAAAAATAGTGACTCAACAACTCAAACTTACTATTTTTTATTCTGTTCATGTAGGGGGCTAGATAAAAGTTTTCTATCACATACTTTACTCCATCTATAAATGGAATGAGTAAACAAAGTCGTGAGTGCAAGGTTTATCAGTCCAAACAACAATAACAAAAAGTAGTAAATGTCAATACCTGGTTCAGCTTTAGCTACATATTTGTGCGGTATTAGGTCCCTCCCAAAAGTTTTACTAAGACATTTCTAGATTTTATTTATGAAGTATAAAGACAGAAAAAACATAGAAAAAGAAGTTATCACTTCCAGAGCTTGAATCTGAAGTCTGCTGACCTTACCATCTGAAAATATCTATCTTGTAACCACTCGGGCTACTGAATAGAAATCAGAAACCAGAACTCATAATTAGTCACTCAATAGGAAATACTTCACAGTAGGTAATAATCTGTGATATATTTTCAGTTTAATAGAAATAAAATATCTTCACTACCAGCAGGATAAATCAGTTTCTTGAAGGTCACCCTATCATAGCTGTCCCAGCTGCACAAATCAAAATTAAATTGTGGTTTTAATAATATGTTAAACATACACACACTATTTTTTGTCTAAAAAAAAACCCCAAACAAACAGGCAAACGAAAACAAACAAACACACAAAAAACTCCGCCCAAACCTTAATAGGTCAGAATTTGTGACAGTACAAAGACCTCATCCTGTGAGATGCTGAATTCCTTTGGTAACACACCCTGTCCATTTGTAGGTGCAGCAGCAACTCCCCACAAGATAACTGATTCCCATGTAAAATTTAACAGATCAAGCTTTTAAACAACGATTCTAGTGGAAATTTAAATTTTTACCCTCATAAAAGATAGTAGAATCTGTTTTTAACCAGACGGCTACAAAGGGGATAGGGAAATAAGGAAAATAGCTCAAGAAACAGTGGTGGGTGATATAAGATCTTTTGAAGAATATTACCAGCAACACTTCACAGGTCATGCGGTTATCTGGTTTTCTTCCATAGTAAAGCCCCTTCATAATGTTCTAAAACTGTAAAGTGTCGTAATTGAGTACATTTTCCATTTAAATTCATCCTGGTCCATTAACCACATTTGCCCTTTGCTGATCGTGTTCAGCCACCAATATATTAATATTTCATGTTTAGCCTCAAGAATGTGCACAGGAAACTGCATCAGGCTCACATGTCATATCTTGAGGCTGCTATTGTAATTTAACTTCTTAAATGGCTCAGGGCCAAAAAAATTTCAAGCTAAATCTTAAGAAGTTAGGCCACCTGCTTCTCAGCAATGGCTCATGGCTCTGATATCATTCTTGAGATCATTTTACCACTTTCTCTTAGGGTCTGCGGAAAATATTAATTGTTGGGTACTCCCCAAATCTCACTTTTGAGCATATTGTAAGACTATTCCAACTCATCTGGCCTTCTTGAGAGGCAGTAGAGCAGGGAAAAATTGGGAATACTTGTCAAGTTTTTTTATTCTTGCTGCAGTGCTCTGTTTTTCTTATATCTCCAGTAAGGGGCGGGGGCGGGCAGGGGGAAAGGCTTTTTTGTTCGTTCTGCAACTATGGAAGAACAGTTTGAAAACTGTGAAGTTAATTTTCTGATCACCAATTTTGTTCTGTTAACATTGCCATTTAACTGTCAAATTAAACAATGGAGAATCAAGTAAAGAAAAGTGACTTTTGTACAGCTAAAACTTCCCTAGGAAAATAATTTCTTCTCTCATACACACTATTTTTGAAATAAGATTAAAATAATATTTTGGAGTTCGAAGAGAATGTAGTGCAGAAGTCATAGGGAATAAAGAATCACACACAAGAGTACAAAAATAAATACCTGCTGAGGGACTGCAGGAGATAATGTACCCTAGTTATGTGCGTTGAAACAGAATTGAATATAGTTAGATCATTCCTTCAGCTAGACACATTGGTTTTCACCTAGTAGTAAGAATTTCCAGAGAAGAGATTGCAGAGTTTCCTTGCTCTGCTCTACTGTTTCATCACCTGTGTAATGTGAAAGCTTTTCACAGTATTCAGACCATATCTTCTCTGAGGCAAATTAAACTTTCTTCATTGCTCTGTTGCAACAGACAAGGAGTACAGCTTTTTATGTAAGATACTTATCACATCTTTCTCTTCTCTTTCCTAGACTGAGCAAGCCCAAGTCCTTCACTGTTTTCCCATGTAATCACATTTTCTGAACTTCTTCTCATTTTTCCTTTTGTAGTATTTTCAGTGTTTTCACTTTGCCTATTTTTTAAGTATGATATACAAAAATAGGTAAAAAACTTCTGCTGAGGTCCTTGGAAAACAACTTAATTTTCACCTATTTGCTACTGAGAATGACTGAAAACTGCACTATCATTCTTTAGATCATTTTGAGCTCTTGAGATTGATAACTAAGGTCTAAATAAATGCTAGGATTGGTTTTGGTTATTTTTTACTTTAAATCTTTGTTAGGGGGGTAATAGAAAAAAAATTAGTTAAATTAGAACTATGCAAAAATATTATTATCATTTCACTAACAGTATAATACAATAGAAACAAAAGCATGCAACCTGTTTTTATAGTTCATATGTTTATCAATGTTTGTATGTTTATCAATAACAAAGTGCAAGCATATTTGCTGAAGGACTTCTTCATTATGTGCATACCCTGAGATGGCGGTCCATCCTTCTAATGCAATTCAGCTTCTGGGACTAACTTGTTTAATTTTTAAAGAAGCTGACTATCTTTTTCATTAAAATTCCTCCTGCAGTATCTCTGTACATACTAATGTGAACAGAAATAGCAAGATCATACACATTTTTTTCTTTCATAGATTTCTTTTTCACCACAGGCACATTATTTGTATATTTCATGGCATTGAGTGGTTAGCCCCCATGACCATAAGCATAGCTATGACTTTCATTTGTCTAAACAGAGACTGTGAACCTGGCATTAATCTGTTTAATTCAATTAAATCAGATTGAGCCTCCTTAGTTATAACTCCCTCCTCTAGTCGGCTGCTGACAAGGACTGTGTGGTGGCCTTTCTGTTTGCCTGCCTTCTCCTCTGTCAGGCTTTTTTCCTAGCCAACCTTAGTAGTTTTTGAACCTCCTAGTTTAGTCAAAACTGAGATATGCCTAGAGGCCTCAGTGATAACCACTGTCTGAAAATGGGTAACTGATTAAAAAAGGAGAAATCCAAATTATCGTTCTCCATCCTCCCTGTGGCTAAGACTGAAATGGGAAAGTAGCTATCTAATTATGCACAGAAGAAATCAAATGGGAGACACCTCCAGGAAACTAAGCTGTGACTGGTGGGGCACATAAAATTTTGCACAGCTCTAGGTATGTTTAGAGTAATTCATTGAAATGAATCAAGTAAAAAAGATAAATTTCTAAAATAGTCTTTTTCAAGGTAAGGCTGCAGGTGAAACGGCATGTTCAACTTAGATGCCCAAATCCTGCTCTACATATGCAAAACTTTTTGCTTTCTTCACTCTGTGTTCAGATAACTGTAATTTCCAGATCTTGACACTTTACTGAAGCAAAGTCATAGTGAAGGACTCACAAGTCTCCATCAAAAATTGCTATTTGGCATGATCAGACCATTGCATCAATCTCATCACTGGCATTTAAGCATTATTTAAACTGTACTTACTTAGTGGCTTGATGGAAAAATGTGTTATGCTGACTCAAGACAAAACTTCAGAAATCTGGTGACTTGAAGTTCATATTCAGTTCAAATCAATAAGTGGCTCAACAGTTACAAGGATCAAAGACTCAGTGCTAGGTATGGCATGGGAAGAGGGAATGATGGTACAAAAATCACCATTTTTTAAAATCAGCCAGTTATTGATATCTAATATAAAAGGCAAAGGAAATATTCCTGTTTCTCTGAAGTCTCCCAAATTTCTTCTGACCCTCATTAAAAATGAGGTACCTGTCAAAGTACAAATTAGATCATACAAGTTTGAAGTCCATGCATGGTCAATGGAGGTAGTTAGGTGCCTCTGAAAACTCCTGAAGACCTAACATGCCCTATCACTTGCATATGGGAATGAGCAAATTAACAAGCCTGGACACTGACTAAGGATCATCCTAGATTCACTCCATGTGTGGGGGCACCCTGTTTGACTCAATGCTTTATGGTAATCACTTCCACCTGAGATTCAAAATGATGGGTGTTCATTTGGTTCTTGACAACTCACCTTTTGACTGCAGCATGTCACTGTGTTCAGACATCCTATCCGTCATTAGCTGGCAAGGTCAGCGCTTCACAATAAAACCTTCTGAGCTCTGCTTGGTCATGGATGAAACTTGGGATTCACATTAGCTCTTTCTGCCTTTTCAGGTGCCTTCAGAAATGTTGCCACTTGGGAATAGGCAGTCTGAATCTCTGAGATTTAAGTAACTAAAACCTCAATTTAGATGACTTGAATTTTCCCATGGAAGTCTAATTCTAATGATTTCTAAAGTCTTGTTCAGATCATGTATTGTAACAATACATTTCTTCAGACTAGGGAGTCCAGAATAAACAATTGAGGGTTTTTTTTTCAGTTTTCTGAACAGGAAGCTTGTCAAAATTTACAGGAAGTGGTAAGTAGTGTCTAATAGCCACTAATTGCTTCAGGCAGCAAATGCAAAATGATCCATACTAAAGAAAACAGAGATAATTTGGGCTCCATAAATACAGCCAATTAATAAGCCTCTACAAATTTATTTATTTAGCTTTGAAGTCTGTAATTGTCCTTTTCCCAAAAGATTTTCCACGAATCCTGGAAAAAATTTAAAAACCAGAAGAATATATTCTTCTGTTTCACATTGTGGAGAGCAATTCAATTTGCTCAAGAGTGTGTCCCTTCATGCATGTATATTTGAATACGTATGCTCATAGTGACTGGTGTCATGCCCTGATTCTGTTTTAATTCTATCCCAGAAACATGATTCTGGGATAAAAAGGCCTGGCTAGAATGTTTGATAGGCATCCAAATCATGGCAAACCTTCAGCCTGTATCACTGCCTAACTGGGGCAAAAACTAATACAAATATGTATTTTTAAAAGCAAAATAACAGGTGCAGAAAAAAATCTTCTTTCCAGTGGATAAATAGCTCAGTGGCTGAGAAAGGTGGAAGGCATACATCCAATTCACTTATCTCTGTGATCCAGGCTGGAAATGTAGAACTCACTTGAGCCGTCAGGGCACGGCTGCCTGTTCTTCTGCCATACTCCTTTTCCTCCAATGTCACACTGCAGCTGAAAAGCCCAGATTCATGGAGAAAGTTTCAAAGAAACTGGCATATTCCCATGGAAAGCTTCATTTTTTTATTTTTATTTTTTAACAGTAACCAACGCCTTTTCAGCAAAAAGTAAGTACTAACCAAGGCTCCAAACAGGACATTACAAACTTCTTTCCTTTATTTATGTCAGACCTATAGAGTGTTTCTCATACATAAAAAGACTTCAGTGCTCCTATGCATGTGGGAATGGTCAGGCTCTGGAAACATTTGTACACTTCCAATCATACTGTATGTGATTGATAAATATTAACTATGATGTCATGTTTTACCTGAAGAGAGAAGCAGCTGGGCTTGTTATTTTCAATAGCTGCTTGATGTCTCTGTTCTGCAGCCAATATAATACAGCTTGTTTGTAAGCCAGCCTTCTGGTCTCTTTTTCTTTTTTCTATTTCTTTCTTACTTCAGTATATTGATTGTGGAGTATGCTGGATATTGTATCGATTAGCACCCTACTCTCTTGCACGCAGATCACCACTGCAGTCCTTTTCTTTCCAAATAAACTTGTCTCTTTTATGCTGAAGGTTTATAATAATATTATTTCTCTATCAAATAAAACCACTGCTGCTTTTCAGAAATGTTTTGTAAAAGAGGACCTTGGTATCAGTTTATCACCATACAAGGTGGCATATGCTTATCACTAATTATAGAACTGAAAAGTTCATTTTTATCAAGCTACAACAAAAGGACTTGGAATATTTTTCCTAACTTGCAGTGAAAAGCAAATGTCAACTGTTAAGCTGACAGTCAAAAAAACCAACAGCCATTTACTAGATTGCTAGACAAGAGAACATACATTTTCTGTCGTTGGAGATACTCAGTGTGGCAGGCACACCTCCACATCCCTCTCACCAAAAGCCACTATGGTCAGTGTACGTGCCCCTTGGTCAACAGACAGGGCCCTTGGTCAATGAAACGCCTTGGTCGAGACAAGTTTCTAGGTGGCTACCATAAATGACCACAACCTCAGATTCAGCTAGGGCAGGTAAAGCCTGCCAGGGACCCCATTGATCTGGTTTTCCTTGGAGTGGTGGGTTTGCAGTTGAAGACTCTCCTCCTTAGCTCTAGGATGTCATCTAAAGAAATTTCCTCAAGGACTAAGACGTCTTGCCTTATTGGTAAGTGATGGTATCTTCTGGGTGCCCTTGAGAATCCTCTTTATTTTTATTAATGAGTAGATGTGCATTTTGACTTATCATTCTGAAGTTTTGGGATCCCCTGAGTCTGAATTGGTTGTGTAGTGTTTGAATTTTCAACCAGTATCTGAACTTGTGTTTTATAATGTTGCCAGAGTAGTGAATGACTTTGGATAAACCCTGTTTCTGGTTGGTTCTCTGCTAAAAAATTCTGGTTAGAACAAAGTATATTTTGAGCTTATCACCTGCCTAAATTGATTTTCGAGGTGCTTCCAGTAGTCATATAACTCACATCCAGGTCTTTTGAGAGGTATATGTAGCTTGGGTAAATGACACAGCTGATTTTCAAGTCATATTGCCAGGCTCCTAAGTCCTTCCATGAAGGAGGTGGTTTGCAGATATTATCTATAGATGTAGGCTGCCAAATTTTACCTCAAATTAGTGGAAAATAAGGCTCCATATTCAGAAATCAGTTCATTTCTTATAGTTGTTATTTTGAATGTATTCTAGCCAGTGCCATATAACAGTCAAGTTATATTTATTAGCTCAATAAATAAATAAGTTACCCAAATTACATCGATTACTATTTAGTGTAAAAAGTTGACAAAGCTAAACGTGATCCTCAGGGTATTCCCCTTTACCCCACTTTGCTAAAAACCCACAGGGACAAGTTTTGTATGAGGGGATTTTTTTCAGTCTGGAGGATTACTTGTCTTACTTGCACGAGAAAAGTGACAAGCTGGTTATATGTATCAGTCGTAGAGGAAAAAAAAAAACAACCCAAAACCAAACCTTTGCCTTGTAACCTCTTCAGCCATCAGTTGTTGCCAGAAACCACTCTCTTTAAAGAGGTTCACTGTTCTGAGACAGTCCTTGAGAATTTGAAGAATCCAAGAGTCTTCTTAACTATCTTCCTCTTCACGGTAAAACATGCACAGGAAGAAGGGGTGGAGGACACTGCTGTTGGTGTTTCACGCAGGACATGCTACTTTCCTGTTCCTGCTACAGTCTGCTAGACAATAATGCTCTGACTGCCATCTGGCCTCTTGATATATACCTGAACTACGCCACAGAACCAAGGAAAAACAGGCAGCATGACATCAGTTCCCTCTCTTCTCTCCTGGAACATTACCCCCAGTAACCTAGATAGCAACGTACGTTTTCCTATGTTGTTCATAACATCTTCCAGTGACAGGGATCCTACAATTTGCCCCAGCAGTCTGTTCCACTGCTCACCTATTTCTGCAACTACAAAAGTTTTTTAAACTAATTCATGTTGAAATAGCCTCTCATTACTTCTTGTACTACGCTGGGTAATTATGAAGACCATTTTGTCCTCTTTCTGACTGCAGCCACCTTTCCTGCACTTGAAGTCCATTGCCATCACTCATTCATGCCTGTCTTCTCTAGGTAACACAGATGTGATAGGTCACGTCTCCTAGAGCTTTGAATATTCCTATTTTTCTCTGGTTTCTCTCCAAGTGTTCTGCAGTCTTCAAAATGGATGCTCCTAAGTTTCAAGTTGTCTTCTAAATTTTACTCTCATGAGACATCAAACAACAACACTCAGAAGCCTGAACCGTTATTGCCAGGGCCTGATCAGCATAGCTGTGTTTAATCTATGATAAAACATATTTTTTATATATAGACAGAACTTTCACTCACACCATGACATGCAAACAATAAGGTTTGAGGATACTGATCCCTAAAAAAAATTCCTAATGGCATTACTCTGTGGACAGCAGTGTCTGAAATTTTTAAGTGCCTTATGCTAATGGATGTAAATTATTGTAATGGATGTGACAAAGTAAATATTCTCTTGTTCTCAAGAAAAGTAAAACGGCCATGCTGTCCTCACACAGCCATCTGGCTGAAGCTCTCTAGATTATTTTATTCTGTGTTAATTCAAATACTTACACCTGATGTGTTTTTGTAAATAATATTTTTTATATAGTTCTTCAACAGCCACAGTCTTTTCTTCATTCTTAGAATTTCAGAGACTACTTCCAAAAGAACTGTGCATGATGTAAGGCTTATCAATCAATCAGTCATGATTATAAACATTAAAGGATATACTTACAGCATCCCAATCAGCTGAAGATCATTCTGCATCTAGCAACATAATGCTTCGTATAATTAATTTATTATTAAAACAAACCATGACTAAATTATTTTTTAAATAATTTATGACAATTTGCAGTTAGATTGGAAGTTACAATAAGAGACTGATTGGTAATGATTTAAACAAACCGTGTAACATTTTAATTAAGTTATGATAAAGATACTATTGTTCAATAATTAAATAATAGTTTTAAGAATAGTAATTGAACTATGTGTGCAGATAAAGGGTTTTCTGTATGATTTAGCCATAATTATACACAAAATAGGGAATTAAAATCTAATTTATGGAAGTATTCATAAAAAGTTTGGACTGTGCAACTGCTAATCTGCAGAAGCTGTACTAGTGTTTATAAACTCATTATGCATAACCTATTAGGATAAAACTGCTTCAACCTCAAGGTTATACTTCTATGTGGCAGGATTTTTTAAGATCAGAGGCAAAGTCAGTAGCACAGGCTTTTTTTCATCACAATGAAAACAAAGACCAAAGGTTTGGCAGTTGAAAAATACATCTGGTTTTATCTTTTTTTAAAGAGCTCTACCAGTGCTCCAGGACTAATAAAATTCCATGCATTTAAAAAGAATCTGAATTAGTAAAATTTTGTTCAGATCACATAAACTAAGCCTATTTCTATGGTGCTGAAATTATTCCTTTGCCACTGGCTACAGGACCTTTTGATACAAGATTATCAACAGGAATGTACTGTAGGCTGAGAACTTGTTATCATTTATACAATTAATGTAGAATTACTTCAAAACATTTTTATGGGGACTCTCCTGTAAGTCCAAAACTAGGGAATTAGTGGAGTTATGCTTTTTCTTTCCCAAAAAAATACAAGAAATGAGGCTGATAATTATACACGGACAAGAAAATTTAAATACAGCCAACACAGATACTTTTAATATCTTTCTTGCATAAGTTGATGTAAATTTTATTTTCTTGAACACTTTTTTTTTTTTTTTTGGTAGCCTGGACTATATATGAAAAAAGTTGCTTTAATTAAAGCAAGACTTCGTTCATTATTTTCTGCTATATTTGTATTATTTCTTGCTGTCAAAGTTCTGGTTTACTATAGACATTAATATAATGTAAAACAGGAAGAGAGACTAAATGCTCTCACTTTTGTTCAGGTGGATTCGTGTGGAAGATGCCTGGCAGTGGAATGTTTCACTAAAGTTACACTATGCAAGAGAGTAATAAAGTTTGTTATTATCTTCCTACAATTTAACTGTATAGACTATAATTTTCTGAGGATGACCTACAGATAGGCAGGCTTTTCTTTTTCATTTTTTTAGCTTACAAAACTTATGGGGGCTTGCATAAATGCAGCCATAAGATAGCAAAAAGGACTTTTTATTAGAATTACAACATTTAAAGAATTCTGCAGAGAGTTGAAATTTGTGAAAAATGTGCAGTGTGTTATGGAACTGGTGCTCTCTATGTTATATTAAGCTGCCTCCCAATTTTGCAAGGTCACTGAGGGATGGCTTAGCACAGCACAGGATGAGGATATTTTCCAGCTTCATCCATGGAGAATCAGGCTAGTATGGGAGTAAGGAAAGTAAGTCTTGAGAATCATAGAAGTCCACCACCCTTCAGTTTGTGACACGCAATGTGGTTTTTCAGTGCATCTGTTACGAGACAATTATATTCCTCACTTATCAGAAGGGGGCAATTTTCCTGTCTAACCACAATAACAAATAGCTGTACCTGGTGACACCTACTCCATTGTCCCCTCTGGTAAGATCCAAGCATGGATGGTGAGAGGATGTGTGTACCCAGCAAGAAAACAACAGTATTTCTTCAGAATATGTTTACAGGCACTGGGGAAATGGGAAACAATAGCCTCTTCAATTGGAAGCAGACACTCCATATCTAATTGCATCTGATGGATTTTTCTTTTTTTGTACTCCTTTGGGCATTAAAAAGTGTTAAAAATGCTAGGCACTTTGAAAAACTTAAATAATTTAAATCTTTTGAAAGAGTTTTGTTTTTTTTTTTTAACATGGATAACGCTTTGGCTTGCAGCTGCTTTTATATCTCCAGGAGGAAATTTCTCTAATGTATTCTTTCTTCTTAATTAATTTAAAAGTCTTCCAGTGTTGGTTACTTGCGCCTTTTCCCTGGAGGCTTTTCCCGAAAGGAAAATCTTCCGGTTGAAGAATTGGAAAAGGAAAATAGAAAAAGAAAAACCTTTAAGCCTTTTGGTCTTATTCAGGAGTAGCTGTCATTAAACTTAATAGGGAGTTATCTTCCCCATCCCAAAATCTGTCTGTCTATAAACTTTTACTGTGCAAATCGTACTCATTGTCATCAGTCAAACACATCGCAGAGCACAGGAAAAGCATGCAGATATTTTACCCAGGACAAATCAGTCAAACTAAGGCAGTCAGACTTCATTAGCATCATTTACAACCCAAATCCACGCAACACTTGTAAAATGGAGGCTTTATGAATGCTAAGTCTGACCAAAGCATGAACATGATGCTGCCAAGATGGGCCCTGTGCCTTTTGGAGCAGCACTCCTGTATCACAGTGCACTGCACATTTTTAACTCTTTTTCCTAACCAAATAGAGTCAGAACAATATAATGAACCATAACCTTTACTACTCCACCATCAGGTGTAGTAGGAGCAGTGCTGGCTGGTACTGCTCCATATTAAATGTGTTTTCACTTTTCAGTCCCCGTGTCTAAGTAAAAGCTTTATATTTTAAAGGTAGGTCTGCCATAGAATCCGAGGGACTGACTCTAGTGAAGTTAGCTATATCTAGCTGTCGTTCATTTAGCTAGCTGTGGTACTGATCAGAGTGCAACAGCAGCAATACAGAGGTTAGATTTTACAGCCCTTTGTGATTCAATAGCCGGACTGTTATTGACATGTGGGATTCTTAGTGTAGATACGTCTATGCAGACTGAAGTCACCGAGTTGCACTGCAGAGGACAAATGTGAGAGGGATCAATTAAGATTAATCAGTTTAACCTATCCATATTTTTGAAAGCTGAAATTTTTCCAGAACGTGATATTATGATCTCTGCCACTTTATTTTAAGCTCTTAGGTTTGTTTTTACTGAGTCTAGCAATCAGGCTGTTTTAAAGATCAGGGTGCCCCAATCCGCAAGACTATCATGTTGATACTAGATGAATGCACTCAGAACTGAGCACAAACTGAAACACAGGAGGCTCCCTCTAACCATCAAGAAACCCTTTTTCACTGTGAGGGTCACTGAGCACTGGCACAGGTTGCCTAGGGAGGTGGTGGAGCCTCCTTCCATGGAGATATTCAAAAACCATCTGGACATAGTCCTGGGCAAGTGGCTGTAAGTCGCCCTGCTTGGGCAAGATGACATCAGGAGGTCCCTTCCAACCTCAACCATTCTGTCATCGTGTTACTGAAAAATCCTTCATCTTCCACCACAAATAATTTTTTGAACATTCTGATCCCTACATCAGCCAGCTCTAACTGCGTTTCCTCAGAAACTGAGCTATACTTCAGCTGCCATTCAGTGATCAGAAACATAACAAGTGCCACAAAATCGGAACTGTTAAGGAAGCCTCGTGTGTAAACTAGCCCTAGTACCGCCCCTCATGAGGATCTTCAAAGTGGTGTCTTTGCCCTGGGAAAGGCACAAGCAGAAAGACCACTTGTCCTATCACTATTAGCACATTCCATTTAGGAGACAACAGTTTGGTCTTCATCTTCGCATAAGAACTGGGGCTTTACAAACTGTTGATAGGAAATCGGACTTGCCCAGTTTGACACAGAGAAAAATGACATAATCTGTCCAAGATTCAGTAGCCTCTCTAGTTATCTTTCTGCTGTGAAATGCAACTTATGTCATTGAGGATCACAAGAACACTGTGTAGCATATTATTCACTTAGACGCACAACCAAAGACTGAATTAATAACTGTACTCTTATTTTCTTTTTTTTTTCCTCCTCAGGCTTACTTTGTTGCCAGATAGAATAAGGATTATTAGAGAATACTGGTTATCCAATGCCAGCTTTCCCTTTGCCACAAAAAGGCCGTTATAAGTCAAGTTTTCTGTTGTTAAAAGAAAGAGGTGTTCCACAAGTAGGTACTCTTTTAGATAATAGTACATTTCATCTTATTAAAAACATTTCTGAAGCAAATTTCATAGGGATATGTATTTTCTTTAACCTAGTAGAACATTTCTATATCCATGTGTATTGGAACTGTGTCACATATATGTACTGATTCCCTGTAATTTATTCAGGTTCATTAAGTTTAAAAGGAAAGAGAGATACAAATATTCTAAATCTCTATAAACAGCCTAAATAATAGTCAATTGATGTGTGCTATGCAGTATCTCCTTTCCTAAGGTGCATTAATGCTTTAAAGCTCTCTGAAATTATAAAATGGGATGGAAAGAACAAACTAGTTAATAAAAAGCAGGCAAAGTGGTACTAGATGGAATTTATTCCTCTGCCCCAGCCCTCAGAAGTTTTTACCATTGCTAAGCAATTACATGAGCCTTAATGGTGAGCAAATTAAATGATAGTTTAAATCCTATATGTGTGGGCGTGCATGGGGTGATATTGACGATTTCTATTCACAGCAGTGACTCATCTCACCTGCTTCTTGAAATACAACTGTGGAAAGTGGACCAGTATTGTGCTTCTCAACTGCAGCACTATTTATTTTCATTCCTTGCATACCAGGGAGATCCTTTAGACTGTTCTCAGGCACTGAGCATAATCAGCCTTGTGGCTAATCAGGATCTACCCCATAACTCTGAATGAAAGCCATAATCTTTTTCTTCATATTTTTCCTGTAGCATCTTTGCAGAAACCTGCTGTCATGATAACCAACTCCAGTCAAAACATTAATAAAATCACGAGATTTCTCTCAGGTTAAAAATAACAAACTTATCACTAACAGAAGACTCTGTGTGTTTACTAGCATTAACCTGAGAGAAATCTCATGATTTTATGTGTGTCTACTAGCATAAATAAAATTCACATCTCAAACATACTGCTTAAATGCAGCCGCCAGAAATTTCTGAAGCCAATAAGGATCTCTCCCACTTAAAGGATCCTTAGTAGAAATCCCAAATCTTCATCTGCAACATTTGGAAAAATGATCGAACAGTATCAGCACAGATACGTTCAATTCCTTTTCACCCTCTTTTGCTGCTCAGGGTACTGACAACTGTAGGACTGCAAGCAATAAAATCAATTAAAGTCTCTAGGACTTATTAACATGCCTGAAAGGGTTTATTGCTATAAAAGGTAGCAAAATTGTACTATCTATTAAAAATAAAAGCATAAATAAGAAACATTAGTGAAGGGATTCAGTAAAGGTCAACAACCGTAGGGTGAATGCAGTCCCTCACAAGATACTTTTCAGCCATGCAGCAACAGATCATCAGAGTTTGGCATGGTTTGTGCAGTCTTTCCTAGAAAAAGAGGAACAGGGAGTACAGAATCTCTGAAGCAATATTTGGTTATGTTATTATGGCTACAGTAGGCTTCTGCAATGTTGTAGTGCGCTTTTTTTTCCTTCTGTCTTGATTAGGGAAGCCACAAAAAATCTCTTAAGAGACTGGCTAACTATTTTGGGTCCCAGAAAGGACCAAGTGAGGTGGCCCAAGCCATGCAGGGAGTGGCAGAATCAAGACCCAATCCAAAGTGATGAGACTTAAAGTGACAGTTGCCCACAGTAACCTTTTCTGATACCTTTCTCTAAAGAAAGTTAATCACAGAATAACTGCCCTGCTTTTCAGAGATGCTAACTAACTGCACTATTTATCAGCTATGTGGGAGATGAGCCTTGCATAACAACAAGAATGTTTGATCTTTTATGTTCAAAACAAAAATAGGAAAAGTCTATTAACCAACCTCACTTGACAACAGGTTTTAAGACTCCCAAAAATATGGAAACTGTGGATCTTCTTTGTAAAAGTGGAAGCTTCCACTGCAACACAAGAAAAAAATATTCTCCGACACTAATGTAAATTTTAAACAGATTTCAAATAACTAAAAAAAATCTGACCTTTTCAGAGTGCTTCAGTGCCAAAGTACATCTAGCTTTATCTGCTCAACATCTTGGTTCTCATTCAGGCTATTTTCTTTCATGGTTCAGAGGGAGCAATATTCTAGTCTCATTTAGGTTTCTCAGATTCTTTCAAAGCATACATTATAGATGTATTAAGTCAGAAATGTGGTCAAAAGCCACTTTCCAAATCTAGTTACTCTTAAAATAATCCAAGAAAGTAAAATAATAATGTTTCATCTGTCATTAATTAAAGAAATGCCTTTCAAAAGATAATCAATGAGAATTTCTACTAAATCTATTCTTAAATATCCTTAAAAGTGTAAACACCAATTTTTGTAATAATTTTTTCTCCTCATTCCTGAAGAAATTATGCCTTGCTACAATGAAAATAAGCATGATATATAATACAGAATCACCAGCATTATCTTTTCTGCATTGTTTTTGAAGATCAAATTTTAATTTTTGTTCTGATTTCAGTCTGAATTAATTGCCATGTAGAAGAAAGTAATAAGAACTGTCAGGTATGAAAATGGTATCTTAGTTATTAAATCTTATCTAATCCAAATACCAAAGAAGAAAGAAGAGAAAATGTTTCAGTGTGATGTGTCTGTCATGATCACGGGTGTGTAATTATTGCGCTTCAGTACTGAAACAACGGCAAGTCATTTTGCTGTACGTGTCTTGCTTTGTGACATTTCACAAGTGCATATGTTTTATTCCTGTACATAATGTTCATATTGAGGCTTCTGTTTAAAAGCTGTGTGTTGACATGCTACATGTGGGAACCGTAGTTCTGCAGTTAGATTGCTCTAGCTTGGATCTCAGAAGACTTTACTTCAATTTGTTGTCTAAAACAGACTTGGTCTGTGCTCTCCAATTTGCCATATACCTATTTTCCTCCACCTCTAGCTAACTCTCAGCATGCCAGTCTGGCTTTCAAGTACAGCTGATATCAGCTGAGATTCAACTCATCTGTGCTCAGAATCTAAAATTGAAGTGAGTACACTCCAGAGAAAAATAAAGTGCAAAGTAGCATTGTAATTGGGTTTTGAATATCATCAAGGATGGAGACTCCAGAGCCTCTCTGTGCAATCTGTGCCAGGGTTTGATCACCCTAACAGTAACAAAGCTTATTTGTCCTCCTGTCTTACCAGCCTCTGAAATGAGTCACAAAGTCACTCTTCAGATCCCTAAGCAGGAGAAATACAACAAAATTTGCTTAGACTTTTTGTCTAGATGTTAAATGTCTAAAGCTATATTAAGTGAAACCTGCCCAAAGTTGCCAACTGCAATCAAATAGATTGGTAGTCAGAAGAATAACCTCCTGGGGTGTATGTGATATACAGGGTGTTTCAAAAAGATGGACCCAATTTCAAAGCAGTCACATCCTTACTCTCAATGAGGAATCTGAAGTCACATTTCCACATCTGAATCATGTAGCCACTAGAATATGAGGCTGTTTTGAAGTAGTGAAGTAGTAGCTCTCAATCTTTTTTTTCTTTAACAAATGAGAATTAGCTGATTAACATTACAAGCAGACTAATGTTTTGGATATAGAAAAGAAGAGAAAATAGTAACTGTTCTGAGTTAGGCCACTATTTAGGCAACACACCAAAATCTTCCCACATTGTTCTTTTTCTGCATGGTTAGGGTAGCTCTCCTCAAAGCTATCTACGGAAAATATGCATCCGTCATGACCTGTTCTTTCTCTTGAGTATTACAGGGGCTGATAACTTCCTGAAGAAGTACATAAGAAGTAAGCACAGCATTTTGGACCTTAGTTCTAAATCTACATGTGAACTGCACAAAATGTTGTGACATTAAATACACTAAAGGCTAGTTTCAGCTGTGCTAGGTGATCTCCATTACTGTGTATATCCACATCCATCACTTACATTCTTTTATGCAAAGTGGAACATCTTCAGCTCTGTCATTTATTACTGCATGAGGGCAATGTGTCTTAACACCTGGTATGCATGGCTCACTTCTCCTCATACCATCCTTGCAGGGGAAAAAAAGGCTGCGTAACATTTCATTTGGTTTGTTTCTTGTTTTCTTTTTTTAATAACGTCTATGTGCATATTCCTGTACTGTTGTATTATAAATGATAAGGTCAAAGAAATGTGCCACAACCTGCAAGCAGTAAGCAATGAGGTTTGAGGCTACCCTCAGTTCCTAGGGGAATTCTTTCTATAGTTTTGGGCTGGAGTCCCCCCAGCTCAGTTCCCCACCTCCTTTTCCCTTTTGTCTCGCTCAGTGACATGATGCCCAAAGGCAGTTGCGTAGTTAGAAGACTTTGCTGTAGCTGCTTGTGTCCATGAGGCACCAGCCATTTTCTGACACAAGTAGCAAAGTCACTGTTCAATTAGTTGGAGTGAAAGAGCCTTAGAGGACTACATAGCTGCTTTGTATATGCAGTGGTGTAAACATAGAATCCCCCTTAGAGTTATTAGAATGGACACGTTGTTTCTGCTCTGGGAATTATTAGAGATGCTGTGAGCACAAGTAATTAATGTGCTCAATTTATACAACACAGGGAACCTTTTTCATTACTGTTGAGACCTCTTTTGAATCCTCTTTTAATTACGCTATACAGTGGTCAGTATTAAGAAGCCAACATGGGCTAAAATTTATTATGGAGAAATATTTGAATATAATACTGCTGTTCCCTCTGTCAAACACAGCTCCAATTTAAGCAATATTTATTCATGTTCTTAACTTGAGAGCACCTGATTAAATCAACAACTTCTGGACGTTACTGGGATTACTGATGTAAGGACACTTAGACTCTTTGTTAGACCGGTACAGTTCTCAAATAATGGAAGGCTGTTTAATGGAAACACCTGTCCTTCTATGGGTATGTTTATAGGCCATTTTCTTATTTAACTTTCACTTGATATGGTGCTGTAACTTGTACCATAAATAATAAATAAATTCATTACATTGGACATTACACAGGAACAACAGCAAAAAAAAAAGACTGTAAATTTAGTAAAATGCTTACTCATTTTCAATGCATAAAAAGAAATGTGGCAGATCAAGGAAAGTGATTCTTCCCCTCTACTGCACCCCAGTTCTGGGGTCCCCAGTACAAAAAGACATGGACCTGTTGGAGAGGGTCCAGAGGAGGGCAATGAAAATGCTCAGAGGGTTGAAGCACCTCTCCTGTGAGGATGGGCTGAGAGAGTTGGGGTTGTTCTTCCTGGAGAAGCGAAGACTCCAGAGCGACCCTATTGCAGCCTTTCAATATCTAAAGTGAGGTTATAAGAAAGATGGAATATGATTTTTTACCAGGGCCTGTAGAGACAGGACAAAGGGTAATGGTTTTAAACTAAAGAAAGAAGGTAGACTTAGATTAGACATAAGGAGGAATTTTTTTTTATGATGAGGGTGATGAGACACTGGAACAGGCTGCCCAGAGGAGTTGTGGATACCCCATCATTGGAAGTATGATTTAGGATTATAATGATTTAGAGTGTCCATATGCCCCTTCAGAAATATGAGAATTCATCACCTTTGTGAAATTGCCAATGTTCATGGTTCAGTTTTTAAAGTTAGCTTTCCCACTTTGGTTAAAAGGATGTAGAAGATCACTTGTATTGAGAGCAAAACATGTACAACCAGCACTGGAGGAATCAAGTAAGTCAACGCTCTGTTAAACTATAAAGGTCAACAGCATATATAATCTGTCCCCCACCTGGGCATGCTTACACTTAACCACTCAGAACAGGGTTAAGCCATAAGTGCAAGCTCGTCAGTCTGTTTTTCCTTATCTCAGATTCATTACAAGCCCTACCTTTTAAAATCCTTTTCAAAACACAAAGCTTACAGAAGGATAACCTAATCTAACTAGTCAGTGTCTTCTATATTGTTTCCCTACAGACATATGTGACAATAAATAAGAAAAAAAAGAATGATGAGACAATATACAACTCCACCGTCTCCACCCTATTGGTTAAAAGCACAGGAAAACAGCTGAACCATACTGAATGTCCATACAACTGAGCTACTGCAGATAGAGGGGAGTCTGCCACAAATTCAAGGACTATGCAGTAAGAAACCTAAACTCCACTAGGGATTCTCATTAAAGCAATAGGAAATGAAACAAAAAATCAAGGCTGCTGAATGAAAGATAACAGCCCACTTCAATACTGCTTCTTAGTTTTCTAAGATTCTGCCCCCCTTATTACGGGGAAAAAAAAGTCACTGTTCTAGGGCACGAAAAATCACAGAAAGAACTCTAGAAAAATAACAAGATTAAGTAGCAACAAGTCTCAATAGTCTTTGATCATATCAATAGCTTTGGGTAGGCAATTTATTGTCCTATACATAGAATTATTCTAGAAACATTTCTCAGCCTCTTATCACATACTATCTTTTTTTTTCAGAAACACTCCATGTAAGAAGACGTTTTATGTAAGTGCTCAAAGGCTTGAAGAACTCTAAGTGGAACAGAGAGGGTGTGTGAAAACGAGCTAAAAATTTTTCTAAGTAATTTTATCCCCAGATTGCTTGGTTTGGCCCAAGTTCTCAGCCATCTATTTTCATCCTGAAAGCACCTCATCTTCGATGCTGGTGGCAAAATTGTTACAAAGAGGGATCTGCTTAGTGCACCTAGTGTTGAGAGCACCTAATGTTCTGAAAAATGAATTTGGAAAACTTCCCAGATTGCACATCTGCCCCTAAAACGTGCAAATAATGGACTGAATAGGAGAAGAGAGGATTAAGTGAACACTCACTCCCTGCCTTCCGTCGCCTAAACCTGTGTAGTACCTCCAGGCGACCTTTACCCTAAACACCCCCTCACAGAATCCTAGCCACCAGCTTACAGAAGCAAAACACCTGTTTGACATGCAGATCTATGGATGTGATACTGCAAATCAGCTGGTTATATGAGCACCATATGTCAGTGGTTGGAAAGAAGGTGCCATTGGAAGAAAACTCACACCTTGATTAATTAGTAACATAAGAATTTTTTTCTTCCTGCCGTTCTTTCTTAATGCTGTTCTTTCTTTTGTGTTAGTGCCTCTCACCTTGCCTTGATAATGCAGAAACTTCTCCATGACACACTAAATGTTCTTTAAATTAAACGAAAGTAATTCACAGAATCACAGCATTTACAGAGTAACTGGATTCTCAGACCATCACCTCCTATTCCTGCTTTACACGGCTATTTACTTAGCAGTATGACCTGAGAAGTTAGGCCTCAGCTATTTACCTTCCGGGACAATCCCAAAGCATAATATATTTCACTGTCAGAAAGCGTTTTCCTGATAATCAACCTAACCATTCTAGGGTTTATATTTCTCTCATTAACCTTTACAGATGACATGATATGAAATTACTTATTTCATCTTTCGTGTTTAAATCTAGGCATAGAAAAATAAATAGTGAATTTAGAACAGATGTCTAGAGGACAAGCACATCCAGTACCTGTTCTAGCTCTACCTAATTATCAAAGCTATGGAAATTATAGCTGCTTACCCCTCACTTCCAATTGCTAATTGATGTTTCCACTTGCTCATCTCCTTTGCTATCACTGCTTACAACCAGTGAGGGTGAAAGCCTGCATTCTGGATGTCTGCCTCAAGCAGGTATTTACTAATGATTTTACATTTCAGTTAGAACAACTAGACTGGGGCTTGAAGGAGAAATACTAGTTTTTAAAGATATTTTAGTACCTCTGGTGTGAATTGGAGAACAGAAAATTTGCAAGTGAATTGAGCCTGGTGTCCAAAATAATTATTTTTAACTACAAAAAAACTGACCAAATTTTGGATCAAAATAAAACCTTATTGGAAATTTCACAGCATCCACTTTGCAAAAAACAGTATCCATCAAAGATGGTATCCTCCTCCAGCTATGTTACCACTTTATTGGGTTACCATTCTGGTGGAAAAAACAGTGTATGTACAGCCTAATCCACTTCACACAAAATCAGCCAAGCAAAGCACAAACAGACAGCGTGGCAAATTTTGAGAGTTCAGACAGTCCTTCCATCGGCAGATGGAAACAGCCAGTCATCTCCAGCCAGCAAGCAATGCCCCAGGGCTAAAACCTCTTCAGCTATTACACTTAGATCTAGAACGGGATGTCTGAATTTGACCTTGATGTCTACGTGCTTTGTAGATGCTTCCTGGAGCTTAGGTACTATGGTTTCAAATGTTTTGTCCGTTCTGTGCATTACCCAGTTCAGAGTTTTGTGCTCTGAACTGGGCTTTCACTATAGCTGTAGGAGCTCTATTGAGTGTGACAGTGAGTGACTTGAAAAGTTGAGACATGGTGCATTGTAACGGAGTGCAGGCATGGGATGATAAGATGGGACCAGGCTCATGAACGACTATAAACAGCTTCCCCATGGTCAGTTAAGGAAATACAGAGCTTGGCAAAATTGTTTTTGAAGTAATATGCAGAGCAAAAGGCAAGTGTCTAGACTGCACAAAACACACAGTACATGGCAAATTGGGGCATGACATGGACTTGTATGGGAGGCATTAGAATTGGTTGGTTGAGTTTTGCTGGAAACATGAGCATATAGAAGAGAGAGACCTGAAGCATGGACACACTGGAGCGACTATGGTGGAACAGGTAGACTTTGTGTGAATGGAGGCAGAAAGAACTGCACCTGCTAGAAACATTTTCCACTGAAATCTGCAAAGGAAATCAAAATATCTGGGCAGATCTATGCAGCTTAACATAGCCTTAATCTGTTCATACATTATGGTACAGTCTTTACTGTAATAAAGCAACAGTGATAACAGAAGTTTGGTGCCATACATGAAGAAAATTGATGATTTTGATTTCTATCCTGGACAAAGGTGAATGCAGTCTACAAAAAACATCATAATCTGATCAGAGAGTCTGATTCCTAAATGAATGTTGATCTTACTCTCTCTTATGCAACCCAATTTAAGAACATGCCCACATCTTTAAGTATCTTCATCATTAATGCAACAGAATTAAGTGTTCAAATATTTAAGTAAAATAAAAACTTTCAAAGGAAATGGGTCCCTAACGAACATTTACAGTTTGTATAAACTCTCCCTGAACAGTTTATAGCCTGAACACATCCTCCCACCTACCTACTGCATCCAGTACAATGCAAGTAGCAGATGGGCACATTTTTATCTGTATAGGCTAAAATGGATGACCTAGTCCCAGAAAAAAAAAAAAAAAAGTGAAAATATTTTACCAGACCATGAATTTCAGTTAATGGCATGTCTTACCTTTTTTTACATGGAAGGTAAATACAGCAGAAATACATAGTGCACTGAAGGCAGGAGTAAAATGGATTCTGTCTGCTAGTATGACCTCATTTAAACTGCAATAACTGACAGTTTCTAGCCTACACCCATTCCCTTTTGAAAGTAAGAAATACATATCTGTTATCTGATATAAATTTTGGTTGGTTCTTTTTTTGTTTCTTTGTTTTTTTAATGGGATCACTATACACAGCCCTAGTACATTGAACCTTAACAGACAACAATTATTAGAAAGTGCTAGTACATTTTCCTTTTAGCAGAAAATATTGAAAAAACACAGGACAAAATGATTTTTAAAGTAAGCACTAAGCAGAATTCACTTCTGAAGTATTTCACTGCAAGCAAACCTAGTGGCAGAAAAAGTCAGGATGAGATGAATAAATAAAGATGTTTTTCTCTTACCTTCTAATTTTCTCCCAGGCCAATTTGCTCTTATGGGATTTTTGATGGTGCTGTTCTTAGCAAAATCTATCATACCTGAAGGACAAAAACATAGCCAGATGTTTGCCTGTAGACTTTGCAGATACCTGCAACCAGTTTTTAGCTTGAGCTTGTTCTACTAGTTCGACTGAGTAATTTAATTCAGTGCCTGGCACGGAATTCTTCCTCTTCATGTAACAGCCATGAAACTGCTCTCTTTTCTCTGTTTAAAACAGAGAAGATGTTGATTACTCTCAGATAAGATGTTAAAGCAGAACTCCGTTTATATTGGGTAAACACGGTGTTGTTACAAGTGGATGGTATGCACAATTGTACTTATAAAACAAAACACCAATTATAATAATTATAATAATTGCTACTACTTTGAATTTAGAGATATACATTAGCTAATGTAAGACACGAGCTGTTTTGACTAACTACTCAGACAGTCATTATTGTGCACACAGTAATTTTTCTGCAGTATAACCTCTAGATTTGTAAATAAACTTTTTTTTTTCATGCAGCATCTAGAGACTTAGGAAAGTAAGTGAAGATATCTGGACAGAGAAGCTTCTACTTAAATGGGATCTATCTATATGTGTATATATATATATGCACAAAAATATAAACAAATAAAGCATTTCATAGCTGTATTAGGATGTGGAATATTTTAGAAGCATTTCCTAGGAATCAGGCACTTTCACAAGTCACACTAAGATATGAGTCAAAATAATTATTACAGCTGTAACCATAGCCCTGTACACTGAACGACCCTGTGCAATCGGACGAATGTCTGTTGCGATACACAAAAAGGCACATGCCTGAATTATAGAGATTTATACACACTCGTGCATGAAGTCTAAGTGTCAAAAAAATTAGGGCAGCATTTGCAGTGAATTTTCACATCAGCCATTTTGTGAGCCACAGGTAGCTCACCAGCTACAGTTTGACAGTCTCTCAAATGTGTTATAAGGCTTACTTACATATAGAAAGTTTACCTGTAAGTTTCCTCATAAGTTTTAAAATGGAAGGATTTTTAAGGCCAGATTTAAAGAAAGTGACTACGGTGAAATGAGCATTAAAATTTAGGATATTGTCCAGCTTTATTGTACAGTCCCAGTTTGTAAAAAGTGGTGCCTGTGTGGTTGGCTGAGCCTGTGGAGGATGCTGTGATAGGAAAGAAGAGGCAAACCCATGGAGTTTGTCTCATCTGCTGGAAGGTATTTAGGGAAACCTCTGTAGACTCTTTGAGACACCCTAATATTCTCTTTTTCTCCTATCACTGTTATAGCTATCAATAATACTCTTACCTTCACAAACTTTCTTAATAGTCCTTCCCACTCATTTTTACATAGTGTTGGAAATGGCATCCAGCCTAGTTATATCCTTTAACTACTAAAATACTATAAACACTACAACCTAAATAAATAAAAATAATTCATCCTCAAAAATCAGAATAAATAAGCAGAAGAAAAATACAGAAAGTATACAGTTTCTACCACTGTTCTACCAAGTTCTGTGCCAAGGCAGTTGTGATAAAAGTATTTGAAGGCTCAGTTCTTTTGTAAAACCATTTTTGTTTTTATTTGGCTTTACCAAAATAACTCATCCACTGAGAAATTTTGGCAGCATTATCCAGACTTTTCATAAAGGTTTCCATGAAACCATTATTTGAATTGCTCCTTCTGGTTCACTCTTCATTTTTGCTCTTCCTTCCCCTCAAAATGTCATTTTGATCCATTATTAAAAAAAAAAAAATCCTAAAGTGTTCTACAGAAAAGCATAAAGTACTTCCATTTAAATATAAAACTTTAAAGAAGCTTCTCTAACTGGAGGAATTTAACTTTTAAATTTGCTCACAATTTGCTACTCTTTATCTTTTCTAGACTTCTTTTTCATGATGTATTGGCATGCTCAGATTGCTCTTTGTCACATGTACTGTTTTCACTCTTGCATGTTTCCAATCTCAGACATGCTGATGGCACTTAACTACTAGTTAATAAGATTGTCTCCTAAAACTAGCTGATATTCAGCACAGCAGTGAAGCAAGCCTATCATTCTGTCCCATCGATAACAGACTTTTAATCAAACAGAAATAGTACAGGCTTAGGTCAATCACTACTTCCTAGAATCAGCACTTTCCTGTTCCAGAGCACTTTTGTTTGACAGGAGTTTCAAATACGTCGTACACCTGGTATTGACACAAATTCACTTAAGAAAGAGCATTTGTTTTCATATTGAGTCCATCACTGGCTCTAGCAGATTGCATTATTTGCTGTGTATCATCAAAATCACTATTCATTCCGCTACGTGTCTTAAAGGCTCCACTGCACTTAGATCTTATAACAAAAATATGTTAATGTAGACACTTGTAGTGTGAGATGATAGCACTATAATGAACCTAGCCCAAAGTCACTCCAAAGACTTAAATATGTCTTCAAGCTAATTGTATGAGTGTAGAATAGAGATTTCCTATTGCTGGCAGAGTATACAATATATCCTCTAGATACAACTAGTTTTGGAACAAAGGAAGAGTCATTCTGTCCTATAGCTTTCCTTGGTAAATAGAACTTAATGATAACAAAGTTCCTAATGGCAAATATAGCCTGTTGGTCAAAAACAATAACAAAAAAAGAGTAAGTTAATGCACTATTAGTCAATGACAATAAATGTGTTAGGGTGCTTGAGTATTTATACAATACTTGAAAAAAACTGATTTGTAGTAGTCATAATGTTTCTTGTTCAGCAGCCAACACACCCAGAGCATTTTATGTGCAATTATCATGAAATAATGCACCAAAATTGACCAACTGTGAAATATTCTTAGACACAGATTTACAATTGATGCTAATTCATTAAAAATATCTTTAATAAGTTGATTTCTAAACCACAGCCTTGTGATTAGTTTATAATTATTAATAGAGAATGCATTAGGACAAAATGTGTTTCTCAATTATTTTTTTTTAATTTACATTTCCACTCTCTGGAAATATTTATGTCCAATTTCCACTTCTGGAACCAATCCTGCTGTGAAATTGAAGCCTTCTGAAGCATTTGGCAAGTGTGAAACCTAGCTGTGAAATTTTGTTCATCATTACATTTTTCTCTTTTCCAATTTTACACTTAATTATAAACCATTAAATCAGTCTCAAGTAAATGTATAAGATTGTCAGTCTTTTGTGGAGCGCTTCTTTATTTACCATCAATGACAGAATATTGGAACACTCAGAAAGAATTCCTTTATACATTTATTTGTCATACTATCTACTGTAGAAAATTCAGAAATCTCTTAAATATCTTTACAGATACAATGCTTGGGATTGATACTTAATCCAAATTTGCCAAGTCACCTGTATTTGATGCAGATTTTCTTCAGCCCTATATAAAGCACTTTTCTAACCCCTTTCTTCACTCCTCTACCCTCCAACTTCTCAACATAAAAAGATCTCCGGATTCATTTTAATACGTTTCTTTTTTTTTTTTTTTTTTCTTTTCAGAAATCTCTCAGATCACTGACCTTGGGATGCTAGAACTACAACCCTTACTGTGGTTTCAGTCAAGGTGAAAAAGAAATGGATGAAAAAAGAAACTTAAGAACGAGATAGTGGAAAAAAAAAATGCTATGTCTATGCAGGACATCTCCTCTATGCAGGAGACTTTAAAACTGCTATTTTGTCTAATGTTCTAATAGTTCTAAAGTAAACATTTCACACACATTCTTCTCCTCTAAACTTTATTGTAACCCAGAGACAATGCAGAAAGCCTTAGCCTGGCAAGCATACTGAGAGCATAATAAATAACACAAACAGCACTAAATCCATTGAGAAGCACAACACCTTGCCCATTACCATTCAGACACAATACAGAGAGGTATCTATTTCTGTGGGTAATCCATTCATCAGCTTGAGGGAATTCAAATCTACATCCCCTCTTTCCCAGGGGAAAGCGGGTCTATGTCAGAGAGCTAGGCAGGACTCTGAACAAAAGTGTCTTTCCTCATCCTATTTAAGCAGGACACCAATAACACATAAACTATTTTATCAGCATAATCTTTTAAATTTAGTGATTAGGATATTCAACAACAGACCAGGGCAAGATGTTTGGACTGTACTCCCAGCTACCACATTTTATGCTTTTGAAATGATACATTGATTGGATAAAACACAGAAATAAGTACAAAGGGACAGAAATCTAGTTCTGCAATAATGAACCGTCTCTATGCTTTTTAATTTTTTTTTTTTTAATGAGACGAGCTTATCCTATGTCACTATCTCAACCAAAATCCATTTATTTCTACAGGAACATATTGTCGTGATCAAAGATTTGAACCCAAGTTCAAGAATGTTTCCGAATACATGTTTAATTTTGAGCGGAGTAGTACCACTGAAGATTATGGTGGCTAAAGTTAACACATACTAACATGTGGTAAACACGACATATACCTTATTTACTGATTTTAAGGGAGAAAACAAACCCGCCCAGTGTAGTACTCAACAGGGACACTGAAGTGGACTTTCTCCCAACTTGACTGTCATTGGTGGGACAGGTGCTCTGCCTAGATCACCACTGTAGACCCAGTATGTGCAACACACTTACAGCACAGGGGGTATATACAGTAAGACAATATGCGAAGATGATGGGATGGCATAAGATTCACCAGAAGTGTTGTCGTAGTTACAGAGATTTGTTATGTGCTAATATGCAAGGACAAAAGACCAGCTTAAACTTCCAGCTCCAACTTCCAATCATATTAAATGCACAGGACAGAGGGAAAAGAGATTTTTTTAATGCATTGAGCATAGTAGAGGCTGTTGAGAGAGTGTACATCTAAAGCTCACAGAAGACCTATTCCCAAGACTTTTATGTAAGAGTAGTGCTTCAGTTAATGATGCAGAATACATGAAGATAAAAGTGACACATTGCAATGGGACAGTAATAGCCTTGCTGCATAATGTGAAGATATCCCTTCGGTACAGGATGGGTGGAATCAGTCACTTGAATCACAGTCTCACCTCCACGGTGCTGAGAAAGCACAATAACACTAAGCTCCTTGTAGCTGAGGAGCATGACTGGTAGAGTCAAGGGGGAAGGAAAAAAAAAAAAAAAGGAACAGGAAATACAGTGGCTGAGGTTTTTTGTATTTCACAGTTAGCAGACCACTGAACGAGAAAGCCAACCCTACAATAGTGATGGTCACGCTTCAGTTTAGGAAATGGTGCTGCTGATAGTGACTCAGAGCCAGAATTCCCACAAAGTACATACCAACTGAGACTGCTAGAGGTTCAGTAACCTGGAGAATGGCAATACTGGATGATACGGGACAGTGCTGGATCATCATTTTCACTAAGTGCTGAGAATGGAGATACTTTATTTAACCAATGATGCCAAAAGACAACTTGTTTTCATTGTCTTGTATTTTGCACATCCATTCTTTTTTTGTCCTTTTCTTCATTTAAATCTATTGTCTTGACATACAGGAAAAAAATTTTTCTCTATATTTTAAATAATTTCTCAACAGGACATTTGAGAGGAGATTACTTAACTGGTGTTTTCTTGCTGTTGTTTCTTTTCTTCTAGTTATGACATTATCTGACTCCTGCTTCCCACAACTGTAGGCTTTAGCTAAATTAACCACTCCATATTTATGATTAGTTGCTCAACAGAAAACCTATATATCTCTGTTCATTAAAACTCTGAGACAATTAACCTGGTTAGTCTTCTTGTGTTTTCTATTTATTTTCATATTACTTTTTTATGAAAAAAATCCTATTTTACATGTTTTCAATTAGAACTAAAATTCTCATAAAATTAAAAAAATTTTCTTCTATAACTACAAAATCTCTTAATGTTACACAATGGAATATAAATCAATAAATTTCAAGGTACATATTGCACATTCTAAGAAAAACAAATCTAAAGATTTCATCCTGATATTTTTCTTCCTATTGTTTCGTTTATTTGAGAGAAAACTTTACTTTCCTGCATTATGACAGTCTTATAATGATTATCAAAGAAACATACAGTACAGCCTTGAAAGTTCAGGCATTGATAGGGGCTTGTAGGCAAGGAATCAGACTGAAAGATTCTGTTCTCAGATATCCATGAAGCATTTCCTGTGATATTGAGCAAGTTTTTGTGCCTTTGTGTTTCATTTGCAAGAAAGGAATTCCTGTCCTACTTTTTTTTTTTTTTCCCCCACATTCCACTTTACCTACACAGCGCTATCCAGTTTGTGGAATAAAAATAACTTCTCCATTCACTTTTTGGTCAAGTTCCTCTCAGGGATCAGAGAGGTAACCTGGCTAATAAGGAGAAGAAATATGTAACTCATTCAACATTTTAATAATCTAAAGTTCCCACCAGAGCATACCCTGTGGATGCAAATTCATAAATATGTATATATAAGTGAAGATACAAATGTCATATTGTAGTGGGACAGTAAAGGCCCACATATATATACACACATACATTCAATAATACCTAATCAATTTTATTCCTACTATCACCATCATCAATGCTGATTACAACAGTAACCTAATAACATTTTCCCGGAATACCTAGTTTTCATGAAAAAGAATTATTGTCACTCAAACAGGAGCGTTTTAGACACAAGCAGACATCCATTGTTGTGGACCCTGATTTTCTAAATTTACAGGGAAGAGAGATATAACTCCAAAAAGTGCTTGTGAAGGTCATGATAGCTCATGACTATCAAAACTAGAGCCAGTGTTTTAACTTAAAGGGAACCAGTCTTAAAGTGAGGGAAGATAACTGATCTGTGAATTACACCTTAATGAGTATCAGGAGCATTGATTAAAATAATCATTTAAAGTAGAAAGATTTCTAAATGAAGACGGTGTAATAGGAACAATCAGGCCAGCCTCTAAAATGAAAAATCCTGCTTCTTTTATAAATCATGATTTTTATAGATACCAAAAAAGGTACAGGAGGAATTGCTTGAACTTTCATTAATTACTACTTCGAACTTTCACTTAATTGTTGGCAATATACCTCATTGTTAAAGAATACGAAAAGGTTAAGAATTCTTGTGTGTAACAAATTGTTTCCAGAACGGAAAGAAAGGACCAGGTCAAATATTAACAGTGAGAGGAAGTAGATAACAAGGTTCTGTCCTTGTTTTTCCTTCCCAATTTTAAGTACTGATAAAATGTTCAACTACTGAATGATATTAAGGTTGGTTGCTTGTCCTTTTTTTGAGGAAGAGCTTTTCCATAGAATTAATATAATAATTTTAAGAAAAAACACAGTTATTGAATCTTTGCATAGTTAATGGTATCTTAGACAAGATAAAGGAAATCCTGTATAGACAATCTAAGATGAATACAAGCAAATGTTACTTTTCGGATTCAGAGAAAAGTTTTACAGATAGTGTCTAACCTTATTTTAGAAATACTGTTTGAAATAAATAACATTTTCTCTAGCATTTTTTATTTTTCCGGGAAAGACTATGTCCCCTCCCTCATAGTCCCCTGTTCCCCACCTTCCCCCAGAAGAAAACATTTAAAGTACTAGAGCACACTTCTCATGTAAGAACAGCTGATCATCAAAGTATAGCACCAGAGCATTTCTAAGAGAAATGTACTGTTTGGTCTAAAAAAAGGGACAATTATTTCAGAAAATAAAAATTGCAAGTATAAGGTTTCTAGGTCTTTTTCTCCCTTGCAAGTAACTTTTTACAAAGGAACTGGTTAGCTAGCTATCAGCATATCACACTGTTTCAAAGTGCTTTTAAGTTAAGTGCCACAGGCATAAGTTTTCTAACTGACCAAATGTAACCTGTGCTATTAAATAAAGGTTCTTTCTATCTTACTTCTATTCAGTGGCTCTGAACGTTTGTTTTTGGTGTTTTTTTTTTTTCTCAGAGATCTCATGAGAAACTGAAGAAGTTTACAGTTTCCTGTGTCCAGAACTGTGATATTAAATAATTCTTACTATTTTTTCTGATATATCAGTCCCACAACACAACCCCAGGGAAGCTGCAGAGTAACATTCAATCCATGTAAGAAGTCACTTGTGATGTGTCTCATGCAGCTAAATAATTTTATGTTAACTTTGGAAAACAAACTAAAAATAAAACCAAAACATTACAGCCACAAAATCTCCAGGTTAAAGAAACCCAAAAAAACCAAACGAAATCCCTCCTTGAAAGTCTGGGAAGAAGAAAGTAATAAATGAAAAACAAGACTGAAATTGTCACACAAATGTTACACAATTGATGGCACATGCAAGTTTGAAGACTTGGTGTCTTCAGAAAAAAATTTCATCAAAACTGAAGTCCCTAAAGTGGAGACTGAGTACATATCACCTGATGTTTCGTTGTCTAGATCTTCTCCTGTACTCACCAGCCAGTCTCCTGCCCACCTTACAGTCCATATACCCAAACTATATCTCACCAGTTTATCAGTAGAGGTGCCATGGGAGGCCACATGAAAAGCACTTCATCAGAAATCAATGACAATGTTCAGACAAATTTGTCCATGGTGAAGATATACTGACCATTCCCAAACATCCTCTTGGGTCACCAGAGATCTCCTCTGATCACTATAGCATTGAATTAAAAAGAAATATAAAAATCAAACACATTAAAATGGTAAAATATATCAATTGGTTCCATTTGGGAGGTATAGAAAATGTCAATTGCAGTGTGTGAGCAGGTGTAAATATTATGTTCAGAATACCTTGGTAGAAACAGCTGGAAACATCTGGAAGGAAACTGAAGAAGTACAAGAAATTAACTGTAAACTGGAAAGCAGAATGAACTTAGTTATCCACGTTTTTCAACAGAGATAACTTGTTACAATTTTCCTAGAAAGCCATTAATGGGGAAGTCACCAACAATAGAACTCCATAATTAATGAAGACAAGAGTGATGTGTAATGACCCTCTTTGTAATGCTTGGCATTCTGGTGACAATTTTTAGCACTGTACTAAAAAGCATGAGAAAGAAACAGCACGTATGCCTATAACTGGATCTCTGGGACTAGGCGGCAGTTAAGAACTGGATAGAAAGAGACCAAACAGACAAACTGAGATTCTGTTCAAGGCCAGAATATCTGCCTGGGGGACACATATAAAGCCAAAGAATCTAAGCACCCATTATAGTTGAAAACTATCTAGTCAATACAGTCAAGGGTACCTAAGAAGCACTCGGCTGATCAGCAACTGGGTACGTACTGGAGGACGAGCTGGTGGCTCTCAGCCCATGGGGTGAGGTGCCGCGAGGTGGCACTGGTGCAGTGCCCAGTGCAGCTGTGTGGCATGGGCTCAGCCTTGCTAAGAAAAAACTGTTGCAAAGGTGTGAGAAAGTATGTGAACTGCAACTCTGCAACATAGGATGAGTGAAAACACAGAGGGTAATTGCTGAGATGATAAAAGCTGTTTTAGAATTTGAGTGGAAAAATACTGATCATAGAATCATAGAATAGTTTGGGTTGGAAGGGACCATCAAAGCTCGTCTAGTCCAACCCCCTGGCAATGAGCAGAGACATCTTCAACTAGATCAGGTTGCTCAGAGCCCCGTTCAGCCTGCCCTTGAATATCTCCAGGAATGGGGCATCTGCCACCTCTCTGGGCAACCTTTTCCAGTATTTTACCATCCTCATTGTAAAAAATTATTCCTCATGTTGAGCCTGAATCTCATAGAATCACAGAATCATTTTGGTTGGAAGAGACCCTCAGGATCATCGAGTCCAACCATAACCTAACTCTAGCACTAAACCATGTTCCTAAGAACCCCGCCTATATGCCTTTTAAACACCTCCAAGGATGGTGACTCCACCACTTCCATGGGCAGCCTGTTCCAATGCCTGACAATGCCTCTTGCCTCTATTAGTTCAAAACCATTACCCCTTGTCTTGTCATAACACGCCCTTCCAAAAAGTCTGTCCCCATCTTTCTTACAGCCCTCTTTTAAGCACTCAAAGGCCACAATAAGGTCTCCCTGGAGCCTTCTCTTCTCCAGGCTGAACAACCCCGACTCTCTCAGCCTGTCCTCCCAGCAGAGCTGTTCCAGCCCTCTGATCATTTTTGTGGCCTCCTCTGGCCCCTCTCCAACAGGTCCATGTCTGTCCTGTGCTGAGGGTCCCAGAGCTGGACACAGGACTCCAGGTGGGGTCTCACCAGAGCAGAGCAGAGGGGCAGAATCACCTCCCTCGGCCTGCGGGCCACGCTCCTTTTGATATGAAGAGGGACACTTTCCTGGGGGAATACAAAAGGCTGAGAAGAGGAAAGCAATCCAGCAGTACCTAATGAACAGAGCCTACCCATCCTTCCCCACTTGGCTGACGACTGCCTGCCCAGCTAAGACCCACCTGGTGCTTTGGGCAGTGAGCACACGACTGCTCAGTCTGGTACAGCACAAGTCCCAGCTACATGTTGCCTCTGCTAGCGAATAAATAACTGCTTTGTATTCTCATGTATGTGCTGCTTCCAAGGTGATTTTGTGCATGCTAAAAGACACCCAGTCACCAGTAACACAGTAAGAAAAGGTTATCAGCCCAATGACTGTAACAGCAGCTTAAATGTTCTGTACATGTCAGCCCCTGAGCAAGATTGAGTTGCCTCAGCATGGTCATCTCTTTCCATGTTAAGAGGTATATGTGACCTGGCCTGGCCTCCAGCTGCCAGACCAGAGGGGCAACTGCATTTGGGTTTTAGTGTGGTAGAACATACCTTTCTCTCCTGATGCCTTCAGTACAACCTTGCTAACTAGCAGTCACAGACTGGGCTGCTCTGGGAGTGAGCTGCTACCATTTGACAAATTAAAAAAATGGTAGAACTGTGAAAACTCTGTTTCGCATCTTCGTATCTTAATTATCTTCTGCCTGTCCTCTCCCTGGCTTCTTTTTCTCAACTTAAACTTTTTCTTAGCTTTGCCAGGTAAGTCAATTACTGTGTTGTCCTTCCTATTGAAAGGGGACTATACAAAGGTATGAACCTCTCTCTATGTGTTTTCTACATTTTTCTATCTGTTGCTCAAATTTAAGAAGTCTGTTTCAAACTGCTAAAATTAGAAACATTAATTGTGAGCAATTATTTTTCTAAAATTATCAAAGTCTTATAGTATATCTTCTGGAATCTCTAGCATTTTCTGTGAAGGATAGGCTGAAACCAGACATTGAGAAATGATTTCTTTGGCTGAAATCCAAGCCAAATAAGTATAGCACTTTCTTAGGTTTGATTAGGTTTCTACTGAATGCAGAAATATTCCTGGCAGCCAAAAATAAAAAAATACATAGTTTCCTTTAAATTGTCTGGCCCCAAAAGAGACCGAATTATTATAATTAAAAGAAAATTAAATGATTGATCCATTAAATAATTTTGGCTCATGAGCAGTCTTGAGCTAAGCAATCCTGAATTGGCATTTGTAGAAATATATCAGTAAATTGATTTGCTTGAGAAGCAAGCAGGAAGAGGGATTGTGAGGATAATGGCATAACTATATAAAATAATTGCTGGCAGCATCTAATGTGAAGAAAGGGGAGAATTAGGAGGAATAAGGTTATCTTATTCATTGCCAACATCTAAGTCCAAGATGACTGCATTTCAGATAAGTACAGGTCAATGAAAAAGCACTCAGAAAAAGAAGAGTTTCTGATTTGATACTGTTTGAAGCAACTTCACCTTAAAAAACAGATGTGGAGGAGCACACTGTTGAAGTCTGAATACTTGCATGAAGAGGAATTTGAATAGGCAGTTGCCAGACATTATTGACTGTATGTTTTGCAGAACCAAATCAGTAGACAAAAAATAAAATCCTAAAAAAAAAAAAATCTGTCCTTGAACACTAGAAACCCAGCACATTGTGTAATGATAGATAATGTCTTAAACAGGCAGCTAGATGAAATACAGCAAGCCTCCTGACAAAATCCTATGTCTGTTCAGCTCACTTTTCTTTGCATGACTAGAAGGGCTGAATCTCATAAGATTCCTGACTGAATCAGTCTTCAAAAGCATCTTTAAACATTTGCTTTACTTCATACACTTCCAGATTTAACTATACTGAGTGACTTAAGCATGTGCTTAAGAGTCTAAATAGGGATTGCTTTAGATATGTGCTGTGTCTGGCTAAAATGGACTGCAAATATATGTGGTGCTTTCCCTGGTGGGACATAGAGAACTTGATAAAATTGTTAATGAAGGTCTAAATTAAACTAGTCATCCATGTTTCCTTGTCAGTGAGGAGATGATTGCTCTTCAGAGGTGATTTTTCTTTCTCTCCACAGAACCATCACGTCCAGATGACAAGTTCAGACAGATACATAACATTTAGATGGCTCCCATGAAGGCAGTGCAGAGCCAAGCCTGCTTTAAATGGGCTACTTCAAGGTCCAGCAGGAGACTGGCAATACCCACACGGCCAATGTCCCTACTTCTCACGTCACGCTGTTCCTGCTTCTTCAAAAAGACTAGGAATGTCTTCCATCTCCTTGAATACACTAAAATCTGAGCATAATATAATCATCACCCCTTCCCGAGTGCATATTCTTAATTGCTTTTTTTTAGTATAGACTTATTCTCTAAAATATTTTTTAAAAAGAAGATGTCAGGCAGCAGCAGTTGATGACTGGAAAGAAGCAAGGACCAAGACATCTAAATGCAAAAAGACCAAGATTTGGGATTCATCTTCATCCTCAGTAGGCTGCCTGCTCAGTCTGCCATTTTTCATGGAACCTGATCCGAAATATAAATTTTCTACCCATCTGTTTTTCAGGAAATGAAACAGTTTGATCCAGGTGTGGAATACAGTGCTGAGAGAAGCAACCTAAAAGTTAGCCACAGCAGTGCCTAAGCAAGGTGTCAGTGTTGCACTCATGAAAAAATTGTGACAGTGGCAGAGCCCAGAACCAGCAAATAGCAGACTGTCTCACAGAAAATACTAAGTTTATATCTTTTGACTGAATCCTGGATTAGAAGAATGTCAAAATCTGCCTTATATTTCTTCAGAATAGAGGGGCAGATAAAGAGATGTCAAGATTAGCAAATTAGCATTTTTCTGAGAGTATATAAACAATTCCGTAGAGATTGGAGCTCACAGCAAGAAAGACAACATGCTTACCTCTCTACTCAGCGCTCGTGACGCCTGACTTGGAATTCTGTGTCCAGTTATGGGCTTCCCAGTAGAAGAGAGACACGGACATACTGGGCAGAGTGCAGTGAAGGGATACTATGGTGATTAAAGGACTGGAGCATCTCTCCTATGAGGAAAGGCTGACAGAGCTGTAAATGTTCAGCCTAGAGAAGGGAAGGCTCAGAGGATCTCATCAATGTATACAAATACCTGAGGGTGCAAAGAGGATGGAGCCAGGCTCTTTTCAGTGGTGGCCAGTGACAGAACAAGAGTCACTGAGGACAAATTGAAATACAGAAGGTTTTGTCTGAACGTCAGGAAACACTTTTTCACTGTGAGGGTGACTGAGCAGTGGGACAGGTGGTGCAGTCTCCCTCCTCAGATATATTCAAAAGCCATCTGGACATGGTCCTGAGCAAATGGCTTTAGGTGGTCCTGCTTGAGCAGAGGGCTTAGCAACGTGAATTCTAGAACATCCAGCCTCAACTATTCTGTGATTTGGTGATTCATGTGGTTTGTATGTTAAAGAGCTCATGGTTGTCTGGGGATGTGACTTTGGCTATATCTGCACTAGTAAATAAAATGCGTGATGGTCTGTTTGCTTGTCGTGAGACCAAGCAGTGTGGTTTAGTTTGTTCTATGCAGCTCAACTCCCTTCTTCCTAAAATAAGGTGACTTCATCTATAGTGTCTTTTAGGAATGGTCCCTGATGTATATTAAGTCCAAAAATGGCATTATTTAGACTATTGGTAATCAGCAAAGAACAACAATGTACCAAGGATTAAACAATATGAGCAATTCCATGCCAATGCTGGGCAAATGTCCTGGCCTTCTGCAGCTTAATAGTACAGATGTAGCTTTTATATTTATAACAAAACAAAGGAATACATAAAATACTGCTTTAATTTGACTGTGTTAATGTTTAGCATCAATTTACTTAACAACACCATTTTCGGCTGTAATGCTTCTAATGATGCCCTGGGTTTGGTATCTAACCAAAATTCCCATTTATGATCTAAGATTGCTGGCTTCCTACACTGTCTTTGGTGTGAGAAGCCTTCAATACAATCAAGGAAAATTAGAAAAAAAATACGGTTCTTGTCATTATAGTCATCAGATTGGCATCTCTAAATGCACATAGGCAGAATTCTCTCAAGTTTTATGTTACTTTTATGGATTTTTTTATACATTAAATTTAAGGATTTAAAAGTTTTCCGTTGTAATTTTGAGGCTCACTATTAAAAATTGAAAATGCTGTTAACAAAGCTATAATATTTTTGGTTTAATTCCATATACATTTGCATAATCAAAGTCTAAGTTGTTTGTTTTATAGGAAAATATTTTCTATGTATTTCAATTAACATGCCTCAAAAGCACATTTCTGACCATGAGAAAACAAATGATGCATCACTGATTAAAGGGAAGTACAGAATATAATTAGGTATGAGTGATATCAGAAATGCTTGGCAAAGAACAAAGATAGAAAGCTTTGTATAGTTTAAGGCAGAGATTTGTAATTTTCACATTTGCCAAAGGAAACTAGTCAGCTCAACTTTATGTTTTAGTCTACAAATGTGTTACAATTCCTTGCTTTCCTTCTGGCTGCACTGCTATGAAGTGTAAATATCCATGTTCTTATGATATTAGTCATGGTTTTGACTAATCTAGTCTCTTGTTTCTCAGTGTCAAGCAATAGTACAAGTTCTTCAAGTACTCTAATACATGGATAATTACAGCTTCCTAAAATTTAATTTTGTATGTGCAGTTCTTGTTTTTTAATATGGACAATGTAGGATATAAAATTATATTCAAAAACATTTTGATTATGCTTTCAATTCAGATAGTCTTTTAGAAAGACTAACACATCATTCTTTGAAGTGCCTCTGTTCTTATACTAACTAATGCATGTAAGCCTTTTCTCAGACATAGCAAATTGTCCTTCAAGACAATAATCATGCTAATGGGAAAGGACATCTTCACTTCAGATGCAGAATAAGAAATCATTTTGTTATTTGTTTTGTTGCATCCTGATTAATTTAAGTTGATGTTGAACAAATGAGCTTAACATGAAGTTACTAATTGTGAACAAGTATCAACAGACCAGAAACATATTACATGCGTGTATCTTAACATAGCAAATAATATTTCATCCTGATAAATATTGAAGTAATTTAAAAATTAGAGTTATCTTTAAATTGAGACTCTTCCACTAACCAGAAAGTTTGAAGTTGTTTAGTCACTAACTGAAACGAAAAAACATTTTCTTTCTAGGTTTTAGGTCACTGTGATGTTTTCATTCTAGCATAGACTTTCTGCTTAAACACCAGACTACTGCAGGCTGGTAGATGTGATGTCATAAGTCACCTTGTTCATCTTATTATGTTCATTACACAAATAATCATTTCAAATGCTGATGTCGAACTTTCTATCTCTTATATTTTAAAACATAGAAAATGAAATGTAGTATGCTTGAAAAATTCACTCCCCAATCTGGGCTCTGTGTACATCAAATGGTCCTTCTAATTCTCCTAGAGATGTTATTGACAGTTGAAGTGACCCTGTCAGAAAGATTCATTAATATCCATTACGAATTATTCATTTAGCCCTGACTTTCATCAGTAACCTTTTACTTCACCACAACATAGATATAATATTGTTTCAATTTGGGTTTGAAGTAATTTGCTGGTGTGGTCCTAAACAAAGTAGACTGGATATTTAGGTATATCACTGGGTAAATGACCACAGATATTTTAAGATACATGCCTTTAACAGTTGACACTCCTTATAAAGACAAATTATACATCACTTTTGAAAGAGATAAAAGCATCAAAGAAAGTATTGATTTCATAGTCATTCAAATTATTTGTGAACAGGTTTTCTTGTACTTCTTGTCCAAAGTTTGTTAGGTACTAAGATGGCATTTGCAAGACATAAAGCTTCCTCTCTGTCATATAATAAAAACTTTACCTTCTCCTAGCTTATAATGGGAAGTCATAGCCTCCTGTTTATAAAATCATAAAGGCAGTTACATGACAAAAATTGCAACCATTAGTAATGATACTGTTTGTTATGAGATTGTAAAACATTCAAGTATATGTGGAATTAACTTTAATTAAATCTTGTCGAGGGAATAAATTTTCAAAGCACAAAGCCCAGAGCATGCAGGACCATGCAGTTGTGCTCTTCTAAACAAAGGCACTTCATGTCAAATTAATTTCCTCTTAAATAGATTAACAACTCTCCCTGCTGTATCTCATTATATTTTCCAAACTAAGCCTAGGAAAAAAAAGGAAAAAAGAACAAAAACAAAAGAAAAACCACTAACTAACAACGACAGGAAAAGAACAAGGCTAACCAACTACTCTCATAAAAATTAATTATTATAAAAGCTGAATGATAAACTCATGCCACAAGATGGATATAATATCACGAGATTAATGGGACACATGAAATCTCTGTTTCAGAGCTGGACCTTCTCAGAAGCAACTAAAAGTCTTTATTAAAAACATCTGATTACTTATGTGAATAGAGTTGGAGCCTCAGTTCACTCCCTAATAGACTTATAATATGTAAAAAATGCATGAAAAAATCAGGTGGAATTCTCTCTCTCATCTGAAAGCATTTCTCATACTTTTCTAAAATTGTGCTTTTTTTTTAGGTGTCGAACCCAAAGCCAGATTGTTTATTAGACACATAAATGTTTATCTTATGATTCACACAAAGTCCCCAATTGCTTCTTTATGCTGTTATTTTACACTGTACATGAGACAGAAGTAAAATCAAGCCCCAGAGCCATGCAATCTAAAGGCAAAGAAAGATCAGACATAAGTATTGTGCAACTTTCTTTATCTCGGGTGCACTATGCAGTTTTCTTTTCTGGGAACAAGGTAAATAAACAAAGAAACAGGAAAGAAAAATATGTTTCACTTTGGGGAACACCTGCACAAGAAGTCCCAGAGAAGTCTACAACAGCTCTCAAAGGTAACACATAAATCTCTTGTACATTAATATGTCCCCTGTACAGACTTCTTACTGTACATAGTTACCTTTTTGCTAATGAGTACATGCTAGTTTATATACCTAAAATTAATGTTAATGAAAATCAATTGTTTGGGTTCTCAAGTGAGTAAAAAGCAAATGTCAGATTTGTGTTAGCCTGCACAACACCAGTATCTCAGTTCTTCCCCTTTACATTTCTGTTCTTTTCATTGAGCGATAAGGCGTACTGTGGGGAAAACAAACAAACAAACAACACACCTTATAACTGTATATTTGGAGTCAATAACACACTGCATACACATGGAGCTTCTGACTTGAAGCTGGTAAATGGCCAAATAGAGACGTTAATTTTCTAATTTTTGACTGATTTTACAACTCACACATCTTCAATCTGTGGGAAGGAGGTTATAAACCTAAACAGAGGATGTGGTTCTGGTTCCAGGTAATAATCAGCAGAATATGATGCAGTTTCCAGGAGTTTCTGCTATGATGAAGAATATTGCTCCCATACAACCTCCAGAAAAAAAGCTGGAGCTGCATAGGAACTTCAAGAACAGATTCAAGAAGGCAGACTGGCCTGCCTGGTTTTCACCTTGTCCCATCCAAACCCATGCTAGTTCTTCTGACAATTCCCGGTGCAGTAATTTTTGTTACTACTGCTTTTGCAGTGGTCTATTTCAGGCCTATACGTCTTCTATTTTCTTCATTATTGTTTCATTGGATTGCTAAAGCTTTCCTAGGAAATGCAACTGAGGACAGAAACATCAATGTCTAAAGATGCATAATTGAAAGTAAAGCAATTAAAATACATATGACAAAAGGTATAGAATAAATCTTGAGAACTTTCTCCCTTACAAATGTCAAAAGTTCAAATAATAACAGATGAAACATTCTAGACAGACACCAAAATATATATAGGAAACATAAATAAAAATTCACAGAAACCTAATGTTAATTGTTAAATAAAAAAGTAGAGGTAAGTATTAAATTTCCTTGTTTCTGCTCTAAAGCTTCAAATTAGATTAAACTTCAAAACACAGTTCAATTTAATTATGAAAATCTGGTTGTTCGTCTTACTTAATGGCTTCACTATACTGCCTGTGGTGAGGTGCTGAGCAGCAATATCTTTCATAGTTACCTGAAAATGAATAAATAATTAAAAAATCTGATCACCATCTAAAAAATCTTTATGGGCATGTAAAGTATATGTAAAGGTACAGAAGAGAACCAGGACTAGAGTGTTCATCCACAGATGGGTCAACATCTTTCTTCATCATGGATCCTTAAAAAAAGAAAACATACTAAAGAAGTCTTGATTTCTCCTTAACAAAAAAACTCAACCATCCTATTGTAACATATATTTAATTCAAATGGGCAGAAAAATAGTCTGTTATTCACAGTTTCGGTTGCAATAGGCAACAGCAGTATCGTATATTGGAACAAAGGTCTGTAGTCATGCTGGGGATCAGTACAAAGGGCTAATGACGATACCTCTGTGAGCAAATGAACATATGATGTCAAATGCTCTACCAAACGTGTCTTAACTCTTTTAACAGATAGATCTTTCCAAACCCATAAAATGTATGCCATTTATTTTTTTTAATTTTGAGATATATTTCTTCCATCCCGCATTCCTCATATTTCATTTTATTTATACTCTGTGCTAGTGAAGCAATAAAAACTTTCTCAAGTCAAAACATTACTGAGTAACAAAATCATTTCCTTTCTCTGAAGATAGTTTTAAACCTGAGGTTATTTCCAGCCTACAAGGAGCTGATAAAAAAAAAAATACTGTATTAGGGAAGATAGTGGGGTATAAGCAATGACCCTGGAATTTAAAGTGAAGGAACAGACTGGTAACAAGTCAACCACCTGCTACCTTGTATGCATAAATGACCATTTTCAAAACCCAGCTTGTTATTCAGCTAATATAAGCCATTGACTTGCACCAAGAAACATATTCCATTAGGAACTATCACATGGGATTTTACCACCACTCTGTAAATTAGTTTTTTTCAGTATTGCTCATCAAAACAATATATTAAAGAAGAAAAAATGAAGAAAGACCATACCCACAGTTATTATTATCTTGCCTTTTCTATAGGCAAATACGAGGAGGAAATTGGCCAGTGCTGAAAGTTATGTTCAGCTAGTAATGAAGCCATGCAATTCATATATGTTCAGCAAATATTCAAGTTATGATTCCCACAGAAAACACAATTCAAAAAATTCACAGATTTCAGCAAAAATAGTGCAAAAATGGATCTCAAAATCTATTCCAAGCTGACAGCTCTCAGATGTTTTCTCTTATTAAAGATACTCAGTGGCAGGGAATCTACAATGTTGCCAGGAGATTTATTCCAGTACTACATTAAACTTACAGTTCAAATATTATTCCAAATGTGTAAACTGAATTTTTCTTGCTGCAATTCAAACAGATTACTTGTTGTCTAATCTGCCCTGAACCTGTAGGAAAGTTCAGTCTTCTTTACAACAAAATTGTGTAACTCTAGGCAGTAACTGTGTCCCTATTAAATATCTCTAAAGTCCAGTAAGCATTACCAGTCTCAATCATGTTTTTATATATAATGTTGTCTCAACCATCTCCTGTTGGTTCACATATTTCCTGAAGTTCACTCAGTGTCCAGAAGATAACACAGCATTCTTGGGAAAAGTTTTCCAGTACTAGACAGTACAGTCATATCACTTTACAGATCCATATCTGCAGTCAGTTGTTCCTGCTAAATTACAATACCTGTGTTGTCTTGAAGAGCTTTCTATTATTTTCATGTCATATCTCCAACCTGTTAAGACCTGCTGAATTCTAATCCTTCCTCCAAAATAATTTGATTCTGTCCTGGTTTCAGGTAGTCTGAAACAGCAATAATTCAAGTGGTTAATAAAAGTTTTTAATAACACAAGATCTCAACGCCTTGCATTTCCATTTTGAAAAAAAAAAAAGAAAAAAAGGGAAAACTACTCTCTCTGTATATTTGTACAACCACTTTTGCACCCATGCTATAGTATTTTTCTCAAGAACATATCTCAATAGCTTGTTTATGAGTTAGCTGTGAGTAACAGTGTCAAAAGCCTTTTTGAAGTTAAGATATATGATATCTACAATTTATTGCTGTAGAAAGACCTCTTACCCACCAGAATTATTGAAGAAATTGAAGATAAGTGTCTGGTTTATAAACCCTTTTTCCTTTTCCTACCTCTTCAAAGATGCATGCCGTATTTGCCTGGTTTTAGCATTCTGGTATTTCACGTAACTTTCAGAAATTAATAATGGGAACTTTTCTGAAATTGCCTCAGCCAGTGCTTTACAAATCCTAAGATGAACGAGTTCTCCAAGGTCCTAATTATTTTGTTATGGTCAACATGAGAAATTATACTTTAAGGATGAAAAAGAAAACAAAAGACAAAAATAAGCCAAACACACAAAACCAATGTAGTATATGCCCCAGTTCTGTATCAGTATTAATACATTCCAGGATAGAAATTTCTATTTTGTTACAGTTAGGTACTGATCATAACAGCATGTCAGGACCACAATGGCTTGTACAGAACTCTCCACTTGCAATTTGGGCTAAGCAAAGAAACATGATGTAAGGCAGGAAATGCTCAAGAAAAAAAATGTGTTAAATGAAATGTTGCATTCATAAAATTGCAATTTGTTCTATTCTAAACCTCATAGCAGAACTGAATAAGCACATTTTAGACCATGGTGTTTGATTTTAAACATTTCATTTTCTGTTCACAGACTTTGCTCTATAAAACGAATAGTTCTGTGATCACAGGAGTTGATGAAGCCTGGTTTGTCTGGATTCATACCTGTTGTTGACTTATGCTGTGATCGTATAATATATTTTCTCAAATTTGGGAATACTTAAAAGAGCTATCTTGCATGTCGATTCTCCACTGCCTACTATCAAAGAAGTCTATGTTGCAGCCTCTGCAGCAGACATTTTTTATGACTTCAGGAATTCTTTCCCTGCAAAAAGTCTAAATCAGATTATCTTGCTCTCAACAACTAAAAAGACAACCCAGAGAGATTGAATCCTGCAATAAAACATCTTAAGTCAGGTGAGATGATCCCACCTTTAGAATATACTTACAATGGACTTACAATAGCTTAATCTTTTTCTGAACCCTCCTTAGTTTTTCTCCCTTAAATCATCAAGTGTAGTTTAATAGGAAAAGTCTTCCTGACACAAAACTTGAAGATGGCTAAAAAGTAAAAATACCATATCCCAGCAGAGATATTTTTCTTGCCCTGGCTTTCACCTTCAGCATCAGGAAACACAGAGAGAGAAAGAAAAGACATGGACACCTGAGGACTTGTCAGCTCAAAGTCTTCAAAGTAAATTCAATCAGTTCCTTCTGTGAGTTAATAACATGAACTGTGGGAAATACCAGGAGCAAAGTTTTGCAGACAGAGGTAACCCTGGGATAACACAGCAGTGAGTTAGCACAGCAAGACAAGATATTCAGCAGTTTTTGTTAGTACTTCAGAAATGCAAGACAGAGGGTTAGAAAATCAGCCAGCAGCTCACAAATGTTTGCAGGATATATTATGTGGAAGGAAAATTCAGATTTGTGTTCATGGGAAATAGGATCTCCACTTGATTATCCTAGAAACTCAGAAGAAATGATAATGAAAACAGGGAACTGACAAGGAATCCACTTTCTGCCGAGTTTAAAAAAAAAAAAAAAAATCACTATTAAGTAGTGAAACACAGAATTTGTGCTGCCTACATGTATAATCTAAAGTGGTTATGGATTATCTCTGCTGAGTGGACCTTCTTATCAAAACATCCCAATTAAAAAGTAAATCATCTCACTCTTTTTAAATGGCTAATAAAACAGCCTTTTTACATTTAGAAAATGATTCTTGGCTTTTACCTGTTAAGGGCTTGCCTTGACCAAACAGTTCTTTTGCAGCAATTTGGAATGAGATTTTTAGAGCACAGTCGCTACACTGCACTACTTGCTCCTGCAAACATGTCCGCTGTCTGAAACTCTTTTTATGAAATACATTAGTTTACTTTAAAAGTGGAGAAGTGAGAAGGTACATGTGCATAAGGAAATTAAAAAAAAAAAAAGTCTCCATTCTTATGGTCTGAGGATGACAGGGTAGAGGTGAACCTGTTTCCACCCAAAATATGGGGGTGCACACAGGCTGTCAATGGGAATCTCCCCCTACCTCTGCAAACTCCTAAATCATGACCACACATTGTTTGGGACGTTTCTGATTGACACTGTCCAAAAACTTCCCAGGGACCACGATGATGGTTTACCAATATGATCACACAGCAGTGGTCAAGGTCTCTCATCATGCCTGTTTTACTGCTACTGAGCCAGTCAGAGCCTGATGGGGAGTTAATGCAGAGTACCTGGATACTGTGATTGCATAGCCTACCTTACTGTACATTAATTTCTTTTTTAAACAAACCTCAGCCAGGGAATGAGGACCAAAATCTGTTTTACAAGAAATAAGTAACACCAGTGAATTTTCTGACTGAGAATCTAATATAAAACTGACTAATGACACAGAACAAAACCTGAGTGCTACATTCAAAACTGACAAAGCTTGAAATCAAAACCTCGCTTTGACATGTCTTTGTTCTGACTTGGTCTGAGTGTTTTAATAATTTACTCGTGTAAAATGGTTTTATTAATATTTAAGCTCAAAGACATGTAGGCATGTAGAAAATAATATCAAAGCCATGGTTTTTTTCTTTATTTCCTTTTTAGTCATGCTTTACAGCTGTAAATGTGGATATAGACATATTACTTTTTATGTTTACATTCTGTTTGGCATAGTGGAGAAAACCTAAATGACATCATTTACATACTATATCACATAAGCAGTTGTTGGTTACTCTTAAAATGTGACTGCTCAAATCCGTGTGCATACACACATGCACAGATACAGGATTGATATTTCCTTATCACACACATATTAATTTTCTCTACATGAAATATGAAGAGAAATTCTACAAATTCCTTAACATTTGAAATGTGTTTATTCTTTAGTTTAATTATAATCCATGGATTATTTTTTTTTTCTTGAGAGGTAATTTAAAACCAAAAGCATTCATGAGTGCTAATCAGTGTTATCTTTCACTTATTTCCGTCTCTTTGTTCAGACACAAATGCAATTCCCAATCACATGCACTCTCTTCGCTTCAGCCTCTGCAGGACTGGATTTCAGTCACACAGACAGCTTAGCAACAGAGATAGGTGGGCTTTTTTCAAAGTCTAATTCGGAAACATACACAGCTGTCCTTCTTCCTGAGAGTCTGAAGGCGGCAGACACACTGAACTTAAATGCCCCTGTTAGTTGAAGTCACTCTGAAGTGGACTAATTGGCAAAGATAACTGTTAAGCAATGTTTTAAATGTATTATTTTTGCAGACTGGTTAGTAACAGGTTGGTTGGGTTTTTGGCAGGGGAAGGACTGTGGGTGTTTGGTGTTCGTTTGGTTTTGGTGGTTTTATTTTCATAAACTACAAGGAAGGAAGACAAATTATGCTGAAAAAAGTAATATTACTGAAACTTTTATGTATTTAATCCTTAATCTAGTACTGAATCAATATGATTTTTATTATGTAACATCTTAAAACAAAAAGGGAGTATTTGGGGTGAGATGGTCTGGTCATCCAAATTGGCCACATCTAGTCCAGGAATTAAAAGGGTGAAGGCACAGGCCCAAGCACCGGCATGCAATTGTCCATACTGTTTGACATTTAGTGAGCTCCATGCCACAACATTAGTGGAGGCTCCCCGCAGTGTCTGGGCATAGTTTGGGGGTAGCTGAGCCCCAACAGACACTTTTTAGGCAGTCATCCTGATTTAGGGGTGTAAGAGAAGCCAGTTGAAAGGATATGACCTCTGTTGTGCCAATTTGCCTCAGGCCAGAGAGAACAGCCCCTGTCACATTTATCAGTCTGTCTATAGCTGTTTATAGAGCAAAACACACGACAAAATGTGATCAATAGGGGGATTCCTCCACGTTTCTTCATAGGGATACAGAAAAGGCTTGATTTCCTCAACAGAGGCAAACAAACCTGGAACTAGACCTAAGATGAACCTCTTTGCTGAAGTCAGGACCACTGAGCCATGTGCTTTATACGTTAGACCTCAACACACAACTAAAATTTTCCTTTTAAATCACTGCATCCCACACACGTTATCACAAGAGCACTTTGTCTTTCTGTTTATTTCACACTCAGGAAATAACCATGAAACTGTATTTCATCTTAAGTCAGTTGAGCATTACCTTGAAAGTTTATTTACTGACATAGTCTGTCAAATCAAAAGAAATTAAAATGTTCATACCACCACAGAAAGCATGGAGAAAATGAAGTCTTTCTTCTGAGCCACTGAACTCACAGGGGTACAAAGGCAATTTGCTGTGTTCTATAAACATGAGAAGACATTACCATAGCAGTTAATATTGTAAAACTACCTTCACCACTTAAAAAACAAAAGACCAACTCATCTACCATGAACAAGGTATTAAGACAACGTTTATAATTACAAAGTAAGATAGCGATTGGCATTTGAAGAAGAAATTGCCACCAAACACAAGAGCTCTGCACCACTCCTAGGCTGGCAGGATCAGGCCCCAGGTCCTGGCAGTCACTGGGCCCATGGACTTGTCCTGCGGCCACTGGGCAATGTCTGCAACTACTGCGAGAGGTATTATATTCAGAGCTCTGCAAAAACATGTGGGAGGTGTATGCACAAGACCAGGACATACTGACATGTGAATGATCCTAGCATTTACTCGGCACAGGAAAAGCACAGGCGATAAAGAGCAGAAACGTCAAGAGCCAGGTTAATCTGGAGATTCATTTTCAGATATGTAAGCTTTTATGTCAAGGTCACTAGCCCAAATCCAGCTAATAGTGGGTCATCAGTCTACAGAGGCTCTTGTAGGTACTTCTGAGACACGAGGCTTCACCCGTTCCAACTGGTGAAATAACTAATACTGATATTCTCAAAGCGAAACACAATTTGCCATCTTCTTACATCTTCTTACATTCAAAAATACCAGACAGAAGTGAAGCTGCTTCTTTACCATCTTCTTCAAAGTGACACAAATTTTTAAAGGTCTTCTCCTAAATACGTGTTCAGCTGCCACTTTGCCGCAGTTATTTATAGTAAAATGTGCTATCTATCTTCATCATCAGTAAAAATAATGTGTTTCTACATGCTACAGCCATCAGTATTTCATACATATCTCTTCATCACCTCTCCTCTCCAGATTAATTCCTCTGGACGGAAAAAAATATGCATCCTATAAACAGAAGAAAGCCTACTGTCTAAAATTTCTTACTTCCTACAGAAGATTTTTGTCAGGATTTAGAGCAATTAAAGTTCCAAACTGATAACAAAAATACAATCGATCTCTTCAGAAGAACTGATGGGTGCTTGTTCTGGTTTATATGTTCATGTGCATATTTTTACATTAAACAGAAAAGATAAATTAAGAGGACTTTTAATGTATCAAGCACTAATAAAAAAATAATAATTCAGTTTCCTTAAATGTTGTTTGCAGTCAGTAAACATTTGGCTAAGTCACTTAGCCTCCAATGATAAATTAAATAATTTTCTGCTAGCATTAGCAAGTATAATGGTTCAAAAATAAATTCATATTGAAAAATATATAATTTCTCAACAGCCTAGCTACTTATTTTAACATTGACACTTTTTAACTTTTGCATGACAGAACAGTTAATGATCCATAATAAAGTTAAAAATAGAGAATCGAGTTTATGGTATTTTATCAGGAAAATGACACCAATAGTGTTTTTTTCCTATTGTTTCCTTTAAAATTGGAATTATACTATTCTAAAGCGAAATCTATCTCTCTTTCTCTTTCCTTCACAATTTACTCATATTCCATTTTCCATTGCTGTATCTGAAAGATAAAACATGAAATGGAGCTTATGGAAAACATTTTTTAAGTCAGAGTATGGAAGGCTTAGTCATCTGTATAATTTTACAGGATTCTCATAAACCTCATTTTGTAACTCTGTTTCCAATATCTTCCTCTGTCTTGTCATCCCTGGCTGACTGCCAAATCCAAATTGTCGTGAACAATATCTGCCTTTTATTTCACTTCCGATTTGCACAGAGGTGCTTAGCTGCACAAATTTCAAGTACCCTCCTTACAGGAACTACAACCTGATGCTGCAGAACTAGTGAAAAACTGTAAGAAACTGGCCAGAAAAAAGTCAAATAGTATCATCTTACGCCTTCAGTGGCACATTTACTTAACACTGCTGCAAGAGGAGGGAGGCACATATCCCATTTTAGTCAAAATATTTGGATTATAATGTGCCATGCTGCATGAAGATTAATATTTCTCAGATTTGGCAGAATCGTAATTTCAAAGTCTCATATTTAAAGAATGTCAATGCTACACTCTTTGTATTTATATTTTAAAATTACCTGACTGCATTTTAAAGCACTTCTCATTTGTTATAGAATGTGCTACAAAAAGTGAAACCATCTGCTTATGAAAGCAAGTATACATCTATTTAATGATTCTCTGTGACAAGAACAAACCACACTCATTTTTCTCCATTTAATCTTCTTTCTAGCATTTTTCCCCAGCTCATTTTCTCCTCGTCACATTCCCCCACCTTCAGCTTTTATAACTTCAGTTTTCATGTGTGTGTACTGCCTGGCTAGCCATTATTTTCTTCACCTTTTACCTCCTCATTTGCTTATAAATCTGGGAACTGATCTCCCTTATATCAAAGCAACAGACAGCCTGAGAACTTTCTTTAGCAAGACGTCTTCATTGCTTACCTCTCTGTTGTGTTCTTTCTTTGGAGGAGAAGATACAGGACCAAATGAGAAGACTTAATTCAGCAGAGAAGATGGCAAAAAAAAGATACATCGGTGGACTGGAAATCTAGAAATAGTCTTTGACAAAGGTAGTTAAAATGTGTATCAGAACAGGCCATAGTCCAGTTATGGGCCCATGTAAACCTCATGAGGTCCAACAAGGCCAAATGCAAGGTCCTGAACCTGGGTCAGGGCAACCCCCGGTATAAATACAGGCCGGGGGATGAAGGGATTGAGAGCAGACCTGCAGAGAAGGACTTGGGGATACTGGGGGATGAAAGATTGGACATGAGCCGGCAACGTCCGATCGTATCCTGGGTTGCATTAGAAGGAGCACTCCCAACAGTTCGAGGGAGGTTATTCTGCCCCTCTGCTCTGCTCTGGTGAGAACCCACCTGGAGTCCTGTGTCCAGCTCTGGGACCCTCAGCGCAGGACAGACATGGACCTGTTGGAGAGGGGCCAGAGGAGGCCACAAAACTGATCAGAGGGCTGGAACAGCTCTGCTGTGAGGACAGGCTGAGAAAGTTCAGGTTGTTCAGCCTGGAGAAGAGAAGGCCCCAGGGAGACTTTATTCCAACCTTTTTGTATTTAAAAGGGGCCTATAAGAAAGACAGGAACAAACTTTTTAGAAGGGTCTGTTGTGATAGGATAAGGGGTAATGGTTTTAAACTAAAAGAGGGGAAATACAGACTAGATACTAGGACAAAATTTTTTGCAATGAGGGTGGTAAAGTACTGGAACAGGTTGCCCAGAGAGGTGGTAGATGCCACATCCCTGGAAACATTCAAGGTCAGGCTGGACAGGGCTCTGAGCAACCTGATCTAGTTGAAGAGGTTGGACCTAGACCTTTAAAGATCCTTTCCAACCCAAACCATTCTATGATCTCTGAGGCATCCTTCAACCTCAACTATAATTCTTGTATACTTGAGCAATGGTTAGGGAAGTGACCACAGGCCGGTCTTTATTCTTCAGCAACAGGGCAAGGAAGATTAAATGAATATTGCAAGGTCATGAATTCTAAGAACCCAGTTTCTAAAATGGACTCAGAACTGCTTTTACTTCATCTGGTAAGAGGCAGGACAATGTGTAACATGAGGCACTGGAGCATGGAAGTGTTTTCCTTCCAGGAAGAGCAGTAAACTAAACCAGAAACTTGATCACTTTTTTTTTTATGAATTGTTTTAGCCACTGAGGACCGTAGGGACTTGGCAGCCTTTTTGTCTGAACTGGAACACACAAACTCTGAAGAGCCCAACCCAAATTATATGCAACACCTCTCACCAAAATATGCAGGTAATTTCATGAAGTCCTAGTTTCATAGCAGATAAAGACCAAGTCAAAAATGGTGTGAAGAACTGAAGCTCTCTGAACAGTAGCTGTATTAGTTTGAGCATTTAGCTCTGGAAGTCAAACTATGGAGCACGGTAGGTGCTTACTTGAAAGTGCATGTAAGATGGTCAATTATAAAAGAGCAAAGTATGTTCTTTTCTGAAGAGTTTTGGTCTTACTCTTGTAAAGTTTGATTTGTAGAAGCCTATATTCAAACATTGCTTGAGAAAAAAGATAGTGAACCCAAGTGTGCACCTTACGAATTAGATTATCAGAGCCTGCTTATTGAGATATCTTTTGTAATTATGGATTATGCTGACAGTTTTAAATTAGAGGGTGCATTTGATTGAAATTAGCTAATTCAATTTAAAAATGCAGACTGCAGAAAAGAAATAGCTTGTTTGAGGTCCAAAATTAATTTTATTCTACCTTAATTAGGAGAATATGTAAAGCATATGTGGGGAAAAGAGCTTCCATTTACCATAAAAAAGTAAAACCAGCAGTTTATAAAATCAGCCATTAAAACAAGAAATGGACAATTTGAGCGTATTGTACATTCTTCAATACATATGTTTCTATATTTATCATGCAAATTCTCTGAAATTACACTCAGAAAGGTCCATTCATTTTCAACTGCTTGAGCAGCAGAAAGAAAATCTAAATTAAGGGCACTGTACACAACATTAGCAGGAATTACTTCTTTACAGTTTAATATTGATCTTCCAGGCAGATATTAATCCTCATGGCAAAAACCAGCTTGGTGGATTATTTCTCAGCAAGTAGCAAAAATCTTGCAAAGAAAAGAAACATTAGATCCCCTTAAGTACTAATAATGACATTGTTTATGGGATGATTTCCTGCTTGGCTGACATAAGAGTCTTTGAAAAGAGAGAACATGAGCAGTTTGAGATAACAAATCAGGTTGTACCTGCAGAATATGTAAAAGATTTATATCCTCTGTGATGGGAAGAAGAAGGACATATTTCACATGTACTAACTTGCAAATTACATCCAGTCATTGCCACGACTGTTATACTAGGTTTAATTTCTATCAACATATCTGTGACCAGATGGAGATCTACATACACTAATAGAAATATAGCCGTCTAGACGATCTTTCGAGGTCCCTTCCAAACCCTAACATTCTGTGATTCTGTGGCTAGAAATAGCAGATTATGTTCTAGAAGTAACATTAAGTTAGACTATATCCTACATTCAATTTCACTGTAGCCCATACAGAGGAATACTATTAAACTGGGCTTAATTCCTTGAAGTCTTATGGGAGTGGAAATTGCACTGTTCTTGAGCTGAATTCTTTGACTGTTGAAGGTTTTTTTAGTAGCAGAGATTTCATTTTATTTCAGTTCAAGTAACATCATCTATACAAAAAAAGGAACTCAACACTGATATCCTAGTTTCAGGAAGAAAATTCTTCACTGAATTTGTAAAGAAACAGAAAGCAATATGGAACAGTCTTGTTCCATGGCAGAGGGTGTTTTTGTTTGGGAAATAATTCCTTTCCCATTCTGTTGTCTGAATTTACTCCTGGATATTTTCAGCCAAGCTGTATTTATTTTTTGTTCTTTTAGTCAAATTGGTTTGCCTTAATATTCTATAGCAAAAGTGTCTTTAAAAGGTGCAAAAGTAATGAAGCCTACTGTTGGTTGCTAAACGTAAAATTTAGCAGCATTTTCCATTCAAAGTTTGCAATTTCCAGGGTTTTTTTCAGAATTTGTCTGACAGACTCCATGTTTAGTTAGTATCTCTGAAAGCTTCTGATGAACAAGAGGGAAGATGATCTAACCAGCTTGTTAGCGTAAGATGAAAATAGAGTTCTGATGTGCATTCAGAAGAAAAACAAACAAACACAAAAAACCACCACACCACTAGACTGTGCTGTAGAGTTCACAGACTAGACAAACTCAGCCAACATAACTTATCAAATGAAAGATCCCTGCATGCACAAAAGGGAGACCCATCTCAACGGCCTTCACAGAGTTTCTCTGTCCTCTAACCACAGAAGACAAATCTCTAAAGTGCAAGCATGAGATGGCAGAGCTATGATTTGAGTTACTGCAAAGTAACCCTTTAAACTGCTTTCTGAGGGAGCTCTTGCCACCCTGATGCAGCATCTATAGAGACCTCACGTTGCATCAGGAGCCTTCCCACCCAGGAAGGAGAGAGCTGCTCCCTTTCATCGGCCTGATGTGGGTGGTACATAGTATTAAACAGTAAAACAGAATTCCCCAAAATAAAAATACCCGTTGTACGAAATTAAGTCTTTGAAGACAATTAAGAAAAGGCAGTGACCCTGAATTGCCGCAGTCAGGTATGGCTATTTCAAGCCATGCCACCTGGAAGCTGGGAGCCCTGCCCCTTCTCCAGTGAGCTGGGTCATCTTTACTGCTTTGGTCCACTTTGCCCCAGTGCTGCTTGAAGTGAGGAGTAGCCAAGCTGAGGCTCGTATGAAAAACTGAATAAATGTGCAAAAACACAGATTCTTGAAATATTCGGCTCTTTCTACCAGAGTTTACACTGAAAACCATACTTTGTGCTGGCATTATCAATGGCTTTGTGACCTCCCTTGAAGTGGTATTTGTGATTTGGTAACTGGAGGCAACTGGAAGGCTATGGCCAAGGAAAGGAAAAAATATAACTGTTCTATTTCACTTCTAAAATGTTTTCATCAGATTTCTTTTTGCATTTAATACTATTTTTTGTTCAAAGCAATAGCAGGAATTCATATCCTGCATACCTCGTTGACAAAGGAAATAGCTTGCTTTCGAAGCCCAAACTTTCTCAATCACATAGAAACTAAGACAGTGAAATGATATTTTAAATAAAATGACAAGAAATGACCACAGCTACTAAAAAATTACGATAGGCAGGTGATACCCATGAGAATAAGGAAGAATTCCAATTATCCTGGCTTGTCGTAGGAAACATAACAATCTCAGAAGTAATATAGAGTACGCTAGATTAAAAATTATGTTGCCTGCCTACCGTAATTATAAAAAAATGCAAGGTGTATAGCATTCCCCAACAGCCAGAGGTTATTAGTAGCCTGTTAAATTATAAAAACCCTCTGGAATTCACACCTACTCCCTCTGCCTGAGAGAAAGCACACAGCATGACAGCAAGACCAGCATTACCTCTTGGTTTCCAGGGCAAGAGGTAAGGCTGGTCTTCTTCCCCCATGGACACTGCGAGGGAAGCTGAAGAGGTGCCAGAGTGAATAGAGCAGGAAAAAGTTGAGAAATTGGGTCATCTACTAAAGGGCCTGGGCTGGATTTGTGGAGCATATTAGGTGAATAACACAATATTGTTTTGTGGCAAGTGCATTTTTTAGCTGCTATGGAGTATAATGCATATAAGTCAGGGTACCTTGCTGGCTTCTGGTCAAATTGGTGTCCACCAGGACTCCCAGGACATATTCTTCCATTGTGCTTTCCAACAGCTTTGCCAAGCTGCTTTGGGTCACAAGTCTGTGTGGATGTGTCCCGGGATGCTTCATGCCTGTACCGGTGCCATCAGCAGTCAGTCCCACCTTCTTTCTGCCAGTTGTCTGGTGTCACTGCCATGAGGAGGAGGAGGGCATGTTTCCTCCAGCCAAAGCAGTGGTGCAGGTGGAAAGGCTCTCTCTTGGTATGGCACAGGGAGAAAGAGGATGCACCCTGGTGACAGTCTAGAGGTGGAGTTTCCATAGAACTCCATCTTTGTCTTTTTTCCCTAACTTTGGCTTTTTTACACCAGCTTTGTTCTTCACATAACATCTGGGTAAAAGGTGGTGGTTCATAGAATCATGGAATCAGAGAATGTCCTCAGTTGGAAGGGACCCACAAGGATCATCGAGTCCAACTCCTGTCCCTGCACAGGACAACCCCACAGTTCACACCATGTGTCTGAGGGCGTTGTCCAGTCTTTTCTTGAACACTGTCAGGCTTGGGGCCGGGACACCTCCCTGGGGAGCCTGTTCCAGTGTCCAGCACCCTCTGGGTGAAGAACCTTTTCCTCATGTCCAACCTAAACCTCCCCTGGCACATCTTCCTGCCATTCCCTTGGGTTCTGTCATTGGTCACTAAAGAGAAGAGTTCAGTGCCTACCCTTCCTCCTCCCCTTGTGAGGAAGCTGTAGACTGCGATGAGGTCTCCCCTCAGTCTCCTCTTCTCCAAGCTGAGCAAAACAAGTGACTTTAGCTGCTCCTCATACGGCTTCCTCTCCAAACCCTTCACCAACTTTGTAGCCCTCTTCTGGACACTCTCTAGCAGCTTGATATCTTTTTTATACTGTGGTGCCCAGCCCTGCACACAGCACTCCAGGTGAGGCCGCACCAGCGCAGAGCAGAGTGGGACAATCACCTCCCTGCCCAGCTGGCAATGCTGTGCTGGATGCACCCAGGACACAGTTGCCCTCTTGGCTGCCAGGGCACACTGTTGGCTCGTGTTCAACTTGCCGTCGACCAGAACCCACAGATTCTTCTTTGCGGAGCTGCTTTCCAGCATCTTGTCCCCCAGTCTGTATGTACAGCCAGGGTTGCCATGTCCCAAGTGCAAATTCTGGCACTTGCCGTTGTTGAACTTCACGTGGTTGGTGACTGTCCAGTTCTCCAGTTTGTTCAGATCCCTCTGCCGGGCCTCTCTGCCCTCGAGAATGTCGACAGCTCCCCCCAATTCTGTGTCATCAGCAAACTTGCTAAGCAATCCCTCAAGTTCTGTGCCCAAGTCATTTATGAAGACATTGAAAAGTGCTGGCCCTAAGATGGATCCCTGCAGAAACCCACTAGTGACTGGTCGCCAGCCTGACATAACCCCATTTACTAGAACCCTTTGAGCCCGGCCCGTCAACCAATCATTCACCCACTGCACTTTGTGTTTACCCAGCTGTATGCTGGACATCTTGTCCAGGAGAATACAGTGAGAGACTGGTTGGTACTCTCTTTTAAACCCCAGCCTCTAAAACACTGAGGAGAAACTCCAAGAAACAGAGCAGATCAGAATAGTGCAACCCAGGGGAATTGCCCACTTCCCACTCTTCCTGGGATGCCTGAGACAGTTGGTAGAGAGAAGAAAGCTGTCCTGCCTCCTTGAGCAAGTCCTGTTGTCTCTTTGGTTCCAAATCTATGAAGCAAAGTCGGGAAAAGCCAAAAACCAAAACCCAAGCAGTTGTATTCTGTTTTGTAGAAGTGGGGGAAGAGAGGGAAAGAAGAAAAGAAGTGTCACAGAGGAGCGATTTAGGGTCCTGCTTGCCACAGAGCAGCATTTCAATGACTTAAAGAAAAGTGCGACTTCACCGAGGTTGATGGTAAGGTTCACTCTATTACTGCATGGAGGTAATGTGCCAAGGAGAACTGGGTGAGTCATTTTAGAATGACTTACACGTGGACAGGAGATGTGAAAGGGTAGAGGGAGGCCCAAGGTTGAGTCAAAAGGTTCAGAATGGACGCCCTTGATGTTTAAACTCCTTCTCAGAGAGGAGTCTAAGTGCAGCTGGATCCAGACTTAGTCCCAGACTTGGTCAACGGTTCATGTCTAAGAGACACAGTGGGTAAGGGAAAAGAGGTAAGGGATTAGATGTGTTTATGGCCAAAGCACTATATGTGCACACCTGATTCTTTATATTGCTAGGCTAGGATGTTGAAGTTTCATCATGCGACATCCCAACCTGCTTACGTCCCCTCTAGGGGTCTAGTGCCAGGTCACTCAAAACTCTGGATCCTAGGTCTCTTGAAGCAAGCTCTCAGGCATCAAAATTCATAGAAATAAATACTTTAATGGAGTAGTACAGCTGCAGGGTCGGCTCAAGCTGAGTAACTTTGAAGAGGGGCCAAACCAAGCACAGAAGCTTCTAAGTAATTAGACACTTAAAGATTATTTACCTGCCCCTCACACAATGAGTCAGTGCAATAGTAATATTTGAGATTGGGGTTTTCTTGCTTTGCATTGGATTCTTTTGCCACCTTCAGACAGGCCCTTATCTTGTTTAGTTGTAGACATTGTTGATAGGGGGAGCATTCTTCACACATTTTTTGGTCACTTGTGCAGTTAGGAGCAAATATACCTGACTAACTAACTCTCTCGCACTATTGGCTGAAAAAACTGTTGTAAATATTTGAAAGTTGAAAACTGGAATCTGAAAAAAATGCATTCAGTGCACAGCAACCTACAGTAGAAACTAACTAACTAACGAACTCTCTCACCTTATTGGCTAAAACACCTATTGTAAATTTATGAAAGTTGCCAACTGGCATGTGAAAACAAATGTGTTAAAAGCTCTCAAGTGCCCTTCCTGCAGCTCTTTCGACTGCTGTAGCATATAACATTCATTAGACTTCTTCATGGGCTGGTGAATGTTCTGCAGAAAGAACGAGTTGTGATCTTGTTTCTCAGAACCTCCACTAGACTGTCCAGCCGAGCCAAAAGGGTGACAACATGAAGGTGATTTCTTCAGTCATCTCTACAACCTGCCTTGAGAAGGATGGGGGGAAAGATAGGCATTAGGCACCAGGCTGAGAGGAGAACAAGCAACTTGTGCTTTGACGTGAAAGGCAATAGCCATCCACAGTTCTCCTCTGCAGGATTCCTTAGAGCTGGGCTTTGGTGTTTTTTCTATTAATTATTTAGATTGCAGAAGTTTGGGGAGGCTTTAGTGAACACAGGGGCTTTTGACTCAAATGCCATACAAATCTATGCTTCAAGGGCCAGGCCTGGGTACAGCTGCAGTAAGAATGGAGAGTAAACCTGAACCTGAGTAAAGCAATAAGGAAGAAAGACCAAGACCAAGACCAAGACCAAGACCAAGAGGAAGAACTTTTTCACAATGAGTATGGTGAAATACTGGAACAGGTTGTGCAGAGAGGTGGTAGATGCCCTGTCCCTGGAAACATTCAAGGCCAAGCTGGACAGGGCTCTGAGCAACCTGATCTAGTCAAAGATGTCCCTGCTCATTGCAGGGGGGTTGGACTAGGTACCTTGTAAGGTCCCTTCCAACCCAAACTATTCTTTGATTCGATGATTCTAAGTGCAAAATGAAAACTGCCAAAGCTGGAGTGCTCTTTACCTCCAGACATCCACCTTCTCCCAAGGACAGGTAAATGCTTCCTCTCTGGGACTGTCTCTGGGCACCACAGAAATATTTCCTGTACTCAGAGCAGCATGAAAATTCACAAGAGGGAGAGCAGGCTCTCTTACACACCTGGGCTCCTTGTTCTTCTTGCCCTGCTTGGGTGGTCTCAGTTGCCTATTCCTGAGCTCTCTGTCTCCAGCTTTCACCTTTGCTTGCTTGGCTGGCCATTGCTCCCCTCTTCACAGCTGAGTTTTCTCTTCCTGGGGGATGGTTTTTCCCCTTCCTGCAAAGAGCTCGGCAACCTTTCCATTCAATAGCATTGTTAGACAGGTAAAGCCATGATAAACATGAATCAATTCTACTCTTAATCACAGCTAGCTCATGTTACCTTCTCTGCCCAGAGGAGCTCTCCTGGAATTCTCTTTCTGGAGCGACTGCAGGCACCCGCAATGGAAACGTAGAAGATGACACCTGTCCACTTTCCACCTCCTCTCTAAAAGGCAGATCCCTTGCATAGGTTTGCTCAGCCCAGCTGTGCCAGTTCTGGTGGGATCACCACACAAAGAGTGATGGCCAACCTGCACCAGCCTCACTCTGCACTTCTGCAAAGCTGCATGTTGGTGGCTGAACTTGCTTGTCCCTATAGCGGCAATCCCACCTTCTGAGGAGGGAGGCACTCTCTCACGCCGTTTGTGGACCTCACATATCTCTGTAGTTTCTGCTTCTGCTCCTGGTGCCGGTGACTCCTCAGCCCGTTCGCTGGCAAGCCCAGCCTCCTCTTCCTCCTCC